>NC_135236.1:181914883-182241133 GCF_051348905.1 Ranitomeya variabilis
CATGGAGGCTATTGAAGCATGCCAAAATGAAAAAAAAATGTTTTTAAAAATATGAAAAAAAAATTAAAAAAATATAAAAGTTTAAATCACCCCCCTTTCGCCCCATTCAAAATAAAACAATAAGAAAAATCAAACCTACACATATTTGGTATTGCCGCATTCAGAATCGCCCGATCTATCAATGAAAAATAAGGATTAACCTGATCACTAAAAGGTGTAGCGAGAAAAAAAGTCAAAACTCCAGAATTACGCTTTTTTGGTCGCCGCGACATTGCATTAAAATGCAATAACAGGCGATCAAAAGAACGTAACTGCACCAAAGTGGTATCATTAAAAACATTAGCTCGGCTTGTAAAAAATAAGCCCTCAACCCAACCCCAGATCATGAAAAATGGAGATGCTACGGGTAGCGAAAAATTGCGCTTTTTTAAGCAATGTTTGGAAATTTTTTTCACCACTTAGATAAAAAAGAACCTAGAAATGTTTTTCGTCTATGAACTCATAATGACCTGGAGAATCATAGTGGCAGGTCAGTTTTAGCATTTAGTGGACCATCCATGTGACTTGCGAGAAATATGCAAGCATTTTCCTCATTTCACCCCATTGAGCCATTAAATACAATGGGGAAAATCAGTGAGAAATGTAAAGCCATACGGATGTCACACGGATACATATCGCATTGCAAACGAATTACATATGGATCACCATACGGAGAACATTGGTACAATTCTCGGCCGGGGGAATTGGACCGATTTTTCATACGGCAAGTGTGACTCTAGCCATATACATACAAACCTGGTGTAAGCAATCAGTGTAGAGCACAGGATAAATGTGCGCCGAGCCTTATTGCGATGTTTGGGAAGCAGAATGAACAATTCAACAGCAGATGAAGAATTGGTTTATTTATTTTTTATGCTGTTCCTCATGCGGTATAAGTGATTAGATGACTTTATTCTGTGTCAGTGCGATTACAGTGACACCAGATTTATAACTTTTTATGTTTGGCTGCTGTCACACACTAAAAAAATCCTTTCTTTAAAAAAAAAAATAGTTTTTGCATCGCCATATTTTGAGAGCACAAATTTTTCCATATTTCTGCTGAAACAGTCTTGTGAGGGCCTGTTTTTTGCAGGACGAGTTGACATTTTTATTGGTACCATTTTTAGGCACATGATCTTTTTTCATCACTTCCTATTCCGATTTTTGGAAGGTGGAATGAACAAAAAACAGCAATTTAGGAATTTTTTTTATGTCATTCCGCATGTGGTAAAATTGATAAGGCAGCTTCATTATTTGGGTCAGTTCTATTAAAGGGAAACCACATTTATATAACTTGTACAATAGAAAAAAGAAAAGCACTAACCGATCTGAAAAATCATTAGCTTTATTGAGTCTTCATTAAAAAGAGTCTATGGCCGGGAGAGTGAGGAAAGGAGTTAGTGCGAGCAGGTCAGAACGACGGACGTTTCGTGCTATGCCAGCGCTTCTACGGGCTCTCCATTCATGTGTTGTGACTGTCACACAGCCGCTACACATGCAGCTATGGCGCCGAACAGCTGATTATCAGGAGCGCTCCAGGTATCCGGTTTCTCGATGCAGCTATGTGGTAAGCACTATAGATATTCAGATAAGGAGTTATCCAAAGCTATTTGCTCATCCCTAGTACTAGTCCCGGCCCATTCTCATGTCTTTGGTGGGCATCTGGTAGTAGACAAAACTCAAGACCGGGTCCTTCAGAGGTTCTACTGGCCTGGATGTCACAGAGGCTTTGTTAATTTATGTCGGTCCCACCATACCTGTCAGTTAACTGCTCCATTGTACCACTTCCGCAGTCCCCTAGTGCCGCTGCCCATTATAGAGATCCCATTTGACCGGATTGCTATGGACCTTGATGGGCCCCTAGTTAAGGCCACCAGGGAGCATCAGTACACTCTAATGGTGATGGACTATGCAACCTGATACCCAGAGACGGTACCACTGAGAAACTCCTCCTCCAGAAGTATAGCCCGAGAGCTAGGCCTGGATGTCACAGAGACATTGTTAATTTCTGCTGCTTCTGCCCTACCTATCAGCTAACTGTTCCAGTGTCTAACTTTCACAGTCTCCTAGGGCTGTTGCCCATTATAGAGGTCTTATTTGACCAGATTGCCATGGATCTTGTCAGGCCCCTTGATAAGTCCACCAGGGGGCACCAGTACATCATGGTGATGATGGAGTATGCAACACAGTACCTAGCGGCTGTACTACTGAGAAACTCCTCAGCTAAAAGTATAGCCTGAGAATTAGTCCATATTTTCTCCTGGACAGGCCTGCCATAGGAGATCCTGACAGACCAAGGAACTCCTTTTATGTCCAAAGTGATGAGGGAGTTGTGTAAGGCTCTCCAGATTACACAACTCAGGATGTCAGTGTACCATTCATAGACAGCCATCCTGGTATAGCGGTTCAACAAGACCCTAAAGTCCATGCTTAAGAAGGTTGTGGAGAAGGATGGCCAAGACTGGGATTGCCTACTATCGTATCTGTTATTTACATTCTGTTCTGGACATTACGAAGGAGACCTGGGAAGCAGAGGTTACACCCCATCGGAGCATCATCAAGCATGTGGCCCACATGCAGGACAGGATGGAAAAGGTAATGACAATTATGAGGGAGAATCTACTTCAAGCACAAGAGGCCCAGGCAAAGGTCTACAATTGGTCGGCGAGACTGAGACTGATTCAGGCCTGAAGACGGGGTGTTGATGTTAATATCCACAGTGGAAAGTAAATTTCCGTCCAAGTGGCAAAGGCCATTCGAGGTGGCCAAAAAACTGAGTTACATCAACTAGGTGGCCAAAAAACTGAGTTACGTCAACTACAAGTTCTACCAGCCAGGGAGAAGAGAGCCATACCTGGTGTACCACATCAACCTGCTAAAACCGTGGTGAGACAGGGAACCCGAGGAAGCAACATGCCGGGGGTGCTCCTTCAATTACGAGCTCTGCTGTGCACTCAAACATGCTGGGGAATCAGCGTAGTCATGAAAAATTGCACAACAAATGATGCAGTTTGTTTTCTCCTGTTAGCATTACAATAAAAAATTGGGGGATAAATGATCATTTTTGTGGAAAAAATTTGATTTTTTTTGTTTTCACAACATATGTTATAAACTTCTGTTAAGCACCTGGGGATTCAAAGTGCTCACCACACATCTAGATAAGTTCCTTGATGGGTCTAGTTTCTAAAATGGGGTCAATTGTGGGGGTTTACACTTTTTATGCACATCAGGGGCTTTCCAAATGCAATCGGCATGCTCAGGAGAAATTGCACAACAAATTTTGGCATCCATTTTCTTCTCTTCTCTTGTGAAAATAAAAAAAATAGGTCTAAAGTAAAAAATTTTGTGAATAAAAGTTAAATGTAAATTTTTTTTTTCCATATTGCTTCAGTTTCGGTCCAGCACCTTAATTGTTAGTAAACTTCTTGAATGTGATTTTGGGTACCTTGAGGTGTGAACAGTAGCATAGCTACCGGGGGGGGGGGGGGGGGGGCAGAAGGGGCCATAGCCCTCCACAACAACTGACTGACAAAATAATTTAAAAAAATTCTTGCCTAGTGAGTTAGGTATACAGCTCCCGTTCTGTCTGCAGTCTGTTCTGGGAGAGCTGATACCTGTCTACCGCCTTTGTCCTGATATCCTGCCTATGACCTGATGTCCTGCTTTTGTCCTGATGTTCTTCCCGTGTCTGATGCCCTGGGCTGCCACGCCAGTGTCCCAGCCGATGACCTGGGCTGCCATGCCAGTGTCCCAGATGTCTATCCTGTGTCCTATGACCTGATGTCAGATCCCGCCTACTCTGGGGGCAGAATACCCAGATCCATTTGTATCTTGTTTTTTCTGCCTGTTCTGGGGGCAGAGTACCCAGATCCGCCTATCCTGGAGGCTGCATATCCAGTCCGTTTGTGTTTTGTGTTTTCTGCCTGTTCTGGGGGCAGAGTACCCAGATCCGCCTGTCCTGGAGGCTGCATATCCAGTACCTGATCCTGTCTGAACTGTGTCCTTTGTGTTATGTTCCTGATGCTCTGGGCTGCCATGCCAGTGTCCCAGATGTCTATCCAGTGTCTGATGTCCTGCCTATGACCTGATGTCCTGCTTTTGCTCTTCCTGTGTCCGATGTCCTGATGCCCTGGGCTGCCACGCCAGTGTCTAAGATGTCTATCCATTGTCTGATGTCCTGCCTGTGTCCTGATGGCCTGAGGTCCACCCTGTGATGACGTCCTTCCGGGATCGGTGCCTGATGTTCTCCTGCTGAGCCTGTGCTACGCCTGAGGCCTGAGAGAGAGGCCGTCCTAGTAAGCCCGTGCCAGATGACCCTGGACTGCATCAACCCGTGATGACTCCTGCCATCATCTGACATCTGAGACGTGTACCCTTCCTAGACATGTGGAATCGGGATCCTGACATTATTATGTTATGTACTGTGCTTTCATAAACTTTGTTTCTTCAAACCTGAAGCTGTGCGGTGTAGTCTAGTTCTGCATATCGACATCTTGTTCACATGCTCAGCTGCCACAGACCCAGCTCGCTGCCCTTCCCTAGTCTGGGTAGATCCAGGTTACTCTATGTGGTCCAGTGGGTCCACATTGCGTCCCTTTTTGGGACACTCGCCCACGTTGTCATGGTGAGGCGACGTGGAGGTGTCGGCTCGGCCACGTCTGTGGTCACAGCCGTAACACAAAATACTAGTAATCTCTTTAAGAATAAGCCTATAGGTAAGAGGTATGGAGATTTAACACATTCATTCGTCTAAGTAAATATTTGATGCAATATGTCAAACACCCCAAATATATATGAGGAGCAATCACATGGGGTGACGAAGGACTATGCTCCAAAACGCGCATCGAGGTGTGCGCCGCACTTGAACCGGGGGACCACCATCAGGTAAAGCCTATTGCTGCTAACCACATTCCTTTTTCCTTATGTACTGTACAGTCTATATGCCCCACTTATCCCTCCTATGATTGCTCCTCTTATATATATCTTTGGGGTGTTTTTGACATACTGCATCAAATATTTATGTAGTTTAATCATCAATGCCCTTTAATTAACTATTCACCATCTTACGTTCCCTGTGGTCCCCCTCTTTCTCCTGAATCAATCTAATTTTGCTTTTTAATATGCTTTTTTAATCTAACCATTGTACTTGTGCGGTCACTCTTTTGCACACAGTGCCAACTTTTGACACCCACTCTTTAATAAAGGTGTTTTACTTTATGACCATTGTCCTATTACCATACTTTTAGGTCCATGCCTAGCGGTTTCTTTGGTTCGTCTAATTCGTAATATAGTCATTACTTTTATACTTGGTTAATAATTAGACTATTTCAATGATTTCTGAAGACCAGAACAAAAAATCCACACACCAATGTCCATAATTAGGTTCATTTACTAATTTATTGATCCTTCATACGCATAGAAACATATGTGAGGGCTAATTCATATAACTGAAATAAGCATACAAAGAATATACTACCGATAGCATAAGATATAATGAGTCAAGTCTTTCATTGTAGAATCTTCTTTCTTGTCATTTCTTTCATTGCTAATTTTACATCTTTATTTCTTAAAGTGTAGATCAGTGGATTTATCATTGGGGTGATAACACTGTAGAACAAGGTGGCCATTTTATCTTGGTTAGTGACATGTCCAGTCCCAGGTCTCAAATAAATAATGAAAATTGTACCATAAAATAAAGTGACGACAACAACATGCGAAGCACAAGTGGAAAAAGCCTTTTTCCGTCCTGAAGTTGTACGGATCTTCATTATGCTGGAGATTATATTGATGTAAGTAATAAGAATGCAGAAGAACGGCACCAGAGCTACTACTATGGCACATAAGAAAATGATAACTTTATTAAAAGATGTGTCTCTGCAGGCTAACTCTAACAATATTGGCGCCTCACAGAAAAAGTGGTTAATGACATTAGGTCCGCAAAAAGGTAACTGCAATGTATTGAAAGTTTGTAATATTGAGTTTGCTATTCCTCCAACCCAAGATGCAGTTGCCATTCTAATGCACAAGACGGGATGCATGATATTAGTATAATGTAAGGGGCTGCATATGGCCACATACCGGTCATAGGCCATTGTTAGCAGTAGATAGCACTCGGCTCCTCCTAGAGACAGGTGGATGAATAACTGAATGAAACAAGCATCAAATGATATAGTTTTATTCACTGATAAGAAATTAATGAGCATTTTGGGGACAACGCTTGATGTATAGCAGATGTCCAACAAGGAGAGATTCCTCAAAAAGAAGTACATTGGAGTGTTGAGTCGGGGATTTATGCTACTGATCCAAATTATTAATATATTACCAATTAAAGAAACAATATAACATGTAAGAAATACAATAAATAGCAATATCTGCATGTCCTGCATGTCTGTAAGTCCCAGGAGGATGAACTCGTCCACAGTGGTAAAATTCCTTTTAATCATTTCAAAAGTCTGAAATCAAAATTGCATATTACGTCAGTCAAAGGAACATTGCTATGACAATTCATACCACATGTCACTATATGGCGCCCGCTGCTCTGAGATAGGCAGAGCTTCAGAACACTCGCTGCAGAGACCGGTGAGTATTTTTTTTTTTAAAGTATTGTAGGCTTCCATTTCTCAGCCATATAGTGTTACGTGGTCTGTGAACATTTCTGTAATCTCTAACAGTGAACAAAAGCTTTTAATTTATTTTGTAGGCTTCCATTTATCAGACATACAGTGTTACATGCTCTGTGAACATTTCTGTGATCTCTAAAACTGCTAAAAAGCTTTCCAAACCTTTGAAGGCTTCGATTTCTCAGACATACAGTGTCATGTGCTCTGTGAACATTTCTGTGATCTATACAAATGAACAAAAGCTTTTAAAAATGTTGTAGGCTTCCATTTCTTAGCCATATAGTGTTATGTGGTATATGATCTCTAAAACTGCTAAAAAGCGTGTTTTCAGTGCTGCTGGGGGGGGGGGGGGTTATGGCATATCACACAGGAGCTTTCGCCTGTCAACAAAGAATGCAGACAGTCTCACACTCAAAAAAATAAACAAATCCTGGATTACCCCACACTTTTCCACATCACCAGATGACAGCATCACATAAAGTGTTTGTGATATTCAATATTTTAATTAGGCCCGCCAGCTGATGCCTTTCAGTGATCGCCTTTCATAATTTCTGTCTGGCTTTGCACTTTCTGCAAAGCCTTTATGACTGTATAAGTACATCAACTACACTTTCTAAATATTTTCGTTCAAAATTGTTTTGTGAATTAAATGACTCATCCATACAGTTTACCAAGGTTATTGTTGCTTGACGGTGGTATGTAAAACATACAAAAAGCATAGAAACATATATCAGGAATAGATTACTCATCCATAGAGTATTACGTGCTTTATGTCACATTTTGGTGGGATATAACTACAAAAAAGCATTTGAAAATTTTTGCATGCTTGTTCACATTTCTTATCCATACACTATTCCATGTTCTGAGGTACATTTTTGTGATATATAACACTCAAAAAAAGTTTCAAAATTTTGCTGGATTACATTTCTCAGCCATACAGTAATATGTGTTCTTGGGTACATTTTGTAGATATATAACCCTCAAAAAACTTGTTCCAAATTTTATTATTTTATTGCTCATCCATAGGGTATTACTTCATCTTGGGTACATTTTGTTGTTAGAAAAGCCTAAAAAAAATTGTTCAAAAATGTATCGGCATTATAATGTTCACCTATAGACTATTCCGTGGTCTGGGGTACATTATGCTGGTATATAACACTCAAAAAACTTGTTCCAAATTTATTGTTATCATGTTGCTCATCCATAGGATATTACGCCTCCTTGGGTACATTTCGTTGCTATATAAGCCTAAAAAAAACTTGTTACAAATTTATTATTTATTATTTCAGTATCATATTGCTTACCCATAGCATATTACATGTTCTTGGGTACATTTTATTGCTATAAAAGTCTCAAAAACTTGTTAAAAAATGAATCGATATTATATTGCTCATCCGTAGAGTTTTACATATTCTTGGGTAGATTTCATTGGTTTATAACCTTCAAAAAATTGTTCAAAAATTTGCGGTGTGTGCACATGTTGCAGATTTGGTGCGTTTTTCTCTGATGCCTGATGCCAGCAAAGTGAATGAGAAACCTGAAGTGTCATGCACATGTTGAGTATTTTTGAATTGCAGATATGGTGCAGAAAATTATCTGCCGCATGTCAATTCTCTGTGAGTTTTTGCCCTGCGTTTTTCAACATTGAATTCACTCAAATCAATCAAAAACACAGGCAAACATGCACCAAAAATACCTGTTTTTGCAGCTGCATTTTTACTGCCAAGAGATGAAGATATGGTGCACAAATTTTACTCCTTTAGTTTTGGCAGTTATTGTTCGTTCATAAATTACGCTGAAATTTCCTTTTTTTTTTATAAAACATTTTTTGGTTTACTTAAATTGTTTTTACATCCTTTTCAAATTTTGCCTTATATACAAGTCATTATACTGGAAAAAATATTAACATTTTTTTTCTTGTAAAATGCAATTTCTTGTCGGTTTGGAATGTTTTATTGTCAGTCTTTAAAGTGGAGTAAAAGTGTGACACCATCATTCTCAGCAACGATCTAGGAGTCAGAGCTGTTTCTACGGGTCTTCCCCTTGCTGTTCTTCCTCCATTCAGCACTTTTCCCATCCATGTGAACATTTTCACTGCCCCCCAGACCTCTTTGTAGGGTTTGCCATAAAAATCATTGCTTTCCAATTGATTCCTATTGACTCACATGATACTTGTTACTTGAAACGAGCATGCGGGTATTAGGAATTGCTTGGTTCGGGCAATGAGCATCTGAGCATTTTTGTGCTGCTCATCCCTAAAGCATACCTCATAAAAGACTTTACACATTGTACCATATATTGAAAACACATAAGATTTATACAGTATGTGATAGTTTTTCTGCTAAACACTTGTGTTCAAGACTCATGATAATGGCTAACCTGCTTCCTGCATGGTTGCACAGAAGCAAATTTCTCCCTTCCTTTTGTCTATCATAAGAAGCACAAGTGTCCTATAGACTGGCAGAATTATTGTAACACTACAATATTTTTCTGTTCACTTTCTAACGTCATTGTATTATGACAGGTTTTTAAACACGCAAAAATACAACATATATAATGTGATAAACAAACCGCTAGCTGTATGGTAGGAGAAGTTTGGGCTCTTATCGATGATCTTTATATGTAATGTACAACCTACTATTTCATAGCAAGGTTATATACTATAAAAATAGTACATACTAGATCTCACTGACCTCTGACAAAGTCATTCTTATACATGTGAAATGCCCGCCAGGGCCGTGGGGTGCTCGGTACCCGGTACGGTACTTAAAGGGATGTCACGTTGGCGGCGAGCCGGTCCGTGGCCCTGGGCGCCCAAGTGAAAGGGAATGTCCTTAAAGGAGTTTTGAATAAAGTTTGCTTTCGTGACGCCACCTGTGGTATTTGGTAAGTGTGGACTGACGCTGCTTAAAGGGGTCCACTGGGGTGATGTTATGGCAGCTAAGATGGTATAACTTCCCACAGGTGAAGTAGGTCCCCAGGGCTCCCGGTGTGTAGATGAAGATGGTGGGCGGTGCGGTAAGAAACAGAGGACACAGGTTTGCAGTCTCTTTACCTGGTTTACTGTAGGCTTCAGGCAACTGCAGTCCAGGGTACCAGATCACAGGTACAGGCAGGGTCTGGCCAGCTTGGAAGCGAGTTCAGAGTCCCCTTTACCAGGTGGAGTTAAAAGCCTTCCTATTAGCACAGTGGTGTAGTCCCTCACTGCCTGTGGCTTCTTTTAAGGTCCTCACAGTTCTCTCTGTCCTCCATAAAGGTGGGACACTAACCTGTATGACAGGTGGCTCTAGCCTTTTTACAGGGTCTCCATCACGACCAAGACTCTATGCACCACTGTGTCTCCTGGGTATTAGGGTGGACAGATTACGTGTAGTTCAGCTGTCCTGCCAGTTTCTGCTGTAAGTCTTGGAGTCCCTCACAACCTCAGTCTTCCGGATACCGGTATCTGTACTTTGCAGAGAGGTAGCCCAATTGCAGCTGTCCTCCCCTGTTGTCACTCGCCTGTGCTTCGCTCTCCTGCACGCTCACTACAAATCTGTTCGTCTTTCTCGTGGCTGCATGGCCCCTCAGTCCTTTATCTCTCTTCACTGTCTGTCAGGAGCTGCAGACTCTTACGTCTGCTCAGCTATACTCCTTCTTTACCAGCTCTGCCTAAGCTGATGTTCCTTGACAAGCTCCTCTCTGGAATTCCCTGACAGGAACTAACTAACTGACTGACTATCCCTCCAGACCAGAATATTTATATAGGGGAGCCACCCATAACCTGGATCAGAGCTCCCCCTTTTGGCCTGGAGTGTGAGCATGTTGTATGCTTGTGTTTACCTGATGAAAGAGATCTTCCCTTGCTTCCAAGCATGACATCACTCTCCCCATGAGGAAAGCAATGCCACTGTAACAACCAGGTCCTTGGGGTGTTACACATGCGCCACTTAAAAGTATTATCTGCCATTCACTGGCTGCTCATTGGCAGTAAAACATGATAACAAAAGGTAATAGACAATGTATGTAAACTAAAAAGCTTCACATGCTAGAATCAAATTAGTATTTGAAAATTTCTTAAAATTCATCATTATGTGATCTGACCAGAGCAATTCAAACAACTGAACGCTTCTGTGACTCCAGTCACAACCGACGGCCAGGCCGTGAATCATCGCACTCAGACTTTCCGGGGTCAACACCAGAAGATCAAGGGAACCAAGGCAAAATACAAAGTCGTAAGCCAGGCCACATGCCAGGGTCAGAATACCAGAGAAATAGCAGATAAGCAAAGGGGCAATGACAAATGGGTAGTCTGAACACGGTCTAAAGGTCAGCAGCAGAATATCAGATGCAAAGGGGCAATAACAAACGGATAGTCAGAACACGCTCCAAAAGTCAGCAGCAGAAGAAGATCAGAATTTACAGCACTTGGATCAGGTGACCACACCACAGAGCACAAGCTCTGAACAAGCTTTTGAATGGCAGTGATCTGGGCCAGACAGCTCACCTAAATAGCAGGACAAATACCAAGAACATGGAGTACCTGTGGAAATCTCTGCACCATCCAGTCAGATAGGTCAACCGAGCTGTCAATCAAAGCACTGACAGCTCAGCACGCCCCAGCCAGCATAGCATAACAGAGCTGTCCATCATAGACTCCCAGACACTCTGAGCAGAGGAATTGTGACAGCCTCTCACAATATATTCACTATTTTTCATATCTCAGGGTTAAGATTTGGAAATTCACATTAGGTGGGTTTTAATTGTGACATATATTTTAAAACTTCCTTTTCGGAAACCCATTAAATAGAGCCGACATTAACAATGTGAATAAACTATTTAAAATGTAATTTTATTATTTATTTTCTGTGCTTAAAGCGGTTGTCCATTTTTATGATATTGATGACCTATCAAATTGGTGGGGATACCCGGCATTATGACCGATCATCTGTTATAGACTCGAGCAGCTGGATATAAGCATTGAATGGAGCTGCACTACGTAACCCCACACAATATATAGCTGATCTGCAGTCATCACCTGCGGCCACTACACATTGAACATAGCTGCGCCGTGCTGTGGTGTTCAATGTTTGCATCCGATTGCTGTCAGAGCTAATAACAGCTGATCGCTGGGGGTGCTGGCTGTCGGGTCCTCACTGATCTTAAGCTGATCACCTATCCTAAGGATAAGTCAAGAATATCATATGACCACTCCAGACAACCCCTTTAACTTATGAGTCAAATATTTTCTAAGTAAAAAAATTATGCAACAACCATGCAACACTTATTATTTTGGTGCTTTCTCTTATTCTTTATAGTAAATCATTATCATTTACCCTTATTTTCAACAGGGGTTAAATCAGAATTTCATATTCATCTTATTCTTCTATCTTGAGCAGTTTTCCCTACCAATTATTCTAACATCTCCTGATAGTGGTAGTCTATAAATTATGACTTTGTTTATGATTGAAGCTTTTGAAAATCTGATTCACAAGGTTTGGGGGAATTTTTCCCAAAAATTACATTTGCACTAAATTTATTTGCAGCAAATCTCAAGTATTCCAATTACTATGAGAGAAACAGGGGGAGGGGTAGATGCAGGGTGAGGGTCAAGGGAAAAGGGAGTGTGAGAGAGAGTATCCCCCAGCACATCGAAGGACATTGATTTTATGATTCTAAACTATTGAACTGCCCTTTTCTGCAATAGGAATGAAAAATGTGTGAAATTAGAACCCAAATCTAGCAGAATAGATATTGATACATAATATCATTAATCAATTACACTGGCGCTACCGCTGTCACCTGACCTAACTTGCTCTCTTCTTATTGCAACTCTGTATTGCAGACTTCTTCTATCATCTTCTGACAGTTACTCCACAAATTATTAACAGGAGTATTTGTTCAATGCTTTAGGGATTATTTTCCTGACTCCTTTTTAAGTTGTGATCTTGGATGTCCTCTCTCTATCCTTCACTGTAAAATCACTGCTGCAATCCCTGCTTAGGTTTTTATACAGGATGTTATAGTCCTTTTTGATTGACTGTGCTAAACCATGTAATGTGATAGCTGCAAGGCATTATGAGGAAACTTGCATAGTTGTGTCTGAGGTCATGTCACCTTTCTGTGACTGATCCAATCTTCTGCAATTTTCTTGCACATTTTTTTGCAATTTATTAGAATCAAATCGCAAGTTATTCCAATTTACCAGGACTTGGGTATGTAATGAAATTCGACTCTAAGGTTACATCCCCACGGTCAGTAATCGGCAGCGCTTTGGACACAGCACATGTCCGCTCTATCCAAAGCGCTGCCGGCTTTTGAACGCAGGTGAATCATAGTAACATAGTAACAAAGTTAGCAAGGCCGAAAAAAAGACATTTGTCCATCCAGTTCGGCCTATATTCAGTCAGAATAAATCCCAAGTAACAGTAAAGAATCCTTTTCTATGTTTGTGGAAAAACCTTCTCTCCTCCAGACACAGACAATGCCCCCTTGTGACCGTCACCTTCCTTGGTACAAACAGATCCTCGGAGAGATATTTGTATTGTCCCCTTATATACTTTTACATGGTAATTCGATCGCTCCTCAGTCATCTTTTTTCTAGACTAAATAATCCTAATTTTCCTAATCTCTCTGGGTATTGTAGTTCCCCATCCCCTTTATTCATTTTGTTGCCCTCCTTGTACTTGCTCTAGTTCCATTATATCCTTCATGAGCACCGGTGCCCAAAACTGTACACAGTGCTTCGTGTGCGGTCTAACTAGGGGTTTGTACAGAGGCAGTATAATGCTCTCATCATGTGTATATTTTAATGCACCCCATGATCCTGTTTGCCTTGGCAGCTGCTGCCTGGCAATGGCTGCTCCAGGTAAGTTTATCACTAACTAGGATCCCAAAGTCCTTCTCCATGTCAGATTTACCCAGTGGTTTCCCGTTACGTGTGTAATGGTGATATTGATTCCTTCTTCCCATGTGATTAACCTTACATTTATCATTGTTAAACCACATTTGCCACCTTTCGGTCCAAATTTTCAACTTATCCAGATCCATCTGTAGCAGAATACTATCTTCTCTTGTATTGACTGCTTTACATAGTTTTGTATCATCTGCAAATATCGATATTTTACTGTGTAAACCCTCTACCAGATCGTTAATAAATATGTTGAAGAGAATAGGTCCCAACACCAACCCCTGCTGTACCCCACTGGTCACAGGAACCCAGTTAGAGAGTATACCATTTATAACAACCCTCTGCTTTCTATCACTAAGCCAGTTACTTACCCATTTTCACACATTTTCCCCCAGACCTAGCATTCTCATGTGTTCATTGAACCGTGCGGAATCACCGCGTCTCAATACATTGCACGGGTGAAATTTTTCTTATGGAGATTCGCGTCTCCGCAAGAAAAATAGACATGTTGCAGTCTGGAAAGACGCGCTGCATGTGCGTCTCTGCATCTCCCATCCACTATGCTGCAACATCTGGACGCTGCGGGTTGGACGCTGCAGATGGACCGATTCAACCATTTCTAATATTGAGCATAATGTATAATTTTCTTACAATGCTGTATATAGCAATCCTCTGTTAGCTAGACATAGATACTAGATAACATAGTGAGCAAATAGCAATTGTGAACCCTGAAATAATATTAATGCAGTGATATACTTCCAGCTATATTTCAATACATAGTTTTAATATCAGTATATATCTGTACTGGTATTATATACTCCTTTTATGATTTGTATAATCATTTAATTTATTTCATACCTTAATAAATAGGAGCATAAATATTTGTACCTGTTAAAAACAATGCTTAATGTAATGTAGGCACTTGTGTTGTAGACACCATAAACAAGAATAGAAGCATGCAGCAGGTTCCAGTGGAATAAATGATGGATCACCAACAGACTCCCATATGAATTTTATTGGGATCATTTTATATAACTAACAAATACTAATATCTGATTCTGATTTTAAATCTGCGAATGTGAATGACTTCTACTTTTACTCATTTCTTTTTAGATTTTTTTTGTTTATTTGTGATTTTCTAGCTAACATAAAAAAGAAGAAATCCTAGAATTTCCAGTATAATTATCAGTTCTGTTACAACGATTAATGTTAAAGGGAACCTGTCACCTGAATTTGGCGGGACCAGTTTTGGGTCATATGGGCGGGGTTTTCGGGTGTTTGATTCACCCTTTCCTTACCCGCTGGCTGCATGCTGGCCGCAATATTGGATTGAAGTTCATTCTCTGTCCTCCGGAGTACACGCCTGCGCAAGGCAATATTGCCTTACGCAGGCGTGTAATATGGAGGACAGAGAATGAACTTCAATCCAACAGGTTCCCTTTAACTATATGCAACCTGTAATCTTCTTTTTACAATAATGAAATTGAAGGACGGTGCATTAATGGAACAGGAATTCATGTTTTAGGAATTTGAAATTCAGAGATAATGGCAAATTTATTGCGGAAACTATGGTAATGTTCTAGACAACTGAATGATTTGTAAAGAATCAATGCCTGTGATGCAGAAACAGCTGGAGTTGATTGTGTAGCATGAACATGGATTTCAACCAGCTCCATTAAATCCTTACAAATCAACCATGTGTAAGCTTAGCCCTATATATAGAATATACTTCTGATGCAGAAATTTTCTGCAATGAAACTACTACATGTGAACATAACATAACCAGCACAGTAAATGGACGGATAATAAATAGTGTGTGCTTCCACTGCAACAGAAGGAAAGACACAGGGAAAATTATTCTTACCTTTTTGCTTTAGTAATGTCTGACTTGTTAAGCATTGGTTTAGTTTGTGTTCTCTCCCTCTATTCTAGAAGTATTGGAATAAAGCTTCCTGATCCGTTATTCTAGAATCAGAGCATGCTGCAGTTCCTTCACCAGCCATGTTGATGTATGTAGAAGCAGGACAGGGTTTACCATTTGTATTGCTTCCTCTCTCCCTGAAGACCCCTTTTTAAATCTCCTATGAGTCTAGAAATTATGTGACAAAATTGAAATAAAAAGTTAACTTTTTCATTGATTTTTTCTTCAAACAAACATTTTCAGTGATGATTTGAAATCTTTAATGATGTGACATTCAAGGGTTCTAAAAAACATGATTAAAATCATGCAGTCAGGCTCTGATTCATGCTTCCATGATTTGAGCAGCATAAATGAAGTGACAGGTTCCCTTTATAAACTCCTATTCATTGCAGAAACTAAAAAGAACAACAAAATATGAAAGGCTGAAGCCTACTTTATGAATGTAAGAAGGTGAGTTGGACGGTCATCTGATTCTCCCTTGATTTGAAGTGTTATAACCTGTGTATACGAAAAACTGTTTTATATTGCATAGAATCTTATAGGCACCAAGGTACGTGGCTAATGTATTGCTATATTATGTGGATGACTCAATGTGTTCTGATTAGTGTTGAGCGATACCTTCCGATATTCAAAAGTATCGGTATCGGATTGGATCGGCCGATATCCAAAAAATATTGGATATCGCCGATACGATACCCGATACCAATGCAAGTCAATGGGACACAAATATCGGAAGCGATCCTGGATGGTTCCCAGGGTCTGAAGGAGAGGAAACTCTCCTTCAGGCCCTGGGATCCATATTCATGTAAAAAATAAAGAATTAAAACAAAATATGGATATACTGACCCCTCCGACGGACCCTGGACCTCAGAGGTGTAAGCGTCTGCCTCCGTTCCTAAGAATGCAGTGAGTGAAGGACCTGCGATGACGTCGTGGTCACGCGACCGGTCACACGACCGGTCACGCGACCAGTCACAAGACCGCGATGTCATCACAGGTCCTACACTCACTGCATTCTTAGGAACGGAGGCTGCCGTTTGCACCACTGAGAGCCAGGGGCCGTCGGAGGGGTGAGTATATCCATATTTTTTATTTTTATAATTTAGTTTTTACATGAATATGGATCCCAGGGCCTGAAGGAGAGTCTCCTCTCCTCCAGACCCTGGGAACCATACGCACCACACACGCCGAAGATGACTGGGAACTTATAGGAACTTCCGATTCCGATTTCCGATATCACAAAAATATCGGATCTCGGTATCGGAATTCCGATACAGCGAATATCGGCTGATACCCGATATTTGCAGTATCGGAATGCTCAACACTTGTTCTGATAAATGTATTAGATATAGGGAAAGGATAAGATTAGAACATAGGACATAGGTTAAAATTTGGCTATAAGATAGGATTGGGCACAATAAGTTCATGAAATAGACAGGTTTAGGATAGCACATTTAATGTGTACAGGAACAGCTCCAGTGTGGGAGGGGCAGGGTCAGTTAACAAGAGGAACACGTCCTGGTTTTAGTCATAGTTTTAGATTAGATGGAGAGATACCGTGCCTTGCGAAAGTATTTGGCCCCCTGGAACTTTTCAACCTTTTCCCACAAATCATGCTTCAAACATAAAGATACCAAATGTAAATTGTTGGCGAAGAATTAACAACAAGTGGAGCACAATTGTGAAGTTGAACGAAATTTATAGGTTATTTTAAATTTTTGTGGAAATTCAAAAACTGAAATGTGGGGTGTGAAATATTATTCTGCCCCTTTACTTTCAGTGCAGCAAACTCACTCCAGAAGTTTATTGTGGATCTCTGAATGATCAAAAAAGAAAAGAATGTCCAGCTTCACCGAGTCCATAAAAAAGAGTTTTCTTTATTCACAAACTTTAAACATGGAGGATACAGACTTCAGCACGAACCATATGGGTAAGAATCTCAACGCGTTTCTGGAGACTAAGCTCCCTTAATCATGACATGATTGATTGATTGATGTCATGACTAAGGGAGCTTAGTCTCCAGAAACGCGTTGAGATTCTTACCCATATGGTTCGTGCTGAAGTCTGTATCCTCCATGTTTAACGTTTGTGAATAAAGAAAACTCTTTTTTACGAACTCGGTGAAGCTGGACATTCTTTTCTTTTTTGGACTTTATACGCCTGGACACAGCGGGTCCGTGCTCCCGAGATTTGGTTTATGCATCATGGGTGAGCTGGTTTATATTCCTTATCTCTGAATGATCCAATGTTGTCCTAAATGCCTAATGATGATAAATATAATCCATCTCTGTGTAATCAAGTCTACGTATAAATGCACCTGCTCTGTGATAGTCTCAGGGTTCTGTTTGAAGCACAGAGAGCATCATGAAGACCAAGGAACACAACAGGCAGGTCCGTGATACTGTTGTGGAGAAGTTTAAAGCCGAATTTGGATGCAAAATGATTTCCAAAACTTTAAACATCCCAAGGAGCACAGTGTAAGCGATCATATTGAAATGGAAGGAGTATCATACCACTGCAAATCTACCAAGACCCAGCCGTCCCTCTAAACTTTCATCTCAAACAAGGAGAAGACTGATCAGAGATGCAGCCAAGAGGCTCATGATCACTCTGGATGAACTGCAGAGATCTATAGCTGAGGTGGGACAGTCTGTTCATAGGACAACAATCAATCGTACACTGCACAAATCTGGCCTTTATGGAAGAGCAACAAAGAGAAAGCCATTTCTCAAAGATATCCATAAAAAGTGTTGTTTAAAGTTTGCAACAAGCCACCTGGGAGACACACCAAACATGTGGAAGAAGGTGCTCTGGTCATATGAAACCAAAATCGAACTTTTTGGCAACAATGCCAAATGATAAGTTTGGCGTAAAGGCAACATAGCTCATCACCCTGAACACACCATCCCCACTGTCAAACATGGTGGTGGCAGCATCATGGTTTGGGCCTGCTTTTCTTCAGCAGGGACAGGGAAGATGGTTAAAATTTATAGGAAGATGGATGGAGCCAAATACAGGACCATTCTTCAAGAAAACCTGTTGGAATCTGCAAATGACCTGAGACTGGGATGGAGATTTGTCTTCCAACAAGACAATGATCTCAAACATAAAGCAAAATCTACATTGGAATGGTTCACAAATAAATGTATCCAGGTGTTAGAATGGCCAAGTCAAAGTCCAGACCTCAATCCAATCGAGAATCTGTGGATAGAGCTGAAAACTGCTGTTCACAAATGATCTCCATCAAACCTCACTGAGCTCGACCTGTTTGCCAAGGAAGAATGGGCAAGAATTTCAGTCTTTCGATGTACAAAACTGATAGAGACATACCCCAAGCGACTTTCAGCTGTAATCACAGCAAAAGGTGGCGCAACATAGTATTAAGTTAAAGGGGTTGAATAATATTGCACACCCCACTTTTCAGTTTTTGATTTTCCACAAAAATGTAAAATAACCAATAAATTTCATTCAACTTCACAATTGTGTTCCACTTGTTGTTGATTCTTCACCACATATTTACATTTGGTATTTTTATGTTTGAAGCATGATGTGTGGGAAAAGGTTGAAAAGGTTGAAACGTTCCAGGGAGCCGAATACTTTTGCAAGGCACTGTAGCATCAGTAGTTGGAGGTCTGAGGACAGGAGGAGCACAAGCTGTTCAGCAGCAAGAGAGCATCAGTTATAAATTCAGAGCGGACAATCTTGGAACGTCCAAGGCCTATGATCCAACTGAGACACTGAGAAGTGTGCCTCAATATCTTTCTAGGAGAGGAAGTCGGTCGGGAAATCGCATAAGGGAGTTGGGACGGGACTCATGGAAGCTGCAGAGTCGGACGGAGTATCCCAGGGGTCAGAGGTGCCAGAGAGGAAAGAGATAGCTTAGGGTAAGTGAACAGCGGACATCAGAACCTGCTGTGCTATGGACTTTGAAAACAGAAAAGTTTGTGCCCAATTATGAGGAAAATGAACAGTTAAGTAAACTTTATTATAAAATGAAGTTGATGTCCCCTAATGTGTGTGTGGTGGTACCTGAAGTTGAAGAACTGGAGACAGCAGAGGCCTGTGAACAAAACATGAGTGTTACGCACCACATGCATAGCACAGAAGAACCAGGACAGCGATAATTGATAGGTTGCCAGGGTGTGTGAACACAGCAGCCCCTCGCCCATGACTACCGCCCTGTTCACAATACATGAATACATGAAGAAGAGGAAAAGATATGTGAACATTTGTTTTTCTGAAAATATATGAAAGGAAAAAATGTTAAAGATATTGAGGCTGTCAATGTGCCTACACTTCCTGTCACTTTTGCAAAAATTGCAGTGTGGGAAAGCGTCAATCTAAAGTGTTATAGACTCCTTCAAATGCCACACATGCCTTATAAAGGGCTAGCACTCTCTGAAATATTTCTATTTTCCACCATGTGCAACTTGATATAACGGCTGCTTATTAAATTGCAATAGTTACGGGCTCACTACATAGTAGGTCAAGGTGAGCCGCATGGACCAGTAGGCGATTGTGCTGTGGAGTTGACCAGAACATCAATGTATGGAGAACAGCAGACACACAAACGTAGCAGGAAGCACCAGATGAATCGAAGCCAGGACTACTTCCAGTATTTAGCTCGGCTGATGGAGGCCTAATAGCAACTTAGAGGATTAAGTAGTGGAAAAATTACATAGCTAGCATGTGATGTATAGGAGTGTACATTTATATCCCATTTTCAACCATGCAAAACTAACAATGCTATTCTTCCACAAGCTCAAAATTTATTCTGTAAATAGAGTCAAATTCAAAAAGAAAGAATCGAAAAGAAAAATGCTGTCTGCTGTCCTCTTCACTATTTGATATGTCTGCTATTGGATATTGTGATACCTTCACTATCAGTAGAAAAGTAAAAGTTTATCGTAATTCCAGTGGCAATAAAAAAAAGCCAATATCTCTGTGGTTAAATAAAAAACAGTCACTTTTGTTCTGGTTAGAGATTACAGAACTGGGTCAGATGTCTGGTACTTTTTATGGTCCATACGTGTCCATTTAATCAGGTTTGTAGTCTAAAACAGAAAATAAGTGAAAAGATGTGTATCACAGTGGCAATCAGAGAAGAGTGCCATGTAAGGCACAGTTCTTACAACATGTCACAGTTATTGTTATTATCACAGCTAGTAAATCTCTTTTGAGGAGTATGGCTCCAATACTGCTAATATATTAGGATAACCTGTCACCAGATTTCACAAGCTTTCAGCTCCTGTATTATACAGCCACTCTCACATGAATTATCAAAGTAAGCATATTCTGCCACCGATGTACGTGAATGAGATGTGTCTGAGGGATGGTAACACGGTTCTCTGTATAAGCAATAGCAGATAGCGTTAACTCGCTAACTTGTGCTACTATTCCTGATGAGCTGCACGTGATTAGTCCGGAAGGATGAAGCAGGGATGAATTCAACAAGTTTTATTCACAGTACATGGATAAGATGAGGTAAGATATCAGGGAAGATGAAGGGATGAAGATGAGGTAGGAGTTAGTACTGCAAGTTAGAAGCACGAAGTTAGAGGTAACAAGAGAATGCTTTCTCCAGTCCTGAAGCATGTGTTGTCCAAGATGGCACTGACAAGAAGAAGGACGTAAGATAAAGATAGGAGGAGTTGGAGAAGGAAAGGTATTATGGGGTAAGCTCAGTAATAATATATGAAGAACATAATATAGCAACGGCCAGTAGATGGCAGCAAAGTATAACAAATACAATAGATGGAATTAAACCATATACATCAGATAATGTCCTATAATGGCTGAATGTCTTTGCAAAAGATTAGCTAACAGCACAAAGCTCATCACCCTAATGAGGTCCAAGCCAGACATGTCACTCGAAGCAAGGATCAACAAGCTACGACTTGCCCACTTTGAACACATCATACAATGATGTATGGAGGGACACCTCATATTGGAGGGAGAGAGTGCTTATGTAGGCCTGTGTTTGTACAGTATAACAAATCAGAGGCCTGTAGTGTTGATACTGGTCCTGAAGCTGAGTCATCATACTAACAGCCCTTCTAAGGGGTAATCGTTTGTAGCACATATAATCTGCATTTAGCCGAGGGAGAAAGAGTCACAGGAGCAGGGAGAGTGACAGAATCCAGTCTGTAGACAGGGATTAGGCCTGAGCAGTCCATTGGCAAATATACAGTTGCAACTTTGTTTTTGTTGGGGTGGTGGTGAAAAAATATAATATATTTTGATCCATCGAGTATTACGAGATTTGTGTTACTTTTTTGTGATATATAACACTCAAAAAAATCATTAAAACTTTTCACTGGGCTAAATTCCTTACCCATGCACTATTCTGTGTTCTGTATTAATTTTTTTCAAATATAACACTCCAAAAATGTAGTTCAAAATTCTGCAGGCTTAAATTTGTCACCCATACAGTATTACGTGGTCTGGAGTATACTTCCTGTGATCTACAAAACTATACAGTTGCTATACAAGCCTCAAAAAACTTGTTAAAAAATGTATTGGTTTTATATTGCTCACCTATCGTCTATAGACTATCACTATTGATTTCTCTCAAATAAATAAAAAATGCAGCAAAAATGTGCGTTTTTGCAGCTGCGCTTTTCCTGGCAAAAGATACAGAAATAGTGCAGAAATTTTACTCAACTTATGCACGTACTTTTCAATGGTATTATATTGCTCATCCATATACTATCCTGTGGTCTGGAGTTCATTTAGTTGGTATATCACCCTCAAAAAACTTGTTCAAAACTTATCGATATTTTATTGGCCACCCATAGGGTGACTTCTGGTCACTTCTTGGGTACAGTTCGTTGCTATATAAGCCTAAAAAAAGTGTTCAAAAATGTATCGGTATTATATTGCTCACCTATAGACTATTGACTATTACTATTGACTTCACTTAAATCAATAAAAAATGCAGCAAAAAAATGCATTTTTGAAACTGCGTTTTTCCTTCCAAGAGATGCAGAAATGATGTAAAAATTTTACTTAACGTGTGCACATACTATTCCGTGGTCTGGAGTACATTTCGGTTGTATATAACCCTCAAGAAACTTGATCAAAAATTTATTGGTATTATATTGTTCATCCATAGGGTATTACATCTTCTTAGGTACAGTTCACTGCTACATAAGCCTCCAAAAACTTGTTAAAAAATGTATCAGTATTATATTGCTCATCCATAGATTTTTACATATTCTTGGGTAGATTTTGGTGGTATATAAGCCTCATAAAATTTGTTAAAAAATTGATCGGTATAATACATTGCTCATCAATAGACTTTTACATGTTCTTGGGTAGATTTAGTTGCTATATAAGCCTCAAAAAACTCGTTAAAAATGTATCAGTATTATATTGCTCACCTATGGACTGTAACTATTGACTTTACTCAAATCAACAAAAAAGCAATAAAAATGCATGTTTTTTCAGCTGCTTTTTTCCTGCCAAGAGATGAAGAAATAGTGCAGATATTTAACTCAACTTGTGCACATACCCCTGAGCGAATATACTCGTTACTCGAGAATTCTAGAGCACGCTCAGGGGTCCTCCGAGTATTTTTTAGTGCGGAGATTTAGTTTTTATTGCCGCAGCTGAATGATTTACATCTGTTAGCCAGCATAAGTACATGTGGGGATTCCCTAGCAACCAGGCAACCCCCACATGTACTTATTCTGGAATCGAGTAACGAGTATATTCGCTCATCACTAACCCCTATCTGTATTATACTGCTCACCCATAGACTATTCCGCGGTCTGGAGTACATTTCCCTGGTATATAACCCTCAAAAGTGTATAGACTTTATGAGTCTAGGAGTACCAATACTTAAAAATTTGAACAGACTGTGTATAATGCCCTCCTTTATGTCTAATACAGGGTGTATTTGAGTCCCTAATTTTTGGCAGTTCTTGCAACCTTCATAAATTGCACGAAGTTTTCCAATTTTTAAATAAAAAAAAATCAATTTACGTTCACTTAAATTCAAATTTATTTAAATTTCTTCCTAAATTTTGCCTTATATATGAGTCATTATACAGGAAAAAGTGTTTGTTAACCTTTTTTCTCTCCTGTAAAATGCAGTTTCTCCTCTATTTGGAATGCTTTATTGTCACTCCTTAAAGTGGAGTAAAAGTGTGACAGCAGATGCTTCCAGAAGTCTTCACCATGCTGATCTCTTTTCATTCAGCACTTTTCCCATCCATTTGAACATTTTGACTGCCCCTTCAAACTTGTTTGTAGGGTTCCACTGTCTCCCATTATACTCGTTACTCGAAATGAGTATGCGGGTATTAGGAATTGCTCGGTTCGAGCAACGAGCACCTAAACACTTACACATCTCTACAGACAAATCCATTAAAATTATCTAACTAACGGAAATGTTTATATTTATGGTATAATGCAATTGATTATATTGGAAAAACTAACAAGAAAAACAGCACTTACCCGATCCTTCTTTCAAGATGTGGTTAACTGTTGTGAATTCTGCTTTTGGGTTCCCTCCGGTGGTGGTAGGTGGTAATGCAGTTGTCCCTGAGTTGCAGTCCTGGTCAGGTGTTTCTGCTGATTGCAGTTCTGACTGGGGTATTTAGGTGTGCAGGATCCATTAGTCCTTGCCAGTTGTCAATTGTTGTTGGGAGGTGTTGGACCTCTGCCTGGTTCCTCCTGCCTTACTGCCAAATCAGCAAAGATAAGTGTCTGTTTTTTTTTCTATGGCACACATGCTGTGTGCTTCATGATTCAGTGCTATTCTTTTGTGTTTTCTTGTCCAGCTTAGATTGTGTCAGTATTTTCTCAGTCTTGTTGGATTCTCTAGGGTTGCAGATATTCATTCCACGTCTTTAGTTAGATTGTGGAATTTTTTGTATTATCTGCTGTGGATATTTTTTGAAGGATTTTAATACTGACCGCCTAGTATTCTGTCCTATCCTTTCCTATTTAGCTAGAGTGGCCTCTTTTGCTAAATCTTGTTTTCTGCCTGCGTGTGTCTTTTCTTCTCCTACTCACAGTCAATATTTGTGGGGGCTGCCTATCCTTTGGGGTTCTGCTCTGAGGCAAGGTAGTATTCCTATTTCCATCTATAGGGGTATTTAGTCCTCCGGCTGTGTCGAGGTGTCTAGGGTTTGTTAGGCACACCCCACGGCTACTTCTAGTTGCGGTGTTAGTTCAGGATCTGCGGTCAGTATAGTTTCCACCTACTCCAGAGAAAGTTTCATGCGGCTCCAAGGTTACCGGATCATAACAGTACAACTGGCCAATAATGAGCTAAATGCATCTCAGAAGAAGGGAAGAAAGGTGTTGAGCCATTTTTTTTTCTGCAGTCTGTTTTGTCTTTTTTTCCCTCTTTATTTATGGGTGGCTGAGGAGTCTTGTGCTAGCATGGATGTTCAGGAATTAGCTTCTCGTGTAGACCACCTTGCTGCTAGGGTACAGGGTATTTCTGATTATATTGTTCAGACTCCTGTTTTAGAACCGAAGATTCCTGCTCCTGATTTGTTTTTTGGTGACAGGTCCAAATTTTTGAGTTTTAAAAACAATTGTAAACTGTTTTTTGCTTTGAGACCTCGATCCTCCGGTGATTCCATTCAGCAGGTTAAAATCGTCATCTCCCTGCTGCGTGGTGACCCACAGGATTGGGCATTTTCCCTGGAATCTGGGGATCCTGCTTTGCTTAATGTAGACTCCTTTTTTCAGGCTTTAGGATTATTATATGATGAACCGAATTCTGTGGATCAAGCGGAGAAGACCTTGTTGGCCCTGTCTCAGGGTCAAGAGGGGGCAGAATTGTATTGTCAGAAATTCAGAAAATGGTCTGTGTTGACTAAATGGAATGATGATGCTTTGGCGGCAATTTTCAGAAAGGGTCTTTCTGAATCCATTAAAGATGTTATGGTGGGGTTTCCCACGCCTTCCGGTCTGAGTGATTCTATGTCTCTGGCCATTCAGATTGATCGGCGTTTGCGGGAACGTAGAACGCTGTGGCGTCGTCCTCAGAGCCAATTCCTGAGCCAATGCAGTGTGATAGTATTCTGTCTAGGACAGAACGACAAGGACTCAGACGTCAGAATAGGATGTGTTATTATTGTGGCGACGCTTCTCATGTCATTTCAGTCTGCCCTAAGCGGACAAAAAGGATCGCTAGATCATTTACCATTAGTACTGTACAACCTAAATTTCTGTTATCGGTGTCCTTGATCTGCTCATTGTCATCATTTTCTGTCATGGCGTTTGTGGATTCAGGCGCCGCCTTGAACTTAATGGATTTTGAGTTTGCCAGGCGTTGTGGTTTTCCCTTGCAGCCTTTGCAGAACCCTATTCCTTTAAGGGGGATTGATGCTACACCTTTGGCTAAAAATAAGCCTCAGTTTTGGACACAGGTGACCATGCACATGGTGCCAGCCCATCAGGAAGATTGTCGATTTCTGGTGTTGCATAATTTGCATGATGTTATCATGCTTGGTTTCCTGTGGTTGCTAGTACATAATCCTGTGTTGGATTGGAAGTCTATGTCTGTGACTAATTTTGGGTTGTCAGGGGGTTTATAATGATGTTCCTTTGATGTCAATCTCCTCTTCTTCCTCTTCTGAAATTCCAGAGTTTTTGTCTGATTTTCAGGATATATTCGATGAGCCCAAGTCCAGTTCCCTTCCACCGCACAGGGACTGTGATTGTGCTATTGACTTGATTCCAGGCAGTAAGTTTCCTAAGGGCCGACTTTTCAACCCGTCTGTGCCTGAACATACCGCCATGCGGAGTTATGTTAAGGAGTCTTTGGAGAAAGGGCATATTCGGCCATCTTCTTCACCGTTGGGAGCGGGATTTTTTTTTGTTGCTAAGAAGGATGGCTCCTTGAGACCTTGTATTGATTATCGCCTCTTGAATAAGATCACGGTCAAGTTTCAATACCCTTTACCTTTGCTTTCTGATTTGTTTGCTAGGATTAAGGGGGCTAGTTGGTTTACTAAGATTGACCTTCGGGGGGCATATAATCTTGTTCGTATTAAACAGGGTGATGAATGGAAAACTGCGTTTAATACGCCCGAAGGCCATTTTGAATACCTTGTGATGCCGTTCGGGCTCACTAATGCTCCATCTGTTTTTCAATCTTTCATGCATGATATCTTCCGGAATTATATTGATAAATTCTTGATTGTATATTTGGACGATATTTTGATTTTTTCTGATGATTGGGAGTCTCATGTGGAACATGTCAGGATGGTATTTAAGATCCTTCGTGACAATGCTTTGTTTGTGAAGGGGTCTAAGTGCCTCTTTGGGGTGCAGAAGGTTTCTTTTTTGGGCTTCATTTTTCCTCCCTCATCTATGGAGATGGATCCGGTTAAGGTTCAGGCCATTTATGATTGGATTCAACCCACATCTGTGAAGAGCCTTCAGAAATTTTTGGGTTTTGCAAATTTTTATCGCCGTTTCATTGCTAATTTCTCCAGCGTGGTTAAACCCTTGACCGATTTGACGAAGAAAGGCGCTGATGTGGCGAATTGGTCCTCTGCGGCTGTCTCTGCCTTTCAGGAGCTTAAACGCTGATTTACTTCTGCTCCGGTGTTGCGCCAACCGGATGTTTCCCTTCCGTTTCAGGTTGAGATTGACGCCTCTGAGATTGGGGCAGGGGCCGTTTTGTTTCAGAGGGATTCTGTGGGTTCCTTGATGAAACCGTGTGCCTTCTTCTCCCGCAAGTTTTCACCTGCTGAACGCAATTATGATGTCGGCAATCGGGAGTTGTTGGCTATGAAGTGGGCGTTTGAGGAGTGGCGACATTGGCTTGAGGGAGCTAAGCATCGTATTGTGGTCCTGACTGATCATAAGAATCTGATTTACCTCGAGTCTGCCAAACGGCTGAGTCTTAGACAGGCTCGATGGTCCTTGTTTTTTTCCCGTTTTGATTTTGTGGTTTCGTATCTTCCGGGTTCTAAGAATATTAAGGCTGATGCCCTTTCTAGGAGTTTTTTGCCGATTCTCCTGAGGTCCTTGAACCAGTTGGCATTCTGAAAGAAGGGGTGGTCCTTTCTGCCATTTCCCCTGATTTACAGCGGGTTCTTCAGGAATTTCAGGCTGACAGACCGGACCGCTGTCCTGTGGGGAAATTGTTTGTTCCTGACAGATGGACTAGTAGAGTGATTTCTGAGGTTCACTGTTCCGTGTTGGCTGGTCATCCTGGTATTTTTGGTACCAGAGATTTGGTTGGTAGGTCCTTTTGGTGGCCTTCCTTGTCGCGTGATGTGCGTTCTTTTATGCAGTCCTGTGGGACTTGTGCGCAGGCCAAGCCTTGGTGTTCCCGTGCTAGTGGGTTACTTTTGCCATTGCCGGTCCCTGAGAGGCCCTGGACGCATATTTCTATGGATTTTATTTCTGATCTTCTGATTTCCCAGAGGATGTCTGTTATCTGGGTTGTTTGTGACCGGTTTTCTAAGATGGTTCATTTGGTGCCTTTGCCTTAATTGCCTTCCTCTTCAGATTTGGTTCCGTTGTTTTTTCAGCATGTGGTTCGTTTGCATGGTATTCCGGAGAATATTGTGTCCGACAGAGGTTCCCAGTTTGTTTCTAGGTTTTGGCGGGTCTTTTGTGCTAGGCTGGGCATTGATTTGTCTTTTTCTTCTGCATTTCATCCTCAGACAAATGGCCAGACCGAGCAAACTAATCAGACCTTGGAGACCTATTTGAGATGCTTTGTGTCTGCTGATCAGGATGATTGGGTGGCCTTTTTGCCATTGGCCGAGTTTGCCCTTAATAATCGGGCTAGTTCAGCTACTCTGGTTTCGCCTTTCTTTTGTAATTTTGGTTTTCATCCTCGTTTTTCTTCTGGGCAGGTTGAGCCTTCTGACTGTCCTGGTGTGGATTCTGTGGTTGACAGGTTGCAGCAGATTTGGGCTCATGTGGTGGACAATTTGGTGTTGTCTCAGGAGGAGGCTCAACGTTTTGCTAACCGTCGTCGGTGTGTTGGTTCCCGGCTTCGGGTTGGGGATCTGGTTTGGTTGTCTTTCCGTCATGTTCCTATGAAGGTTTCTTCCCCTAAGTTTAAGCCTCGGTTTATTGGTCCTTATAGGATTTCTGGGATTATTAATCCGGTGTCTTTTCGATTGGCGCTTCCGGCCTCTTTTGCTATCCATAATGTCTTCCATAGATCTTTATTGCGGAAATATGTGGTGCCCGTTGTTCCCTCTGTTGATCCTCCGGCCCCTGTGTTGGTTGATGGGGAGTTGGAGTATGTGGTTGAGAAGATTTTGGATTCTCGTTTTTCGAGGCGGAGGCTTCAGTATCTTGTCAAATGGAAGGGTTATGGCCAGGAGGATAATTCTTGGGTTTTTGCTTCTGATGTCCATGCTGCTGATTTGGTCCGTGCCTTTCATCTGGCTCGTCCTGATTGGCCTGGGGGCGCTGGTGAGGGTTTGGTGACCCCTGCTCAAGGGGGGGTACTGTTGTGAATTCTGCTTTTGGGTTCCCTCCGGTGGTGGTAGGTGGTAATGCAGTTGTCCCTGAGTTGCAGTCCTGGTCAGGTGTTTCTGCTGATTGCAGTTCTGACTGGGGTATTTAGGTGTGCAGGATCCATTAGTCCTTACCAGTTGTCAATTGTTGTTGGGAGGTGTTGGACCTCTGCCTGGTTCCTCCTGCCTTACTGCCAAATCAGCAAAGATAAGTGTCTGGTTTTTTTTTCTATGGCACACATGCTGTGTGCTTCATGATTCAGTGCTATTCTTTTGTGTTTTCTTACTGACCGCCTAGTATTCTGTCCTATCCTTTCCTATTTAGCTAGAGTGGCCTCTTTTGCTAAATCTTGTTTTCTGCCTGCGTGTGTCTTTTCTTCTCCTACTCACAGTCAATATTTGTGGGGGCTGCCTATCCTTTGGGGTTCTGCTCTGAGGCAAGGTAGTATTCCTATTTCCATCTATAGGGGTATTTAGTCCTCCGGCTGTGTCGAGGTGTCTAGGGTTTGTTAGGCACACCCCACGGCTACTTCTAGTTGTGGTGTTAGTTCAGGATCTGCGGTCAGTATAGTTTCCACCTACTCCAGAGAAAGTTTCATGCGGCTCCAAGGTCACCGGATCATAACAGTTAACCTAATCTTGAAAGAAGGATTGGATGAGTGCTGTTTTTTTGTTAGTTTTTCTGATATAATACAACCACTGGCAAAAATTATGGAATCACCGGCCTTGGAGGATGTTCATTCAGTTGTTTATTTTTTTTATAAAAAAAGCAGGTCAAAGACATGAAAAAAAACTACAGTCATTTCAAATCACAACTTTCTTGCTTTAACCCCTTCACCCCGAAGCCTGTTTTCACCTAAGTGACAGGGCCAATTTTTAGAATTCTGACCACTGTCACTTTATGAGGTAATAACTCTAAAACGCTTCAACGGATCCTGGCGATTCTGACACTGTTTTCTTGTGACATATTGTACTTCATGATAGTGGTAAAACTTCTTCGATATGACTTTCATTTATTTGTGAAAAAAACAAAAATTTGTCAAAAATTATGAAAATTTAGCAATTTTCAAACTTTTAGTTTTTATGCCCTTAAATTAGAGAGTTATATCTCATAATATAGTTAATAAACAACATTTCCCACATGTCTGCTTTACATCAGCACAATTTTGGAAACATAATTTTTTTTTGTTAGGGAGTTATAAGGGTTAAAAGTTGACCAGCGATTTCTCATTTTTGCAACAAAATTTGCAAAACCATTTTTTTTACGGACCACCTCACACTTGAAGTGACTTTGAGGGGTCTATATGACAGAAAATGCCCAAAAGTGACACCATTCTAAAAACTGCACCCCTCAAGGTACTCAAAACCACATTCAAAAAGTTTATTAACCCTTCAGGTGCTTCACAGGAATTTTTGGAATGTTTAAAAAAAATTGAACATTTAACTTTTTTTTCACAAAATTTTTACTTCAGATCCAATTTGTTTTATTTTACCAAGGGTAACAGGAGAAATTGGACCAAAAAAGTCGTTGTACAATTTGTCCTGAGTACGCCGGTACCCCACATGTTGGGGTAAACCATTGATTGGGCACATGGCAGAGCTCGGAAGGGAAGGAGCGCCATTTGACTTTTCAATGCAAGATTTGCTGGAATTGAGATCGGAACCCATGTCGCGATTGGAGAGCCCCTGACGTGCCTAAACAGTGGAAACCCCCACAAGTGACACCATTTTGGAAAGTAGACCCTCTAAGGAACTAATCTAGATGTGTGGTGAGCACTTTGAACCTCCAAGTGCTTCACAGAAGTTTATAATGTAGAGCCGTAAAAAAAAATTCATATTAATTTTCACAAAAAATGATCTTTTGCCCCAAATTTTTTATTTTCCCAAGGGTAACAGGATAAATTGGACCCCAACAGTTGTTGTGCAATTTGTCCTGAGTACGCTGATACTTCATATATGGGGATAAACCACTGTTTGGGCGCATGGCAGAGCTCGGAAGGGAAGGAGCGCCATTTGACTTTTCAATGCAAAATTGGCTGGAATTGAGATCGGAACCCATGTCGTGTTTGGAGAGCCCCTGACGTGCCTAAACAGTGGAAACCCCCACAAGTGACACCATTTTGGAAAGTAGACCCTCTAAGGAACTAATCTAGATGTGTGGTGAGCACTTTGAACCTCCAAGTGCTTCACAGAAGTTTATAATGTAGAGCCGTTAAAAAAAAATTCATATTAATTTTCACAAAAAATGATCTTTTGCCCCAAATTTTTTATTTTCCCAAGGGTAACAGGATAAATTGGACCCCAAAAGTTGTTGTGCAATTTGTCCTGAGTACGCTGATACTTCATATATGGGGATAAACCACTGTTTGGGCGCATGGCAGAGCTCGGAAGGGAAGGAACGCCATTTGACTTTTCAATGCAAAATTGGCTGGAATTGAGATCGGAACCCATGTCGTGTTTGGAGAGCCCCTGACGTGCCTAAACAGTGGAAACCCCCACAAGTGACACCATTTTGGAAAGAAGACCCCCTAAGGAACTTATCTAGATGTGTGGTGAGCACTGTTAACCCCCAATTGTTTCACTAAAGTTTAGAATGTAGCGCTGTGAAAATTAAAAAATCATTTTTTCTTTCCACAAAATGATGTTTTAGCCCGCAATTTTTTTTTTCCCAAGGGTAACAGGAGAAATTGGACCACAAAAGTTATTGTGCAATTTGTCCTGAGTACGCTGATACCCCATATATGGGGGGGAACCACTGTTTGGGTGCACGGCAGAGCTCGGAAGGGAAGGAGCGCCGTTTGAATTGCAAACTTAGATGGATTGGTCTGCAGGTGTCATATTGCATTTGCAGAGCCCCTGATGTACCTAAACAGTAGAAACCCCCCACAAGTGACCCCATATTGGAAACTAGACCCCCCACAGAACTTATCTAGATGTGATGTGAGAACTTTGAACCAAACAAGTGTTTCACTACAGTTTATAACGCAGAGCCGCGAAAATAAAAAATATTTTTTTTTCCACGAAAATGATATTTTAGCCCCCACATTTTTATTTTCCCAAGGGTAACAGGAGAAATTGGACCACAAAAGTTATTGTCCAATTTGTCCTGAGTACGCTTATACCCCATATATGGGGGGGAACCACTGTTTGGGCGCACGGCAGAGCTCGGAAGGGAAGGAGCGCCGTTTGAATTGCAGACTTAGATGGATTGGTCTGCAGGTGTCATGTTGCATTTGCAGAGCCCCTGATGTACCTAAACAGTAGAAACCCCCCACAAGTGACCCCATATTGGAAACTAGACCCCCCACGGAACTTATCTAGATGTGATGTGAGAACTTTGAACCAAACAAGTGTTTCACTACAGTTTATAACGCAGAGCCGCGAAAATAAAAAATATTTTTTTTTCCACGAAAATGATATTTTAGCCCCCACATTTTTATTTTCCCAAGGGTAACAGGAGAAATTGGACCACAAAAGTTATTGTCCAATTTGTCCTGAGTACGCTTATACCCCATATATGGGGGGGAACCACTGTTTGGGCGCACGGCAGAGCTCGGAAGGGAAGGAGCGCCGTTTGAATTGCAGACTTAGATGGATTGGTCTGCAGGTGTCATGTTGCATTTGCAGAGCCCCTGATGTACCTAAACAGTAGAAACCCCCCACAAGTGACCCCATATTGGAAACTAGACCCCCAAGGGAACTTATCTAGATGTGTTGTGAGAACTTTGAACCAACAAGTGTTTCACTACAGTTTATCACGCAGAGCCGTGAAAATAAAAAAATATTTTTTTTTCCACGTAACTGATATTTTAGCCCCCACGTTTTTATTTTCCCAAGGGTAACAGGACAAATTGGACCGCAAAAGTTGTTGTACAACTTGTCCTGAGAACGCTGATACCCCATATGTTGGGGGGAACCACTGTTTGCGCGCACAGGAGAACTCGGAAGGGAAGGAGCACTGTTTTAGTTTTTCAAAGCAGAATTGGCTGGAATTGAGATCGGATGCCATGTCGCGTTTGGAGAGCCCCTGATGTGCCTAAACAGTGAAAACTCCCCAATTCTAACTGAAACCCTAACCCCAACCCTAACCCCAGCCCTAACCCCAACCCTAACCCTAGCCCTAACCCTAGTCCTAACCCTAGCGCTACTTTCACACTAGCGTTTTTTTGCATATGTCGCAATGCGTCGTTTTGGCGAAAAAACGCATCCTGCAAAGTCATCTGCAGGATGCATTTTTTCCCCATAGACTAACATTAGCGACGCATTGCGACGTATTGACACACGTCGCAACCGTCGTGCGATGGTTGCTGTCATGAATCCCAATGGCTAGGGATAGCACAGGACAAGCAAAGTACAAATATATTACGGACGAGCTCTAGGGTGATGGAACCTGGGCTGACCGCTGCCCTACGCCTGACAAACGCAACTAGAGATAGCCAGGGAGCGTGCCTACGTTGGTTCTAGACGCCACGCACCAGCCTAAGAGCTAACTAGCACTGCAGAGAAAATAAAGACCTCACTTGCCTCCAGAGGAATGAACCCCAAAAGATATAGTTGCCCCCCACATGTATTGACGGTGAAATGAGAGGAAGGCACACACATAGAGATGATATATATAGTTTTAGCAAATTGAGGCCTGCTGTAAACTAGAAAGCAGAACGATACAAAAGGGGACTGAGCGGTCAGCAAAAAACCCTAATCAAAAAAACCATCCTGAGATTACAAGAACCCATGTGCCAACTCATGGCACATGGGGAGAACCTCAGTCCACTAGAGCTACCAGCTAGCATAGAGACATAATAAGCAAGCTGGACAAAAAACCAAACAACTGAAAATCAGCACTTAGCTTATCCTGAAAGATCTGGGAGCAGGTAGGCAGGAACCAAACAGAGCACATCTGAATACATTGATAGCCGGCAAGGGAATGACAGAAAGGCCAGGTAAAATAGGAAACACCCAGCCACTGATGGACAGGTGGAAACCAAAGGCCGCAACCCACCAAAGTCACCCAGTACCAGCAGTAACCACCAGAGGGAGCCCACAAACAGAATCCACAACAGTACCCCCCCCTTGAGGAGGGGTCACCGAACCCTCACGAGAACCCCCAGGGCGATCAGGGTGAGCTCTATGGAAGGCGCGGACCAAATCAGTCGCATGAACATCGGAGGCGACCACCCAGGAATTATCCTCCTGACCATAACCCTTCCACTTAACCAAATACTGGAGTTTGCGTCTGGAAACACGAGAATCCAAGATCTTCTCAACAACATACTCCAATTCTCCCTCCACCAGCACCGGAGCAGGAGGCTCAACCGAAGGAACGACGGGCACCTCATACCTCCGCAACAACGACCGATGGAACACATTATGAATAGCAAACGATGCTGGGAGATCCAAACGAAAAGATACAGGGTTAAGAATCTCCGAGATCCTATAAGGACCGATGAACCGAGGCTTGAACTTAGGTGAAGAGACCCTCATAGGGACAAAACGAGAAGACAACCACACCAAATCCCCAACAAGAAGTCGGGGACCCACGCGGCGACGGCGATTAGCAAACTGCTGAGTCTTCTCCTGAGATAACTTCAAATTGTCCACCACCTGATTCCAAATCTGATGTAGCCTGTCCACCACCACGTCCACTCCAGGACAATCCAAAGGCTCCACCTGACCAGAGGAAAAACGAGGATGAAACCCCGAATTACAAAAAAAAGGAGAGACCAACGTGGCAGAACTAGCCCGATTATTAAGAGCAAATTCGGCCAGTGGCAAAAAAGCAACCCAGTCATCTTGATCAGCAGAAACAAAACACCTCAAATAAGTTTCCAAGGTCTGATTAGTTCGCTCCGTCTGGCCATTCGTCTGAGGATGGAATGCAGACGAGAAAGACAAATCAATGCCCATCTTGGCACAAAACGTCCGCCAAAATCTAGACACAAACTGGGATCCCCTGTCAGAAACGATATTCTCCGGAATCCCATGCAAACGAACCACGTTCTGAAAAAATAAAGGGACCAACTCAGAGGAGGAAGGCAACCCAGGCAAGGGCACCAAATGAACCATCTTAGAAAAGCGGTCACACACAACCCAGATAACGGACATTTTCTGTGAAACCGGGAGATCAGAAATAAAATCCATGGAAATGTGCGTCCAAAGCCTCTTCGGGATGGGCAAGGATAACAACAACCCACTGGCCCGAGAACAGCAAGGCTTAGCTCGAGCACACACTTCACAAGACTGCACAAAGGTACGCACATCCCTAGACAAGGAAGGCCACCAAAAAGACCTGGCCACCAAGTCTCTAGTACCAAATATTCCAGGATGACCAGCCAACACAGAAGAATGGACCTCGGAGATGACTCTACTGGTCCAATCATCCGGAACAAACAGTCTTTCTGGTGGACAACGATCCGGTTTATCCACCTGAAACTCCTGCAATGCACGTCGCAAGTCTGGGGATACGGCGGACAATATTACCCCATCCCTAAGGATACCAGTAGGCCCAGAGTCTCCAGGAGAGTCAGGCACAAAACTCCTGGAAAGAGCATCTGCCTTCACATTCTTTGAACCTGGCAGGTATGAAACCACGAAATTGAAACGAGAAAAAAACAACGACCAACGAGCCTGTCTAGGATTCAAACGCCTGGCAGACTCAAGGTAAATGAGATTCTTGTAATCAGTCAAGACCACCACACGATGTTTAGCACCCCCAAGCCAATGACGCCACTCCTCAAATGCCCACTTCATGGCCAAAAGCTCCCGATTACCCACATCATAATTGCGCTCGGCGGGCGAGAATTTTCTAGAGAAGAATGCACATGGCTTCATCACCGAGCCATTAGAACTTCTCTGTGACAAAACCGCCCCCGCTCCAATCTCGGAAGCATCAACCTCAACCTGAAAAGGAAGTGAAACATCTGGTCGACACAACACAGGAGCAGAAGAAAACCGGCGCTTAAGTTCCTGAAAGGCCTCCACGGCCGCAGGAGACCAATCAGCAACATCAGCACCCTTTTTAGTCAAATCAGTCAAAGGTTTAACAATACTGGAAAAATTAGCAATGAACCGACGATAAAAATTAGCAAACCCCAAGAACCTCTGAAGGCTGTTAACAGATGTAGGTTGTGTCCAGTCACAAATCGCCTGAACCTTGACGGGATCCATCTCAATAGTAGAAGGAGAAAAAATGTACCCCAAAAAAGAAATTTTCTGGACTCCGAAGAGACACTTTGAGCCCTTCACAAACAGAGAATTGGCCCGCAGAACCTGAAACACCTTCCTGACCTGTAGAACATGAGACTCCCAGTCATCAGAAAACACCAAAATATCATCCAAATACACAATCATAAACTTATCCAGATATTCACGGAAAATATTGTGCATAAAGGACTGAAAGACTGACGGAGCATTGGAGAGTCCAAAAGGCATTACCAAATACTCAAAATGGCCCTCAGGCGTATTAAATGCGGTTTTCCACTCATCACCCTGTTTTATCCGCACCAGATTATACGCACCGCGAAGATCTATCTTAGTGAACCACCTAGCCCCCTTAATGCGAGCAAACAAATCAGCCAATAATGGCAATGGATACTGATACTTGACTGTAATCTTATTCAGAAGGCGATAATCTATACAAGGCCTCAGGGAACCATCTTTTTTTGCCACAAAAAAAAAACCTGCTCCCAGAGGGGACGAAGATGGACGAATATGTCCCTTTTCCAAGGACTCCTTAATATAATTCCGCATAGCAGTATGCTCTGGCAGTGACAGATTAAATAAACGACCCTTAGGGAACTTACTGCCAGGAATCAATTCTATAGCACAGTCACAATCTCTATGCGGAGGGAGCGAATTGAGCTTAGGCTCCTCAAAAACATCCCTATAGTCAGACAAAAACGCAGGGATCTCAGAAGGAGTAGATGAAGCGATTGAAATCGGAGGTGCATCATCATGAACCCCCTGACATCCCCAGCTTAACACAGACATTGTTTTCCAGTCCAGGACAGGATTATGAGTTTGTAACCATGGCAGACCAAGCACTAGTACATCATGTAAATTATAAAGTACAAGGAAGCGAATCACCTCCTGATGAACGGGAGTCATGCGCATGGTCACTTGTGTCCAATACTGCGGTTTATTCATAGCCAATGGTGTAGAGTCAATTCCCTTCAGAGGAATAGGAACTTCCAGAGGTTCCAGACTAAAACCGCAGCGTTTAGCAAATGACCAATCCATAAGACTCAGGACAGCGCCCGAATCCACATAGGCATCGACGGAAATGGAAGACAGTGAAAAAATCAGAGTCACAGACAAAATGAACTTAGGCTGCAGAGTACCAATGGCAAAAGATTTATCAACCCTTTTTGTGCGTTTAGAGCATGCTGATATAACATGAGCTGAATCACCGCAATAGAAACACAATCCATTTTTCCGCCTATAATTTTGCCGTTCACTTCTGGACTGAATTCTATCACATTGCATAGTCTCAGGTGCCTGTTCAGAAGACACCGCCAACTGGTGCACGGGTTTGCGCTCCCGTAAACGCCGATCAATCTGAATGGCCATAGCCATAGACTCATTCAGACCTGTAGGCATAGGGAACCCCAAGAAAACAAGTGCTGATGCTACAGCATAGGTTAGTAACCAAATTTCACTACAGCAAATAACCTAAATCCTTAGTTTGTAGAGTAGATAAAACATATACCTTTATTGAACAAGCTAAAACCATGAAACAACTACAACAGATATACACATAAATCACACAACCGTGCTCTCTAGCATGAACCCTATCTGGGGTACTACATGCCACTGCCTGCCAGCGGAGGTTGGCACCCTACACACAAATACGAGATTGGCGCCCCCACTCAACGGCGGCTGACCCTGCAACTCCTAACATGCGCCCTATGCCAGAAGGTGTACCATACACACTGCCATGGATACCCGACAGGAAGATTGTTGATAAACCAGCATGGGTAGATTTATGAAATTTTTATTTTACCCTTAAAGGGGCTGCATGTGGCAGGGTGAGAGACACGGACTAAAGACAGGTGCAAAAAAAAAAAAAAAAAAGGCGTAGGGAACCCCACCATAATATCCTTAATGGCCTCAGAAAGACCATTTCTGAAGTTTGCAGCCAGGGCGCACTCATTCCACTGAGTAAGCACCGACCATTTCCGAAACTTCTGACAATATATTTCCGCTTCATCATGCCCCTGAGAGAGGGCTAATAAAGCCTTTTCAGCCTGAATCTCCAGGTTAGGTTCCTCATAGATGTAACGCCGCTGGGTTTATACCTCGTTTCTTCGGCGTTACTTTTGCATTTCTCTGCTTTAACCCTTTCTCCTCTCCCCCTAATGTGCAGGGATACTGTTGTCTGTTACCTGTATGGATGCTGCTCAGTTCCCTGCCACCGCTGCGTAGCTGTACATGTGCTGTGATGACTTTGCTCTGCTGCATGGCCACTCGCATGTGCGGTCCCTGGCTGCCGCTTGGAAGCTAGCCTCGGCTTGCGAGGTCCTCTGCAGCTGGTGCATGGCTTCTCACGTGTGTCCAGGCTAGCAGCCGCTGCCAGGTGCCCTAAGCCACAGTTCCTGTGCTGTCAGTGCTATAATGGTTTCTGTTTGTGCTTAGGGTGCGCGCGGCCACACCTACCCTGCTTTTATCAGGGTTTGAGTGTGCACCTGTGTTGCTTCCTCAGCCTATTGCTGAGGAGCAGCTCCTATATAAACTTCCTCTTTGCTACTGGGCGTGGCCAGAGCATTGTATTGTGTTTCTGTGTCTTGCCTTGTGAGGTATCCAGCTCCCGTTCTGTCTGCAGTATGTTCTGGGAGAGCTGATGCCTGTCTCTCGCCTGTTCTGGGGGCCGAGTACCCAGATCCGCCTATCCTGGAGGCCGTATATCCAGATCCGTTTGTGTCTTGTTTACCCGCCTGTTCTGGGGGCAGAGTACCCAGATCCGCCTATCCTGGAGGCTGAATATCCAGTACCTGATCTTGTCTGAACCTGTCTCTGTTATGTTTCTTAAGTCCTATTGTGTCTGGCACCCTGCACCCTGTGACTGAACTTTCCGGGCTCATCTTTCAAAGATGGAGTTCGGTGTTCTTGCTGAGCGCTTACTATTCTGTGCTCAGTCTTCCATGCGGTGCTAACCCTGTCTGGCCCAGTTCCAGTCCAGCGGAGCTAGCACCATCACGCTTGAGTTCCTTCCTAGGTCTGATGTCCGGAGCCTGACGGCCGAAGTTATGAACCTGATTACCTCCGCTACCTGGTCCTGTGCCCTCCGTGTCCCAGCCGATGACCTGGGCTGCCACGCCAGTGTCCAGCCTGTGTCTGATGTCCCTCCGGTGTCTGATGTCCTGATTCCTGGGCTGCCACGCCAGTGTCCCAGCCGATGACCTGGGCTGCCACGCCAGTGTCCCAGATGTCTTTCCGGTATTCCCGATGTCCTTTCGGTGTCCGATGTCCTGATTCCTGGGCTGCCACGCCAGTGTCCCAGCCGATGACCTGGGCTGCCACGCCAGTGTCCCAGATGTCCTGCCTGTGTCCAGATCTTCTGTCTATGTCCAGATGTCCTGTCTGTGTCCAGCTGTCCTGCCTACGTCCAGATCTTCTGTCTGTGTCCAGATGTGTCCTGCCTGTGTCCAGATGTCCTGCCTGTGTCCTGAGGTCCACCCTGAGATGACGTCCTTCTGGATCGGTGTCTGATGTTCTCCTGCTGAGCCTGTGCTACGCCTGAGGCCTGAGAGAGAGGCCGTCCTAGTAAGCCCGTGCCAGATGACCCTGGACTGCATCACCCCGTGATGACACCTGCCTGGTGTCTGATGTTCTCCAGCTGAGCCTGTGCTACGCCTGAGGCCTGAGAGAGAGGCCGTCCTAGTATGCCCGTGCCAGATGACCCGGGACTGCATCAACCCGTGATGACTCCTGCCATCGTCAGACGTCCATCTATGCCTGTGTTCCTGATGTCCTGCCTGTGTTCCTGATGTCCTGCCTGTGTTCCTGATGTCCTGCCTGTGTTCCTGATGTCCTGCCTGTGTTCCTGATGTCCTGCCTGTGATCCTGATGTTCTGCCTGTGTTCCTGATGTCCTGAGGTCCACCCCGAGATGACGTCATTCTGGGATCGGTGTCTGATGTTCTCCTGCTGAGCCTGTGCTACGTCCTAGGCCTGAAAGATTGGCTGTCCTAGTATGCCTGTGCCAGATGACCCTGGACTGCATCAACCCGTGATGACTCCCGCCATTGTCTGACGTCTGAGTCGTGTACCCTTCCTAGACATGTGGAATCGGGATCCTGACATCATTATGTTCTTGTTATGTACTGTGCTATCATTTAAGTAAACTTTGTTTCTTCATACCTGAAGTTGTGCGGTGTAGTCTAGTTCTGCATATCTACATCTTGTTCACATGCTCAGCTGCCACAGACCCTGCTCGCTACCGTTCCCTGGTCTGGGTAGGTCCAGGTTACTCTGTGGTCCAGTGGGTCCACATTGCGTTCCTTTTTGGGACGCTCGCCCACGTCGTCATGGTCTGGCGACGTGGAGGTGTCGGCTCGGCCACGTTTGTGGTCGCAGCCGCAACAATAGAGCAATCCCAATGCCAGAAAAAACGCATCCACACTGAGCAATGCAGGATCCCCTGGTGCCAATGCAAATGCCCAATTCTGAGGGTCGCCCCGCAGGAAAGATATTACAATCTTGACCTGTTGAGCAGGGTCTCCAGAGGAGCGAGATTTTAAAGAAAGAAACAATTTACAATTGTTCCTGAAATTCAGGAAGGTAGATCTATCTCCAGAAAAGAACTCTGGAATAGGAATTCTAGGTTCAGACATGGGAGTGTGAACAACAAAATCCTGTATGTTTTGAACTTTTGCCGCGAGATTACTCATGCTGGAAGCCAAACTCTGGACATCCATGTTAAACAGCTAAGATCAGAGCCATTCAAGGGTTAAGAGGAGGTAAGAAGCAGCTAGACAGCAATTAAGGGCTAGGCAGCAAAACTCTGAAGGGAAAAAAAAAAAAAAAAAATTTCCGTTAAACACTTCTCTTTCTCCTGCTTCAGCCCAAACAATTAACACTTTGTGGGCCGGCTATACTGTCATGAATCCCAATGGCTAGGGATAGCACAGGACAAGCAAAGTACAAATATATTACGGACGAGCTCTAGGGTGATGGAACCTGGGCTGACCGCTGCCCTACGCCTGACAAACGCAACTAGAGATAGCCAGGGAGCGTGCCTACGTTGGTTCTAGACGCCACGCACCAGCCTAAGAGCTAACTAGCACTGCAGAGAAAATAAAGACCTCACTTGCCTCCAGAGGAATGAACCCCAAAAGATATAGTTGCCCCCCACATGTATTGACGGTGAAATGAGAGGAAGGCACACACATAGAGATGATATATATAGTTTTAGCAAATTGAGGCCCGCTGTAAACTAGAAAGCAGAACGATACAAAAGGGGACTGAGCGGTCAGCAAAAAACCCTAATCAAAAAAACCATCCTGAGATTACAAGAACCCATGTGCCAACTCATGGCACATGGGGAGAACCTCAGTCCACTAGAGCTACCAGCTAGCATAGAGACATAATAAGCAAGCTGGACAAAAAACCAAACAACTGAAAATCAGCACTTAGCTTATCCTGAAAGATCTGGGAGCAGGTAGGCAGGAACCAAACAGAGCACATCTGAATACATTGATAGCCGGCAAGGGAATGACAGAAAGGCCAGGTAAAATAGGAAACACCCAGCCACTGATGGACAGGTGGAAACCAAAGGCCGCAACCCACCAAAGTCACCCAGTACCAGCAGTAACCACCAGAGGGAGCCCACAAACAGAATCCACAACAGGTTGCGTCGTGTTGTGGCGGACCGCCGGCAGCAAAAAACGTTACATGTAACTTTTTTTGTGCCGACGGTCCACCATTTCCGACCGCGCATGCGAGGCTGGATCTCCGCCCCCACCTCCCCGCACCTCACAATGGGGCAGCGGATGCGTGGAAAAACAGCATCCGCTGCCCCCGTTGTGTGGCGCTTGCACAGTATGCGTCGGTACGTCGGGCCGACGCAGCGCGACGGCCCCGTACCGACGCTAGTGTGAAAGTAGCCTAACGGGAAAATGGAAATAAATATATTTTTTAAAATTTTATTATTTTTCCCTAACTAAGGGGGTGATGAAGGGGGATTTAATTTACTTTTATAGCGTTTTTTGGGCGGATTTTTATGGTTGGCAGCTGTCACACACTAAAAGACGCTTTTTATTGCAAAAAATAGTTTTTGCATCACCACATTTTGAGAGCTATAATTTATCCATATTTTGGCCCACAGAGTCATGTGACATCTTGTTTTTTGCGGGACGAGTTGACGTTTTTATTGGTACCATTTTCGGGCACATGACATTTTTTGATCGCTTTTTATTCCGATTTTTGGGAGGCGGAATGAACAAAAACTAGCAATTCCTGAAATTCTATTAGGGGGGGCGTTTATACCATTCCACGTGTGGTAAAATTGATAAAGCAGTTTTATTCTTCAGGTCAGTACGATTACAGCGATACCTCATTTATGTAATTTTTTTATGTTTTGGCGCTTTTACACAATAAAAACTATTTTATATAAAAAAAATAATTGTTTTTGCATCGCTTTATTCTGAGAGCTATAACTTTTTTATTTTTCTGCTGATGATGCTGTGTGGCAGCTTTTTTTTTGCGGGACAAGATGTCGTTTTCAGCGGTACCATGGTTATTTATATCTGTCTTTTTGATCACGTGTTATTCCACTTTTTGTTTGGTGGTATGAGAATAAAGCGTTGTTTTTTGCCTCGTTTTTTTTTTTTTTTTTTTACGGTGTTCACTGAAGGGGTTAACTAGTGATATAGTTTTACAGGTGGGGTCGTTACGGACGCGGAGATACTAAATATGTGTACTTTTATTGTGTGATTTTTTTTTTATTTAGATAAAGAAATGTATTTATGGGAATATATATATATTTTTTTTTCTTTATTTAGGAATTTTTTTTTCTTTTTTTTTACACATGTGGACATTTTTTTTTTAAACTTTTTTACTTTGTCCCGGGGGGGACATCACAGATCGGTGATCTGACAGTGTGCACAGCACTCTGTCAGATCACCGATCTCACACACAAGAGCAGAGGCTTGCCGGCGCCTGCTCTCAGCAGCTCTCAGCAGGCGCCGGCAAGCCAGGTCAGTAAATGACCCGGAAGGAGTCCCGCGGCCATCTTGGATCCGGGGACTCCTTCCAGGTCACCGGGGCAGCGCGATCTCATCGCGCTGCTCTGGTGGGAGAGCGCAGGGAGCCCCCGTCCCTGCGCGATCCCCCTCTATGCCACTGTCACTATTGACAGCGGCATCAGAGGGGTTAAATGCCCGCAATCGGCGATAGCACCGATCGTGGGCATTGCTGCGGGGTGTCAGCTGTCATATACAGCTGACACCCGCACCCGAGACCGCGGTGATCGATGCGCCGCACTAGTACTGCGGCTGGCACTAATGCAGTGCCGGCAGCGCCGTACTAGTACGGCGCATGGCACGAAGGGGTTAATACACACTAAAAGAAATCAAGAACAAAACATGTTGTGGTCAGTATTTGTTTACTTTTTTAAAAGAAGGGAAAAATTATGGACTCACTCAATTATGTGGGAAAAAATTATGGATTCATGAAAAACAAACACTCAAAAAAACACTGCAACATGACACTAGTATTTTGTTGCACCACCTCTGGCTTTTATAACAGCTTGCAGTGTCAAACAGTACTCTTCATCAATCTGGCTCTAACTTACTCTGATTGCTGTTGCCAGATCAGCTTTGCAGGTTGGAGCCTTGTCATGGACCATTTTCTTCGACTTCCACTAAAGTTTTTCAATTGCATTGAGATCCGGACTATTTGCAGGCCATGACATTGACCTTATGTGTCTATTTTCAAGGAATGTTTGCACAGTCTTTGCTCTATGGCAGGATGCATTATCATCTTGAAAAATTATTTCATCATCCCCAAACATCCTTTCAATTGATGAGATAAGAAAAGTGTCCAAAATATCAACATAAACTTGTGGATTTATTGAAGATGTAATGACAGCCTTCTCCCCAGTGCCTTTACCTGACATGCAGCCCCATATCATCAATGACTGTTAGGTGTTAGTAATGGCTTTCGTTTAGCTTTTCTGTATGTAAATCCCATTTCCTTTAGGCAGTTTCTTACAGTTCGGTCACAGACGTTGACTCCAGTTTCCTCCCATTCGTTCCTCATTTGTTTTGTTGTGCATTTCCTGTTTTGGAGACATATTCCTTTAAGTTTCCGGTCTTGACGCTTTGATGTCTTCCTTGGTCTACCAGTATGTTTGCCTTTAACAACCTTCCCATGTTGTTTGTATTTGGTCCTGATTTTAGACACAGATGACTGTGAACAGCCAACATCTTTTGCAACATTGCGTGATGATTTACCCTCTTTTAAGAGTTTGATAATCCTCTCCTTTGTTTCAATTGACATCTCTCGTGTAGGAGCCATGATTCATGTCAGTCCAATTGGTACAACAGCTCTCCAAGGTGTGATCACTCCTTTTTAGATGCAAAATAACAAGCAGATCTAATTTGATGCAGGTTTTAGTTTTGGGAATTGAAATTTAGAGGGTGATTCCATAACTTATTCCCACATAATTGAGTGTGTTCATAATTTTTCCCCTCTGCTTGTTCTAAAAAAGTAACAAATACTGACTACCACATTTTTTTGTTCTTGATTTCCTTTAGTGTTTATTAAAGCCAGAAAGCTGTCATTTGAAATGACTGTAGTTTTGTGCCATGTCTGTGATCTGCTTTTTTTAATAAAAAATAAACAACTGAATGAACATCCTCCAAGTCCGGTGATTACATAATTTTTGCCAGGGGTTGTACATGTTCTTTATGCATGCACCACCCAGAAGAGATCTGATGAGGCTATTTCTGAGGATTTGGGTTGAAATAACACACAGAAAAAAAAGTGACTTGGTACCTGGAATAACCCTTCTTTTTAGATACAATTGATTATGTTTACCTTGAATGCATAATTGATGCCTGGATTAGATTTAATTGCTTTATTTAATTAAAATTAAATTTTAATATCTTCCCTTTACCTTCCAAATAGCATAAATTTGATATAAAAACATTCACAGGAAGACATCAATCTTTTATTGTCTTTTATTGTAATAGTTTACGTGACAGAATTGTACCACATTATAACTTTCCCATAGGAAACTAGTCTTTTCATAATCTTGCAGGTGACAAGTAATACCGCTGATGTTTGTCATTTTTCCATAGCGTGGCTGCACTGTTATTTCATGTTCAAGAGAGCATAAAAGAGAATGATGACAGTTCAGGTATTCTTAACACCATTACTGCTTCCTGAGCTGAAGAAATCATTAGATGCAAATGTCACATACATTGATTTTGGTTGCAGTAGTCAGATTTCATTTGCTAGGAGAGAAATATTATTACTGTTACTCTTTATTATGTAATAAAAATATGTATATCTTATATATAATGGTGGATGCGCCCTTCCGGGATGGGCTGCGCCTGCGCAGTGTGGCACCGGAGTCAGCAAGAGCGCATATTGCAATATGGTGCCATTTTATTGAAGACACTGTATGTGTGAATTCGCAGACACAGTGTCTTCAACAAAATGACACCAGATATCGTGTAATGCGCACACATTGACTCTGGTACTATTTTATTGAAGAATTGTACTACAACGTCAACATAGCATTGCACAAGTACCAGCCGTCGGCATTATCCCCTTACTACATTACTTCAATAACATTGCGCCGGAGTCAGCACGTGGGCATACTCTGATTTATGGCATCATTTTATTGAAGACACTGTATATGCGAATTCGCAGACGCAGTGTCTTCACAAAAATGGTGCCAGATAGCGTGGTATGAGCACGCACTGACTCTGACGACATTTTAATGATGAATTCTACTACAACATCAACATTATCAGTGCGCATGTGTCGGCCATTGACATTATGGTTATGATCGGCACGTGCCCACTGCTATGTTGGCGGTATGTGCATGCTCTGACTCCAGCGCCATTTTATTGAAGTAATGTACTACAATGTCAACAAGCCACAGGCATAGGAATAATGGCAACGGCCGACTCTTGCTCACTACTATGTTGACATTGTAGTAGAATGCCTCAATGAAAGGGTGCCGGAGTCAGCGCATGCACCTACCGCAATCTCCAGAGCCATTTTATTGAAGACACTGTATAAATGTGCCAATAAAAATGCTTGCCATATATATATATATATACAACTAGCTATTGAACCCGTTCTACGCCCGGGTGGCGAGCATTTATATTGGTATATGGTCACCATCCTGTCATGTGCTGCTCCATCCTGCGTCCCCATCCTGTCATGTGCTGCTCCATCCTGCGTCCCCATCCTGTCATGTGCTCCTCCATCCTGCGGCCCCATCCTGTCATGTGCTGCTCCATCCTGCGCCCCCATCCTGTCATGTGCTCCTCCATCCTGCGCCCCCATCCTGTCATGTGCTGCTCAATCCTTCGTCCCCATCCTGTCATGTGCTCCCATCCTGCGCCCCCATCCTGTCATATGCTGCTCCATCCTACACCCCCATCCTGTCATGTGTGTGCCCCCATTCTGTCATGTGCTGCTCCCATCCTGTCATGTGCTGCTCCCATCCTGCGCCCCATCCTGTCATGTGCTCCCATCCTGCACCCCCATCCTGTCATGTGCTGCTCCCATCGTGCGCAATCATTCTGTCATGTGCTGCTCCCATCCCGCGCCCCCATTCTGCCTGTTCCTGTTTCCATTCTGCCATATGTTGCTCCCATCTTTCTCTCTCCGGCTCTACTGCCCGAGTGCGGCTGTGCTGAGTGCGGGCGGCTGTGCTGAGTGCGGGCGGCTGTGCTGAGTGCGGGCGGCTGTGCTGACTGCGGGCGGCTGTGCTGACTGCGGGCGGCTGTGCTGACTGCGGGCGGCTGTGCTGACTGCGGGCGGCTGTGCTGACTGCGGGCGGCTGTGCGTGGCTCTGCTGACTGCGGGCGGCTGTGCGTGGCTCTGCTGACTGCGGGCGGCTGTGCGTGGCTCTGCTGACTGCGGGCGGCTGTGCGTGGCTCTGCTGACTGCGGGCGGCTGTGCGTGGCTCTGCTGACTGCGGGCGGCTGTGCGTGGCTCTGCTGACTGCGGGCGGCTGTGCGTGGCTCTGCTGACTGCGGGCGGCTGTGCGTGGCTCTGCTGACTGCGGGCGGCTGTGCGTGGCTCTGCTGACTGCGGGCGGCTGTGCGTGGCTCTGCTGACTGCGGGCGGCTGTGCGTGGCTCTGCTGAGTGCGGGCGGCTGTGCGTGGCTCTGCTGAGTGCGGGCGGCTGTGCGTGGCTCTGCTGAGTGCGGGCGGCTGTGCGTGGCTCTGCTGAGTGCGGGCGGCTGTGCGTGGCTCTGCTGAGTGCGGGCGGCTGTGCGTGGCTCTGCTGAGTGCGGGCGGCTGTGCGTGGCTCTGCTGAGTGCGGGCGGCTGTGCGTGGCTCTGCTGAGTGCGGGCGGCTGTGCGTGGCTCTGCTGAGTGCGGGCGGCTGTGCGTGGCTCTGCTGAGTGCGGGCGGCTGTGCGTGGCTCTGCTGAGTGCGGGCGGCTGTGCGTGGCTCTGCTGAGTGCGGGCGGCTGTGCGTGGCTCTGCTGAGTGCGGGCGGCTGTGCGTGGCTCTGCTGAGTGCGGGCGGCTGTGCGTGGCTCTGCTGAGTGCGGGCGGCTGTGCGTGGCTCTGCTGAGTGCGGGCGGCTGTGCGTGGCTCTGCTGAGTGCGGGCGGCTGTGCGTGGCTCTGCTGAGTGCGGGCGGCTGTGCGTGGCTCTGCTGAGTGCGGGCGGCTGTGCGTGGCTCTGCTGAGTGCGGGCGGCTGTGCGTGGCTCTGCTGAGTGCGGGCGGCTGTGCATGGCTCTGCTGACTGCGGGCGGCTGTGCGTGGCTCTGCTGACTGCGGGCGGCTGTGCGTGGCTCTGCTGACTGCGGGCGGCTGTGCGTGGCTCTGCTGACTGCGGGCGGCTGTGCGTGGCTCTGCTGACTGCGGGCGGCTGTGCGTGGCTCTGCTGACTGCGGGCGGCTGTGCGTGGCTCTGCTGACTGCGGGCGGCTGTGCGTGGCTCTGCTGACTGCGGGGGGCTGTGCGTGGCTCTGCTGACTGCGGGGGGCTGTGCGTGGCTCTGCTGACTGCGGGGGGCTGTGCGTGGCTCTGCTGACTGCGGGCGGCTGTGCGTGGCTCTGCTGACTGCGGGCGGCTGTGCGTGGCTCTGCTGACTGCGGGCGGCTGTGCGTGGCTCTGCTGACTGCGGGCGGCTGTGCGTGGCTCTGCTGACTGCGGGCGGCTGTGCGTGGCTCTGCTGACTGCGGGCGGCTGTGCGTGGCTCTGCTGACTGCGGGCGGCTGTGCGTGGCTCTGCTGACTGCGGGCGGCTGTGCGTGGCTCTGCTGAGTGCGGGCGGCTGTGCGTGGCTCTGCTGAGTGCGGGCGGCTGTGCGTGGCTCTGCTGAGTGCGGGCGGCTGTGCGTGGCTCTGCTGAGTGCGGGCGGCTGTGCATGGCTCTGCTGAGTGCGGGCGGCTGTGCGTGGCTCTGCTGAGTGCGGGCGGCTGTGCGTGGCTCTGCTGAGTGCGGGCGGCTGTGCGTGGCTCTGCTGAGTGCGGGCGGCTGTGCGTGGCTCTGCTGAGTGCGGGCGGCTGTGCGTGGCTCTGCTGAGTGCGGGCGGCTGTGCGTGGCTCTGCTGAGTGCGGGCGGCTGTGCGTGGCTCTGCTGAGTGCGGGCGGCTGTGCGTGGCTCTGCTGAGTGCGGGCGGCTGTGCGTGGCTCTGCTGAGTGCGGGCGGCTGTGCGTGGCTCTGCTGAGTGCGGGCGGCTGTGCGTGGCTCTGCTGAGTGCGGGCGGCTGTGCGTGGCTCTGCTGAGTGCGGGCGGCTGTGCGTGGCTCTGCTGAGTGCGGGCGGCTGTGCGTGGCTCTGCTGAGTGCGGGCGGCTGTGCGTGGCTCTGCTGACTGCGGGCGGCTGTGCGTGGCTCTGCTGACTGCGGGCGGCGTGTGTGCGTGGCTCTGCTGACTGCGGGCGGCTGTGCGTGGCTCTGCTGACTGCGGGCGGCTGTGCGTGGCTCTGCTGACTGCGGGCGGCTGTGCGTGGCTCTGCTGACTGCGGGCGGCTGTGCGTGGCTCTGCTGACTGCGGGCGGCTGTGCGTGGCTCTGCTGACTGCGGGCGGCTGTGCGTGGCTCTGCTGACTGCGGGCGGCTGTGCGTGGCTCTGCTGACTGCGGGCGGCTGTGCGTGGCTCTGCTGACTGCGGGCGGCTGTGCGTGGCTCTGCTGAGTGCGGGCGGCTGTGCGTGGCTCTGCTGACTGCGGGCGGCTGTGCGTGGCTCTGCTGACTGCGGGCGGCTGTGCGTGGCTCTGCTGACTGCGGGCGGCTGTGCGTGGCTCTGCTGACTGCGGGCGGCTGTGCGTGGCTCTGCTGACTGCGGGCGGCTGTGCGTGGCTCTGCTGACTGCGGGCGGCTGTGCGTGGCTCTGCTGACTGCGGGCGGCTGTGCGTGGCTCTGCTGACTGCGGGGGGCTGTGCGTGGCTCTGCTGACTGCGGGGGGCTGTGCGTGGCTCTGCTGACTGCGGGGGGCTGTGCGTGGCTCTGCTGACTGCGGGGGGCTGTGCGTGGCTCTGCTGACTGCGGGGGGCTGTGCGTGGCTCTGCTGACTGCGGGGGGCTGTGCGTGGCTCTGCTGACTGCGGGGGGCTGTGCGTGGCTCTGCTGACTGCGGGGGGCTGTGCGTGGCTCTGCTGACTGCGGGGGGCTGTGCGTGGCTCTGCTGACTGCGGGCGGCTGTGCGTGGCTCTGCTGGGGGCCTGAGCAGGCGGGGACACCGGCGCGCTGTGGGGGTCAGGTGCCGGAGTCGCCGCTAGCTCAGGCCCCCGGCACTTGCTATATTTACCTGTCCTCCCGTTCCACTGCTGCGCGCCGGTCTGTCTTCCGGGTCCTGTCCTCTGGCTGTGACTGTTCAGTCAGAGGGCGGCGCGCATTAAGCGCGTCATCGTGCCCTCTGAACTGAACGTCTCAGGCAGAGGATGTGGAGGACGGAGGCTCGCGCGCAGCGGTGGAACGGAGGACAGGTAAATATACTCACCCTCCTGGCTCCGTGGCTCATCCCCGCTTCTCCGTTGGAGATCGCGGTGTGCGTTCAGTGCTTACGCATACCGCGATCTCCTGGGAGCGTCACTCTGTGGGGTCCAGACTGCGCCGGCGCTTGCGCTTGCGCAGTCTATAAAGGCTTCGGACAGAGTGACGCTCCCAGCGTTATATTATAGATAGCCCTGGTATGGAGCTATTCCATTCCCTGTTATCCAACCCCACGCAGTGTCCACAGCCAATTGAATAACCACAGACTACAGATCTCGGGAATAACAGCTGCTTTACTTCAGCAGAACGGGGAGATATAACATGGAAATAGCAGTTTAAAGTTCATGTGGGGATTCCATGGCCAATATAGTTCAGGATTGGATTCTGACACAGAATTGAGGTTCTGGAGCTTTAAGAACCTGTTTTAGTTAGAAGCAGTAATTGCAGGTAATTATAAGAGAGTTCAAAGTCTCTTGGTAGCAAAAAGGCAGAAGAGGGAATATATTGCAATATGTACAGACCTGAAATCCTGTATTCATTTTCTCAGCTGGTCACGGTACATGCAGAAATATACATGAAGTAAATAACAGATAATTTGCGGTGAGGCGGGGGGCCCTCGATTTCCTCAACACGCAGAGCCATAGGTTCTTCTGTACTCATTTAGTGCTACCTAATGCTGGAGAAACACACCTTAAACCAGACAGTGGGGATCCAGGGTTAAAAGCCTTTAGCCGTCTTGGCTGTAGAAGTCAGGGAAAGATCCAAGGCTTAGGCCTGGCTATAAGTCTTCAGATGAAGTAAAGGATGAACCTCCAGACTTGGAGCCTGGAAGGGTCAGGAGACCCCTCACCGGAGGTCTGCTCTGGGTCACATCTTTCCAGATCTCTGTCTTGTCTCCACAGAGAGCGGAGGCAGCTCCTCCTATTGAACCTTGGTGACAGGGTCATTGACCAATAGGATAACTCTCAATTCTTGTATCAGACTTCACATTGTGAGATTAATATATAAAGCAACACAACAAATGAAAAGTGCACTTAATAGAACACTGAAACACATACCTGAGGAACAGTAAGAGGATAACTTAGGACTGAGTTGCAGTATACAGAAGCTACTCACGGTCCAGGGTTAAATTAAAGGGGCATGCCAAGTCTGGGTACGGAATGTATTCAGACCCCTTTAAATTTTTCACTCTTTGCATCATTGCAGCCATTTGGCAAATTCAAAAAAGTTCATTTTTTCTCATTAATGTACCCTCTGCACCCCATCTTGACTGAACAAAATAAAAAATGTTGTAATTTTTGCTAATTTATAAAAAAGAAAAACTGAAACATCACATGGTAATAAGTATTCAGACCCTTTGCTCAGTATTGAGTAGAAGCACCTTTTGACCTAGTACAGCCATGAGTCTTCTTGGGAATGATGCAACAAGTTTTTCACACCTGGATTTGGGGATCCTCTGCCATTCTTCCTTGTTGATCCTCTCCAATTCCATCAGGTTGGATGGTAAATGTTGGTGGACAGCCATTTTCAGGTTTCTCCAGCGATGCTCAATTAGGTTTAAGTCAGTGCTCTAGCTGGGCCAGTCAAGAATGGTCACAGAGTTGTTCTGAATCCACTCCTTTGTTATTTTAGCTGTGTGCTTAGGTTCATTGCCTTGTTGGAAGGTGAAACTTCGGCCAAGTCTGAGGTCCAACGTCTTCCATTTATGGATTATGGAGGCCACTGTGCTCTTAGGAACCTTGAGTACTGCAGAAATTCTTTCGGAACCTTGGTCAGATCTGTGCCTTGTCACAATTCTGTCTCTGAGCTCCTTGGCCAGTTCCTTTGACCTCATGATTCTCAGTTGGTCTGACATGCACTGTAAGCTCTGAGGTCTTATATAGACAGGAGTGTGCCTTTCCAAATCAAGTCCTATCAGTTTAATTAAACACAGCTGGCCTCCAATGCTGGAGTAGAACCATATCAAGGAGGGCGACAAGGAAATGGACAGGATGTGACTTAAATATGAGTGTCTGAGCAAAGGGTCTGAATACTTATGACCATGTGATATTTCAGTTTTTCATTTTTATTAAATTTGCAAAAATTTCGACATTTCTGTTTTTTTTCAGTCAAGATGGGGTGCAGTGTACATTAATGTGAAAAAATGAACTTTTTTTAATTCACCAAATGGCTGCAATGAAACAAAGAGTCTGAATTAGTGATGAGCGAGTATACTTGTTACTCGGGTTTCCCCGAGCATGCTCGGGTGATCTCTGAGTATTTTGGCGTGCTCGGAGATTTAGTTTGCGTCGCCGCAGCTGCATGATTTGTGGCTGCTAGACAGCCTGAACACAAGTGGAGGTTGACTGTTTGTTACGTAATTCCCACATGTATTTAGCCTGTAACAAATTAGACCAGAGCCACATAAAGGTCCTCATACGGACAGAGAAAATAACTCCCCAGCAATATATCTCATACGAAAAAAGGAGTCAACAAACTGTCAATCAATTATAAATGAAGTAACGTTTATTAAATATCATTAAATATTAAAATTTAGGAAACTCATTGAAACAGAACATCCAAAAAAGGGTTTCTTCAAACATAAGGAATACGGGTAACAATGCCCACACATAACACCTATGGTAAACGATTTAAGGTCACAGGTTCATTAAAGTATGCACGCTGCCGATAGAGTACTGCTTGTCCCAAAGGGGAACATCCCTGATATAAATATGTTAGACAATCTATGACTGGACCTTACCCATATCAATCGTGGTGTATGCGTGGTACGCCAGCCCCTACGCGCGTTTCGCGTAGGCTTCTTCCGGGGGCCGTGTTGACATTGTAGTAGAATGCCTCAATGAAAGGGTGCCGGAGTCAGCGCATGCACCTACCGCAATCTCCAGAGCCATTTTATTGAAGACACTGTATAAATGTGCCAATAAAAATGCTTGCCATATATATATATATACAATAGCCCTGGTATGGAGCTATTCCATTCCCTGTTATCCAACCCCACGCAGTGTCCACAGCCAATTGAATAACCACAGACTACAGATCTCGGGAATAACAGCTGCTTTACTTCAGCAGAACGGGGAGATATAACATGGAAATAGCAGTTTAAAGTTCATGTGGGGATTCCATGGCCAATATAGTTCAGGATTGGATTCTGACACAGAATTGAGGTTCTGGAGCTTTAAGAACCTGTTTTAGTTAGAAGCAGTAATTGCAGGTAATTATAAGAGAGTTCAAAGTCTCTTGGTAGCAAAAAGGCAGAAGAGGGAATATATTGCAATATGTACAGACCTGAAATCCTGTATTCATTTTCTCAGCTGGTCACGGTACATGCAGAAATATACATGAAGTAAATAACAGATAATTTGCGGTGAGGCGGGGGGCCCTCGATTTCCTCAACACGCAGAGCCATAGGTTCTTCTGTACTCATTTAGTGCTACCTAATGCTGGAGAAACACACCTTAAACCAGACAGTGGGGATCCAGGGTTAAAAGCCTTTAGCCGTCTTGGCTGTAGAAGTCAGGGAAAGATCCAAGGCTTAGGCCTGGCTATAAGTCTTCAGATGAAGTAAAGGATGAACCTCCAGACTTGGAGCCTGGAAGGGTCAGGAGACCCCTCACCGGAGGTCTGCTCTGGGTCACATCTTTCCAGATCTCTGTCTTGTCTCCACAGAGAGCGGAGGCAGCTCCTCCTATTGAACCTTGGTGACAGGGTCATTGACCAATAGGATAACTCTCAATTCTTGTATCAGACTTCACATTGTGAGATTAATATATAAAGCAACACAACAAATGAAAAGTGCACTTAATAGAACACTGAAACACATACCTGAGGAACAGTAAGAGGATAACTTAGGACTGAGTTGCAGTATACAGAAGCTACTCACGGTCCAGGGTTAAATTAAAGGGGCATGCCAAGTCTGGGTACGGAATGTATTCAGACCCCTTTAAATTTTTCACTCTTTGCATCATTGCAGCCATTTGGCAAATTCAAAAAAGTTCATTTTTTCTCATTAATGTACCCTCTGCACCCCATCTTGACTGAACAAAATAAAAAATGTTGTAATTTTTGCTAATTTATAAAAAAGAAAAACTGAAACATCACATGGTAATAAGTATTCAGACCCTTTGCACAGTATTGAGTAGAAGCACCCTTTTGACCTAGTACAGCCATGAGTCTTCTTGGGAATGATGCAACAAGTTTTTCACACCTGGATTTGGGGATCCTCTGCCATTCTTCCTTGTTCCGTGACGGCCCCCGGAAGAAGCCTACGCGAAACGCGCGTAGGGGCTGGCGTACCACGCATACACCACGATTAATATGGGTAAGGTCCAGTCATAGATTGTCTAACATATTTATATCAGGGATGTTCCCCTTTGGGACAAGCAGTACTCTATCGGCAGCGTGCATACTTTAATGAACCTGTGACCTTAAATCGTTTACCATAGGTGTTATGTGTGGGCATTGTTACCCGTATTCCTTATGTTTGAAGAAACCCTTTTTTGGATGTTCTGTTTCAATGAGTTTCCTAAATTTTAATATTTAATGATATTTAATAAACGTTACTTCATTTATAATTGATTGACAGTTTGTTGACTCCTTTTTTCGTATGAGATATATGTATTTAGCCTGTCTAGCAGCCACAAATCATGCAGCTGTGGCGGCGAAAACTAAATCTCCGAGCACGCCAAAATACTCGGAGTATACTCGCTCATCACTAGTCTAAATACTCTCTGTACTCACTGTATATACAGGGGTTGGACAAAATAATGGAAACTCCTAACATTTTGGCATAATAATCTTCGAACATGTTATAAATATGCAAACCGTGACATATGGTAATGTTTTGTAGTTGATTATTTGTGTTATGTGATATGTGTATGTAAATTAACTGTTTGCTTTGCTGAATTGTAAGTACATTGATGAAAACCTGATACCAATGGCAGACCTCTCAGATTTTCAAAGAGGCCAAATTGTTGGCGCTCGTATGGCAGGCGCTAGTGTAAAAGAAGTGCCCGAATGCTTGGCGTGTCAAGAGGTACTGTCTCCAAACTAATGACTGCGTTTGAAAGAGAATGAAAAACGTCCGCAGCAAAGCACAGGTCCGGCCGAAAGTCGAAGTTGACTGAGAGAGACCGTCGGACTCTAAAGTGAATTGTGAGAGAGGATCGCAAGACCACAGCTCCGAAAATCACTGCTGAGCTCAATGAACACCTACAGAACCCAGTTTCCACGAAAACTGTTCATCGGGAGCCGCACAAATCTGGATTCCACGGAAGAGCTTCAATTAGAAAACCGCTGCTCTCAATGACAAATGTTTCCAAGCATTTAGAGTGGTGTAGAAACCTCCAGAATTGGTCCCTCGAGCAGTGGAAACATGTGATATTCTCAGACGAATCATCGTTTACCCTATTTCTGACCTCCGGCCGAGTGTACGCTTGGAGACAACTGAAAGAAGCATTCCATCCAGAGTGCCTTCTCCCAACCATAAATCATGGCGGAGGTTCTGTGATGATCTGGTGTGCTATTTCATGGAGATCCGCCGGGCCAATGATATCCTTTCATGGAAGAATTAACATTTAGGCATTTTGGGCAACCAAGTGCACCCAATGGTTCAAGCACTGTTCCCGGAGGGGAACGCCATCTTTCAGGATGAAAATGCACCAATTCATACAGCTAGAATCGTTAAAGCATGGCGCGAGGAACATTCTAATGAAGTTGAGCATCTCATCTGGCCCCCACAATCTCTAGACCTCAACATTATTGAGCATTTATGGTCGATTTTAGAGATTCAAGTTAGACGTTGATTTCCGCCGCCATCGTCGCTCAAAGAACTGGAGAGTGTTTTAACTGCAGAATGGGCTAAAATTCATTTGGAAACAATTCACATCTTGTATGAATCCATACCTCGGAGAATTGAGGCTATAATCGCCGCAAAAAGGTGGACCTATACCAAATTAAACTAACTTTTGTTGATATTTCCAGGTGTTTCCATTATTTTGTCCAACCCCTGTATACAGGGGCGTAACTACCGCGGTCGCAGCGGTCGCCATTTTGACCGGGCCCTGCAGGTCAGGGGCCCCGGGTTGGCAGGTCAGTGCAGGGCCGGACTGGCCATCGGGCACTTCTGGCAAATGCCAGAAGAGCCGGTGCCAGTAGTGGGCCGCTGCACTGTTCCCCCCCGCCAACCGCCCACCACCCCCTGCCCCCGCCAGTGCCGCCGCCGCCGCCACATTTAACTATACCGGCGTCTATGACACCGGTATAGTTCAATGCAACGATGGAGGAGAGAGCGTCTGCTGACGCCCCCTCTCCCATCATTCCCCGCTCTGCCTCTGACAGTACACTGCGGGTGCACGATGACGTCATATCATCGCGCACCTGCAGTGTCCTGGGCAGACTGCAGCCGCCGGGAGCAGCGCGGGCAAAAGGAAAGGTGAGGAGAGTTTTTGTTTTTTTTTCTTTTTAACTGGACTGTGGGGCCATTATCGGGGGGGGGGGGGGGAGATGAGATGTGCGGGCTCTGCTGTATATATCCCTGTGCGGGCTCTGCTGTATATATCCCTGTGCGGGCTCTGCTGTATATATCCCTGTGCGGGCTGTGCTCTATATACCCCTGTGCGGGCTGTGCTGTATATACCCCTGTGCGGGCTGTGCTCTATATACCCCTGTGCGGACTCTGCTGTATATATCCCTGTGAGGGCTGTGCTCTATATACCCCTGTGCGGGCTCTGCTGTATATATCCCTGTGCGGGCTCTGCTGTATATATCCCTGTGCGGGCTGTGCTCTATATACCCCTGTGCAGGCTGTGCTCTATATGCCCCTGTGCGGGCTCTGCTGTATATATCCCTGTGCGGGCTGTGCTCTATATACCCCTGTGCGTGCTCTGCTATATATATCCCTGTGCGGGCTCTGCTGTATATATCCCTGTCCGGGCTGTGCTGTATAAATCCCTGTGCGGGCTGTGCTGTATATACCCCTGTGCGGGCTGTGCTGTATATACCCCTGTGCGGGCTCTGCTGTATATATCCCTGTGCGGGCTGTGCTGTATATATCTCTGTGCGGGCTGTGCTCTATATACCCCTGTGCGGGCTCTGCTGTATATATCCCTGTGCGGGCTGTGCTGTATATATCCCTGTGCGGGCTGTGCTGTATATACCCCTGTGCGGGCTGTGCTGTATATACCCCTGTGCGGGCTCTGCTGTATATATCCCTGTGCGGGCTGTGCTGTATATATCTCTGTGCGGGCTGTGCTCTATATACCCCTGTGCGGGCTGTGCTCTATATACCCCTGTGCGGGCTCTGCTGTATATATCCCTGTGTGGGCTCTGCTGTATATATCCCTGTGCGGGCTCTGCTGTATATATCCCTGTGCTGGATATACCACTGTGCGGGCTGTGCTGGATATACCACTGTGCGGGCTGTGCTGGATATACCACTGTGCGGGCTGTGCTGGATATACCACTGTGCTGGCTGTGCTGGATATACCACTGTGCGGGCTGTGCTGGATATACCACTGTGCTGGCTGTGCTGGATATACCACTGTGCGGGCTGTGCTGGCACCCAACACCATGTTGCAGTGCAGGAGATTCCTGCGACAGTCCAAGGCATATCTAGGGGAAGGTGGGGGGGGGCGGGGGTGGGTGGGGTTGAGGCGGGGGGAACCGGGGTGGGGGGGGGGCCCATTTGGAAGTTCGCACCGGGGCCCAGAACTTTGTAGTTGCGCCACTGCCTGTATATATATATATATATATATATATATATATATATATATATATATATATATACACTCACCGGCCACTTTATTAGGTACACCATGCTAGTAACGGGTTGGACCCCCTTTTGCCTTCAGAACTGCCTCAATTCTTCGTGGCATAGATTCAACAAGGTGCTGGAAGCATTCCTCAGAGATTTTGGTCCATATTGACATGATGGCATCACACAGTTGCCGCAGATTTGTCGGCTGCACATCCCAAAGATGCTCCATACAAGGCAGGATGGATCCATGCTTTCATGTTGTTTACGCCAAATTCTGACCCTACCATCCGAATGTCGCAGCAGAAATCGAGACTCATCAGACCAAGCAACGTTTTTCCAATCTTCTACTGTCCAATTTCGATGAGCTTGTACAAATTGTAGCCTCAGTTTCCTGTTCTTAGCTGAAAGGAGTGGTACCCGGTGTGGTCTTCTGCTGCTGTAGCCCATCTGCCTCAAAGTTCGACACACTGTGCGTTCAGAGATGCTCTTAGGCCTACCTTGGTTGTAACGGGTGGTGATTTGAGTCACTGTTGCCTTTCTATCAGCTCGAACCAGTCTGCCCATTCTCCTCTGACCTCTGGCATCAACAAGGCATTTCCGCCCACAGAACTGCCGCTCACTGGATTTTTTTTCTTTTTCGGACCATTCTCTGTAAACCCTAGAGATGGTTGTGTGTGAAAATCCCAGTAGATCAGCAGTTTCTGAAATACTCAGACCAGCCCTTCTGGCACCAACAACCATGCCACGTTCAAAGGCACTCAAATCACCTTTCTTCCCCATACTGATGCTCGGTTTGAACTGCAGGAGATTGTCTTGACCATGTCTACATGCCTAAATGCACTGAGTTGCCGCCATGTGATTGGCTGATTAGAAATTAAGTGTTAACAAGAAGTTGGACAGGTGTACCTAATAATGTGGCCAGTGAGTGTATGTATATATATATATATATATATATATATATACTCCTCATCACTGAAGCTGCAAAACAGAGAAGGCAAGGTCATGGAGCTATGGAAAGACAGACATGTTAATGATATGCAAGTAATGAAAAAAATGGAGACAAATTTTAAAAACATCTAAATTCATTCAGTAACAAATATGAGCATCAGACGCAGAAATACATGTACTTGCATGACTTGGCATATATCAATGAGGTTATTAATCACTCCCTTACAAATTGGATATAAAACGTGCATTGGAGTGATGAAGGGCAGGGTTGCCAACCATCCAGAAATTCGTGGACAGTCTGTAAAAATTAGGGCAAATTTTTGACATATCTGTAAATATACAGTAATATGAGGCGTCCTTGAATTTTTGAAGCTGAAGAATCTTATACAGATTATTTTGACTGTAATTATCATCATTTATGGCCACGTGCACACATTCAGTATTCGGTCAGTATTTTACCTCAATATTTGGAAGCGAAAACCAGGAGTGGGTGATAAATACAGAAGTGGTGATGTGTTTCTATTATACTTTTCCTCTGATTGTTCCTCTCCTGGTTTTGGCTTACGAATACTGAGTAGTGATGAGCGAGTATACTTGTTGCTCGGGTTTTCCCGAGCACCCTCGGGTGACCTCCGAGTATTTGTTAGTGTTCAGAGATTTATTTTTCATCACTGCAGCTGAATGATTTACAGCTTCACCTATGAGGACTATTCAATACAAAAAAAAGTGAGAAAAAAAGTTTTAAAAAATAAAAAAAATCACAAAAGTTCAAATTGCCTTCCTTTTGCCCCATTAAAAGTAAAACAATTAAAAAAAACAAAACACGTATTTGGTATTGCTGCATTTGTAAAAATATGATATATCGAACTATAAAATAAATGAATCTGAGTTTAACAGCATGACGGAAAAAATAAAATTGCCAGAAATATGTTTTTTTGGCTGCAGCAACTTTGTCATAAAATGCAACAAGAGGAAACCAAAACATGGAAACATTTTGAAAACATATTTTCCTACATAATGCCTTAAAACATGTCATGAAATCAAATGCAAGTCAAGTATGAGTCAATTATTCTGTAACATCGTCTTCTTTCTTGTACTTTCCTTCAGTGCTAATTTTACATCGTTGTTTCTTAAAGAGTAGATCAGAGGATTTAGCATTGGGGTGATAACACTGTAGAACAAGGCGGCCATTTTATCATGGTTTGTGACATGAACGGTCCCAGGTCTCATATAGATAAAGAATATAGTGCCATAAAATAAAACCACAACAAGAACATGCGAAGCACAAGTGGAAAAAGCTTTTCTCCGTCCAGTGGTTGTACGAATCTTCATTATGCTGGATATTATTTTGACATATGTAATAAGAATGCAAAAAAATGGGGCCCCAGATACCACTATAGCACAGAAGAAAAGGAGAGTCTTATTAAGAGAAGCATCTGTGCAAGCCAGTTCTAGCAGTGAGGGTGTTTCACAGAAAAAATGATTCACTACATTTCGGCTACAGAACGGTAACTGCAATGTATACACTGTGTGTACTACAGAGTCTAGAAGGCCTCCGAACCACGATCCTATTGCAATTTTAATGCACAAGATGGGATGCATAATATTAGTATAGTGTAAGGGGCTGCATATAGCCACATACCGATCGTAGGCCATTGCTAACAACAAAAAACTCTCTGTCCCTCCTAGAGAGAGGTGAATGAACATTTGAGTGAAACAAGCATGAAAAGAGATGGTTTTCTTCACTGATAATAAGTTTATTAGCATTATAGGAACAACACTTGACGTATACCAGATGTCCAAGAAAGAGAGATTTCTCAGAAAGAAGTACATCGGAGTGTTCAGTCGAGGGTTTATGTTACTAACCCAAATTATTACTATATTACCAAACAAAGAAACAATATAACATGTAAGAACTACAATGAAAAGCCAAATCTGCATGTCCTGCCTGTTGGTTAGACCCAGAAGAATGAACTCGTCCACGGTGGTGAAATTCCATTTGACCATTACTAGAGTCTAAAAGGAAAAGTGTGTTTGATGTTACTTAGTGAAACCCAACAGGCAGGAAATCGTAGTATTCAAAATGGTGTTTATAGACATGAAATACAGAACTATTGCTTTAGTTCATGATCAAGTTCATACAGACCAGCATGATACAAGTGCAGTATGCCAGGAACAGCTACATTTCATAGTGAAAACCTGTATACACAATCCTAAGTACTAATTGTACAGCAGATATACCCGGACATTTTATAACACTATTATTCAATGACTTTTGGAATGGAACTACCACTTGGTGACAATTGTTGGCTTATTTAGGCCTGCTATGGTGTGATGGTTATTTGGGCAACTGTAGTTGGCCAGCATAGAGTAGCATATAAAAGTTTGGGCACCCCTGGTCAAAATTGCTGTTTTTGTGAACAGTTAGGCAAGTTGAAGAAGTGTGAAAATGATCTTCAAAAGGCCTAAAGTTAAACATGACACATTTCCTTTATATTTTAGGCAAAAAAAAAATTGTTATTTTTTTTTACATTTTAAATATCACAAAAAGGAAACTAGACCAATGTAAAAGTGAGGGGAACATAAGAGATATGTGTGCTCGGATAATTTTGACCAAGGTTTTAGACCTTAATTAGCCTGTTAGGGTTATGGCTTCTTCACTGTCATCTTTATGAAAGGTCAAGTGATGCAAACTTCCTAGCTTTATAAAAACCCAGCCTCCTCTAACCTTGTGCCAAAAAAACAGCAGCAATTGATTCTTCTAAGCAGCTGTCTACCACTCTGAAAATGAAAATAGTGGAGGTCCACAAAGCAGGAGAAAGCTATAACAAGATAGCAAAGCATTTTCAAGTTGTCCTTTCCTGAGTTCAAAATGTAATTAAGAAATGTCAGTTAACAGGAACAGTGGAGGTCAAGAAATAATGTCTGGAAGATCAAGCAAAATTTTAGTGAAAGCTGCTCACAGGATTGCTAGAGAGGAAAACTAGAACCCCTGCTTGACTGCAAAAGGCCTTCAGAAAGATCCAGCAGATTCTGGAGTTGTGGTACATTGTTCTAATGTTCAGAGACACCTGCACAAATATGGTCTTCATGGAAGAGTCATCAGAAGAAAACCTCTCCTGCATCTTCACCATAAAATTCATATGTGTTGAGAAAAAAGGGAACATAATTTCAGGAAAAGAACGTTTCGCCAACCATTAAGCGTGGGAGTGGATCAATCATGCATTGGGGTTGTGTTGTAGCCAATGGCATGGAGAACATTTCACAGGTAGAGGGAAGAATGGATTCAATGAAATTTCAACTAATTCTTGATGCAAATATACTGTAACACCATCTGTAAAAAAGCTGAAATTTAAAAGAGTATTGCTTCTATAAATGGATAATGATCCAAAACAGACGTCAAAATCCAAAATAGACTACTTGATGCTGAAGGTTTTATAATGGCCCACACAATCCCCTGATCTGAACATCATTCTGTGGCTAGACCTCAAAATAGCAGTGCATGCAAGACAACCCAGGAATCTCACAGAACTGGAAGAATTTTCCAAGTAAGAATGGATAAAATCCCTCAAATACTCTAGGCAGGCTACAAAAAGCATTTACAAGTTGAGATACTTGCAAAAGGGGGTGCTACTAGGTACTAGCCATGGAGGGAGCCCAAACTTTTGCATATGCCCATTTTCCTTTTTGTAATTTTTAAAATGTATAAGATGAAAATATATCTATATTTTTTTTGCCTAAAATACAAAGGGAATGTCTTCTTTAACTTTACGCTTTCTATCACATGGGGTTAAGGCAGAACTTGAAAGTGACCTAAATAGATATGACTGAATATGCCAATATTCAAAATTTGGCAAATCACATGAATTTAACAGGGAAATTCAATCCATAGCGTAATAAATGTAGAATGTAAAAAAAATGAATATTCACCTGTCCTACAGCCCACACAACCTGCCATCCAGTCTACCACACCTCTCCTTTTTGTCTTTTGCTAAGGCATACATCCTTTTTGACTTGCTTAAATCTATTCCAGGGCTTCCAGCGGCAAATAGGCTTCTGATGTCACTGGGCACTGTGACATTACACATTGTAACGTCAAAACATGTGTTCCCCATTGAGCAATTCACATCGTAATGTCAAGATACCTTTAGGTGCGCTGTGTTGGCATGGCGCGCAGTGATGTTAGAAGCTTAGTCGGCACTGGAAACCCCGGCAATGAGTAAAGCAGGCTGAAAAAGATGAACATGACTGGAGTAGGCAAAAAAAAATAGGTAAAGAGGACTGGCTGGCAGGCAGTGAGACAGGAGAGCTATGGGGAAAGAATTATTATTATTTTTTTACCTTTTGTCAGTCCTCTATGGTTCAAGAACATGGAGCCACTGCTGGCTACCTTTTTACTAAATAACATGGAGTGAATGCAAAAAATACATATTCTAGAGAGTGCAAGTTTTGTAAAATTCTAGAGAATTCAATTCCTTTCGAATAAATTCATGCATTTCTAGTCAAAATTTTTTAAATGGTGTACACCTCTTAATGATTTCAGACTTTTCTATTCCAGTGGCGCACAACACCAGTATAAATGAATCAGCCCCCATATTTTTACATTGATAATTTCGCCCTACCGTTGTTTTGTTTAAGGATTCCTATAAAAAAGTTTTTCATTTATATAATCGAATTAAAGAAGAATGGAATTAAAAGGGTATTCCCATCTCCAAAATCCTATTCTAATATGTATTGTCTAATAATAATAATAAAAATAATCAAATACCTCAAATTACAAATGTAGCATAGTTGTTCTGATTTGCTATGTCGCTTACCCCATGTGCAGGGCATTGCAGTAGCTTAGGTACCAGTGGTTACGGTCACTAACAGTTAAGTACCTGTCATGATATGAGTGGTATAATAATTTACTATATGTTATAATAACTAGAGATGAGTGGATAGATTTGTGGAAGACCTACAGTGGGGAAAATAAGTATTTGATACACTGCAGATATTGCAAGTTTTCCCACCTACAAAGAATGGAGAGGTCTACAGTTTTTATCGTAGGTACACTACAATTGTGAGAGACAGAATCTAAAAAAAACCCCAGAAAATCACCTGATGATTTTTAAGCATATAAATTGCATTTTATTGCATGAAATAAGTATTTGATTACCTACCAACCAGCAAGAATTCTGGCTCTCACAGGCCTGTTAGTTTTCCTTTAAGAAGCCCTCCTGGTCTGCATTCATTACCTGTATTAATTGCACCTGTTTAAACCCATTACCAGTATAAAAGACACCTGTCCACACACACAATCACGCTCCAACCTCTCCACCATGGTCAAGACCAAAGAGCTGTCTAAGGACACCAGGGACAAACTGTACACCTTCACAAGGCTGGGATGGGCTATAGGACAATAGACAAGCATCTTAGTAAGAAGGAAACAACTGTTGGCACAATTATTATAAAATGGAAGAAACACAAGATGATTGTCAATCTTTATCATTCTGTGGCTCCATGCAAGATCTCTCCTTGTGGGTTAAGGATATAAAAAAGTTAAGAATAAGCCAAGAACTAAATGGGAGGACCTGGTCAATGACCTGAAGAGAGCTGGGACCACAGTCTCAAACATTACCGTTAGTAACATATGCCGCCACCATGGATTGGATCCTGCAGGGCGCTCAAAGTCTCCATGCTCATGCCAGCACATGTCCAGGAACATATGAAGTTCACCAATGACCATCTGGATGAGACAGAGGAGACATGGAAGAAGGTCATGTGGTCAAATGAGACCAAAATAGAACTTTTTGGTATCAACTCCACTCGCTGTGTTTGGAGGAAGAAGAAGAATTAATACAATCCCAAGAACACCATCCCAATCATGAAGCATTGTGGGGAAACATCATTCTTTGGGGCTGCTTTTCTGCAAAGGAGACAGGACAACTGCACCATATTGAAGGGAGGATGGATGGGGTCATGTATTGTGAGATTTTGGCCAACACCCTCCTTCCCTCAGTAAGAGCATTGAAAATGTGGCTGGGTCTTCCAACAAGACAAGGATATGAAACACACAGCTGGGACAACTAAGGAGTGGCTTCGTAAGAATCATTTCAAGGTCCAGGAGTGGACTAGCCAGTCTTCAGACATGAATCCAATAGAAAATCTTTAGGGGAAGCTGAAACTCAATGTTGCCCAGTGGCAGCCTCGAAACCTGAAAGATCTGGAGAAGATCTGTATGGAGAAGTGAGCCAAAATCCCTGCTGCAGTGCGTGCAAACTTGATCAAGAACTACAGAAAACGTCAGATCTCTGTAATTGAAAACAAAGTTTTCTGTACCAAATATTAAGTTCTGTTTTACTATTGCATGAAATAAGTATTTGATACAATAAAATGTAAATCAATTATATAAAAATCAAACAATGTGATTTTCTGGATTTGTTTTTTAAGTTTCTGTCTCTCACAGTTGAAGTGTACCTACGATAAAAATTACAGACCTCTCAATTCTTTGCTAGTGGGAAAACATGCAAAATCTGCAGTATATAAAATACTTATTTGCCCCACTGTATATTTCCCAATCATGCAGGTCAGGTATGTCCTGTGCACGGAACACTTGGAGCACAGCAAGACGAATGTAAGAAGAGAAAAGAAAAGATCAAGCAGTAAGGCTCATGCCTTAATAAAATGCATCTTATTTATTGTAGATGAGTAAACCAACTCAGAATAAATCATATAAGAGTTTTAAAAGTTGCAAATGTGTTTCAGAGCTATGTCCTTAATCATTCCATAAAACTAAATGAGCTTGCCTGTGTTTAAATAATTTTACTCACAATCACTGTGGCAAGCCCTGATTTACAATAAAGAACATGTTTTTTATCAAAACATTAGTAATAATGCTGGATTTTATCTTACCTTCCTTCCTCTCCCTCAGCACCCTGTCATCTCTCTCTTTTGCTCTCTCACTGTTTTTCTTTCCTTCTCTCGCTCTGGGTAATTGCTTTTGAGTATTAGTATTATGATTAGCAGCAAATTGGTTCAATGTGAATCAACTTTTAAGCTAAAATGGACGAACCTAGCGAATTCGAATTTCAAAAGATTCTCTCTTTTGACAGTTTGTTTGTCTCAGTATGGAAAAATAAGTAATAACATATTTATAAAGCATCATAATTCTGTTCCAAATAATTTGTTTTGTTTTGTTTTTACATCACTGCATTTTCATTCATGTACTTCACTTTTATATGTGCCGTTTGCAAAAGAAAAAATATGTTATACCCAAAACCAGTTGGCCATGGGGGTAAGTTAAGAACAGGGCATTTTTTAACGTCACTGTCTCAACGGTGCTTTCCTTTTTCTATTTCAACGCACCCAAAAAAATGTAATCCTGGAGAAAACAATTATTGAAATGTAAAATGTAAGTAAAAGTAATAGTCTCTTATGATTTTTTTTGGTTTGCAGTGACATAAAAAGACAGAAATGAAAAAAAAAGGAAATTGTGAAGAATCATGCGTGTCTACAATTTGTAGCAAGTTGGAATGAATTTGTAAACCTTCTTAACATAATGTTATATTTGTTCACAAGTAAGGAATTAGATTTTTTCCTTACCTTTGACTGAAGTAACATATAGTAACCATTCAAATTAGTGGAACTGATCGATATAATTTCATATCTTATGGGTCACAATATGCATTGCATTGATCTCTATCTTTACTTCAGGAATGAAGCGTGTAGTTCTGTCATCTGCCATACTGCTCTGAAAACAAGCAGAGCAAGTTCCTACGAGTACCATAATGTATCCCGCTTTGTACTCCCTTCAGACCTTATATGCTCATTATTTGTGCCTAAGGGATTACATGTCAAACTTTAAATCCCATATTGAATTTTTTTATAATCTTGTAGAGTAACTAAACCATTGCAATAAGTTTTTCTATTTTTCAGGTTCTGAGTGAGCTTTGGTCAAAAAAACATGAGACGTGCAGAGCTCAGGAAACAAGAGTGCAAAACTCCTGATTGTCCACACAGTGCAGAGTACAGGTTCAATAGAAAGTTTATATATCCAGAGTACAGAGAACAGATTTAATAGAAAGTCTATGCTATCCATTAAATCTGCATTCTGCTCTGTGTGCCGGATTTATAATTTGCCTAGTGTGATTCACTAATTTTTTTTGCGCTAAATAGTTCAAAATGGCACACCTTATTCATGGATTTTGCACAAACTAAAAAATGCTCTTTATTTATGTCTTTTAACAATTTTCATGACTTTTTAGCAGCAAATTTGCAAATCTTTTAAAAAGTTGCAAAATTGTGCAGCGCCCCAGAGTCCTGGTCGTTGCAGTACTGACGCTCCGCCGCTGAGGGGCGTGATGGTACGTCTGATGGCACTTAAGGAGTTCACCTGACCAGGTATCACAGACACCAATACACTTCACAGTCTGGCCTCCAGAGGGAGCAAAGGGCACTATGTATTAGGCCACTCCTCACAATCTGGTAAAACTGGGGGTTGGATAGAAAGTTAGACAGAAGCTGACTAGGTTGGAACCAGTATTTAATCCTATTACCCATAAGAAAATCACTATGGGAAAAAGGAGGCCTAGGCACTAATATGACATAAAATAAATTTTATTACAAAATATAAATAAAACAAACACCATGATTATTAAACAAGAAATGTTCTCCTAAAAACATGTACGCTAAGAACAACTGCTAGGCAGGACATAGATGAACATAATAATATGACACATGAGTCCACAATGGATAAGGCACTACTACAATGATATATACTCAAATGAGATCTATATAAGAGACGTGAAACTAATCACCTATGGCCTTATAAGTGGAGTCCTGTAAGGAATGTAATAAGTATATATCGAGCACAACCAGCGATATGTGACCACAAACGTGAACCACAAGCTACCAAGATGTTGCTATCATCTCAACTATCCATACAAAAACATTATATATGTACTCAAACATCATGGAAATTCATATCCTATGTGTAGAAGCAAACAAAGTGCCACAATAAATGTATATGATAGTATAATGAATAAAGATGTGCACCGATAGCTTCAAGGACTAAGCTTCATGTGAAGCTTAGGAAAGCATGTAACATGCTGGTATAAAGTCAGCGTCTCAGACTAAAGTGCATAATGTGACAGCAAAGTGAACCGTGCCAAATGAAGTAAAAACTTACATAAATAAATGTCCAGACAACTAGAGTGTTCCACAGCGACCCCGACAGCGCCGTTTCGCCTAACTGGCTTCCTCAAATAGGGGGCGAGAGTGTCCCAAATCAACCTAATTGGTCTTATATACCCCCGAATCAGCTGTAAAACACGTCTGTGTAATGGGCATAGCATGGCGCATGCGCGGATCCCAGGACGTTACCAAATGTTAGTCTTTTAAAAACCTTACCTAGACATTTCAAATTGTACCATCATTCGGATCCTAGGGGGTTAAAAATTCAGGCAATAGATCAAATTGAATTGGGCATTAGAGGTGGAAATTTAGCCAGGATTTTGGCTCAAAAAGAGAGCAAGTGGATCTACTTGCTGGGTACTTTGGCCCCATATGGTCTCAATGAGACCTTGGGTCTCAATTCATTCTTGGAATAGAGTTAGTTTTACCTTGTAACTCCATCATTATTTTTACTATGTATAGGTCCCTTTATTCTATTAAGGTGCTTTCATTATGGCACATTTCCTGGTAGTCCTTCATGTTTTTATTTGTGTGTGTCTATATTTGTTATTCATTATATGTATTTTTATCTTTTTGATATTCAGTTTCTTTTTGGGGTTGTTACTTACCATGGGTCAGTTGCTTGGCAATTATTGATGTCCCTTGATGCGATTGAAGATGACATCCGGCAAATTGAAGATTTTAAGATAAAGTGAAAAACGACTGTGGAGGGAAAATGAGAAAATAACGGAAAAGAGAATATTATTAATTCACCTTATAATTATTAAATATATTTAGTATTTATCATGGTATATTTATTTATTTATTAGATCTATTATATTTATTGTTAATTTTATATATTAATATTTCATCAAATTAATTTGATATTTATTACGTTATATTGTATTGTTTGTATTATTATTATTTTGTTTATATTATATTATTATTGTGCGCACTACTAGTAATTATGATATATGTATGTTTGTTTGGTTAATTTTTATATTGAACACTTAGCTTCATATTATATATGATATGATGTCACGTATTAGTTAATTTAAGATCCATTGTATATTTGCCGGCACTTTAGAGGTGTTTAGCATATTTTGATTATTGATTATTTTTTTATTCCGTTTAGTCCTTCCTTTTCCCTCTTTTCAGTTCCACTGTATGCGTTCTTTCACTGTACAGTTTCCACAGTTTGTGTGTGTTGTAATATCATTGTCGCCATATCCGCATTTAACACATTCCTTTTCCCCATTAAGATTTATAATTTATCGCATTCCCCTTTTCATATCGGCACCTTCTTACCTCTGTGTATGGTGTGCGCATGCGCTGGTCAGCGACGTCACTGTGATTTCCGGCTCTGCACAAAGAGGAAGGCAAAGCGCTTCACGCTTGCGTTCCAAGTGCGGGGTTCCGGAAGTCACTCTTTTCATTTGGTAACGTCCTGGGATCCGCGCATGCGCCATGCTATGCCCATTACACAGACGTGTTTTACAGCTGATTCGGGGGTATATAAGACCAATTAGGTTGATTTGGGACACTCTCGCCCCCTATTTGAGGAAGCCAGTTAGGCGAAACGGCGCTGTCGGGGTCGCTGTGGAACACTCTAGTTGTCTGGACATTTATTTATGTAAGTTTTTACTTCATTTGGCACGGTTCACTTTGCTGTCACATTATGCACTTTAGTCTGAGACGCTGACTTTATACCAGCATGTTACATGCTTTCCTAAGCTTCACATGAAGCTTAGTCCTTGAAGCTATCGGTGCACATCTTTATTCATTATACTATCATATACATTTATTGTGGCACTTTGTTTGCTTCTACACATAGGATATGAATTTCCATGATGTTTGAGTACATATATAATGTTTTTGTATGGATAGTTGAGATGATAGCAACATCTTGGTAGCTTGTGGTTCACGTTTGTGGTCACATATCGCTGGTTGTGCTCGATATATACTTATTACATTCCTTACAGGACTCCACTTATAAGGCCATAGGTGATTAGTTTCACGTCTCTTATATAGATCTCATTTGAGTATATATCATTGTAGTAGTGCCTTATCCATTGTGGACTCATGTGTCATATTATTATGTTCATCTATGTCCTGCCTAGCAGTTGTTCTTAGCGTACATGTTTTTAGGAGAACATTTCTTGTTTAATAATCATGGTGTTTGTTTTATTTATATTTTGTAATAAAATTTATTTTATGTCATATTAGTGCCTAGGCCTCCTTTTTCCCATAGTGATTTTCTTATGGGTAATAGGATTAAATATGTATCTCTTGAGGTGTGCACAACACTATTTAAGGACAAATGATAATATTGTAGTCTATTTTCTGTTCTCTAACAGACTGTCTGGTCATTACAATATGGACCTGAAAGCCAGAGAAAACAATTGGCGGTCCAAAGCATCTGATTTATTTAAGCAGGGAAGTTCTTCAGGACTACAGGATATTACCGAAAATAGGGACCTTTTTACTCAGTATAAAAATGCTGTTCATAAAAAAACTAAAATTTGGTGGAACAAGACCACCTTGGAAAATTATGTATCCCGCAATATTGTACCAAGGGGTCTACGTGTACAAGTTTACCCGTCTTTTGATTTGGAAGATCCAGAACTTATAAATAAATGGAAAAAGGCTGCTGTCACATGCTCAATAGATTTCATGAAGATTATCATTGAAAAAAACACTATGAGCATGGATAATTTAGATAGAGAAATTGACGAACTACACAAAACTCTAAAAAATCAATTGGCAGCGGATAGAATGGAAAATCTGATCCAGACTTTGGAAAAGGAAATTGATAAAAAAGAGGCGGATATTAGTGCATTGAAACTTAAGAAATTTACGAGAGACACTATTGATTTTGAAACTGATAAAATCTTCAGGTGGCAATTCCCCAAAAAAAAGTTTATAACAACAAATTCCAGAATGATAGGACCAGCAAGAGAGCTATCTGAATACGCTGAAAGCAGTACATCATGTAGTGAAGCAGAGAGCTCAAGTGAATTATCTGTCCGTACTAGAACATCAAACAGAGAGAATAGAAGATACCCAGATATTTTCTATAATAAGAAAAGAAATGGACGTGGCCATGATAGGTCTAAGGTAATAAATCTTTCACAACATGTGCTCACTGAGCCCCAAATACGACTATTAGAGAAAGGCCTAACCTTTTCACCTTCCTCATATCTAGACAAGTTCGAAGTAGTAAAAGACCTGCATTTATTTGCACGGAAGATCATTTTGCAGAAAATACACTACAGAACTGATTCAGATGAAACTTTGGCAACTGAGGCTGAAAGGGAAGCCCTAAGGTGTCTAGAAGAACTTATTGAGGAGAATAATCAGGAAAGTTTGGGTAAGTTTCCTTTGCACTTACTGGGGAAGTCAAAAAAATTCCCCAGCCTTAGCACATGCTCAGCAGTGGATATTTTTGTGAAGGTAATGGTTGAGGAGATTGAGAACTTGCCATCTGTACCTGGCTGGGTATCGAATTTAAGTGCGGATGAAAATAGAGCATTGAGGGAACTGCAGTCTTGGGATGATGTCGTCATCAAACAGGCAGACAAAGGGGGCAATACTGTGTTATGGCCCTGTAAAATGTATGAAAAACAGGCGTATAAAATCCTACATAACACTAGTTGTTATAAAAAAGTTCATTATAACCCGTTGACTGAGTTCCAACAGAAATTGGTCAACATATTAGAATCTGCCTTTGATGACGGCATCATCCCTAAAAGACTGGTTGAAGTGGTTTCTAAGTTGCAACCGAGAATGGCCACATTTTATTTACTACCAAAACTGCATAAGAATCCATTGGACCCACCAGGAAGACCTATTGTAGCGGGCAATGGAGGTCTTTGTGAAATTATTTGTACGGTCATCGATTACTACTTGCAGCCATTGGTATTAACCTTGCCCTCTTATATCAAGGATACTACCATGATGTTGAAAAGGCTTGACTCTATACAATTGGAGGCAGGGGCAGTCTTGGTAACAGCCGACGTTGAGGCTTTGTATTCCTCAATCAGGCATGAGGACGGTTTGGAAGCTGTGGCTCATTACCTATATGAAAGTAATTTGGAGCCAGATCTAATTGAGCTTCTTCTGGCCCTGCTGAAATTTATATTGGAGCACAATGTTTTTTTATTTAACAATGAGTTTTTTATACAACAGCAAGGGACGGCCATGGGGGCCACTTGTGCCCCGGCGTATGCGAATTTATTGATGGGATACTGGGAGCGAACTGTTTTCCATGACGATGACGGTGATATTCATGCCATACAGGGATGGAGTCGTTACATAGACGACATCATGTTTATATGGGAAGATTCTGTAGACAAATTAGCTCTGGTCATGGCAAAATTAAATCAGAACAGGTTCAACATTAAATTAACCTATAATTATGGTAGGAAAGTTGAATTTTTGGATCTAAATGTTACGGCATTAGATGATGGCAAAATAATAACAAATGTATTTAGAAAACCTACAGCAACTAACACTCTGTTGCACGCTTCTTCTGCTCATCATAGGTCTACCATTAATGGCATACCCACTGGCCAATTCCTCAGAATTAAACGAATTTGTACGACTGCAGATGATTATGATCATCAGGCATCTGATTTAGCTAGAAGATTTGCTGATAGAGGTTACAGCAATCGTCAAATTAAAAGAGGTTTTAAAAAGGCTGCATCTTTCCCAAGAGATGAATTGCTGTATGGAGATAAAAAACATAATGAAGACAATGGGAAAAACAATATACGATTTATCACAAGATTCAATAAACAGTGGCCGGAATTAACCCATTTGATGAAGAAGCATTGGAAGATTTTACAATCAGACCCGATTTTGAAAACTGTATTGCCGCATCGTCCTCTTATGGTTTCAAGAAGATCCAGGAGTCTTAAAGACATTCTTGTACATAGCCATTACTCTGCTGGGAGCTCAGTATCCTGTAGATCTGGAGGTAATGGTTTTTTTCCTTGTAAAATGTGTAAAGGGTGCCAAAACATGTTTATAAGTAAAACTTTCAATAACCATGATGGTTCTCGTAGTTTCGAAATACGCAAGAGACTTACGTGTTCATCTAAAGGCGTAATATATCACGCCCATTGTCCTTGTGGTAAAATATACGTGGGTCTCACCACACGAGAGCTACGTGTTAGGACTAGAGAACACGTGAGGGACATCGAGAAATCTGTAACAATTACTGATGTTAGTCTTTTAAAAACCTTACCTAGACATTTCAAATTGTACCATCATTCGGATCCTAGGGGGTTAAAAATTCAGGCAATAGATCAAATTGAATTGGGCATTAGAGGTGGAAATTTAGCCAGGATTTTGGCTCAAAAAGAGAGCAAGTGGATCTACTTGCTGGGTACTTTGGCCCCATATGGTCTCAATGAGACCTTGGGTCTCAATTCATTCTTGGAATAGAGTTAGTTTTACCTTGTAACTCCATCATTATTTTTACTATGTATAGGTCCCTTTATTCTATTAAGGTGCTTTCATTATGGCACATTTCCTGGTAGTCCTTCATGTTTTTATTTGTGTGTGTCTATATTTGTTATTCATTATATGTATTTTTATCTTTTTGATATTCAGTTTCTTTTTGGGGTTGTTACTTACCATGGGTCAGTTGCTTGGCAATTATTGATGTCCCTTGATGCGATTGAAGATGACATCCGGCAAATTGAAGATTTTAAGATAAAGTGAAAAACGACTGTGGAGGGAAAATGAGAAAATAACGGAAAAGAGAATATTATTAATTCACCTTATAATTATTAAATATATTTAGTATTTATCATGGTATATTTATTTATTTATTAGATCTATTATATTTATTGTTAATTTTATATATTAATATTTCATCAAATTAATTTGATATTTATTATGTTATATTGTATTGTTTGTATTATTATTATTTTGTTTATATTATATTATTATTGTGCGCACTACTAGTAATTATGATATATGTATGTTTGTTTGGTTAATTTTTATATTGAACACTTAGCTTCATATTATATATGATATGATGTCACGTATTAGTTAATTTAAGATCCATTGTATATTTGCCGGCACTTTAGAGGTGTTTAGCATATTTTGATTATTGATTATTTTTTTATTCCGTTTAGTCCTTCCTTTTCCCTCTTTTCAGTTCCACTGTATGCGTTCTTTCACTGTACAGTTTCCACAGTTTGTGTGTGTTGTAATATCATTGTCGCCATATCCGCATTTAACACATTCCTTTTCCCCATTAAGATTTATAATTTATCGCATTCCCCTTTTCATATCGGCACCTTCTTACCTCTGTGTATGGTGTGCGCATGCGCTGGTCAGCGACGTCACTGTGATTTCCGGCTCTGCACAAAGAGGAAGGCAAAGCGCTTCACGCTTGCGTTCCAAGTGCGGGGTTCCGGAAGTCACCCTTTTCATTTGGTAACGTCCTGGGATCCGCGCATGCGCCATGCTATGCCCATTACACAGACGTGTTTTACAGCTGATTCGGGGGTATATAAGACCAATTAGGTTGATTTGGGACACTCTCGCCCCCTATTTGAGGAAGCCAGTTAGGCGAAACGGCGCTGTCGGGGTCGCTGTGGAACACTCTAGTTGTCTGGACATTTATTTATGTAAGTTTTTACTTCATTTGGCACGGTTCACTTTGCTGTCACATTATGCACTTTAGTCTGAGACGCTGACTTTATACCAGCATGTTACATGCTTTCCTAAGCTTCACATGAAGCTTAGTCCTTGAAGCTATCGGTGCACATCTTTATTCATTATACTATCATATACATTTATTGTGGCACTTTGTTTGCTTCTACACATAGGATATGAATTTCCATGATGTTTGAGTACATATATAATGTTTTTGTATGGATAGTTGAGATGATAGCAACATCTTGGTAGCTTGTGGTTCACGTTTGTGGTCACATATCGCTGGTTGTGCTCGATATATACTTATTACATTCCTTACAGGACTCCACTTATAAGGCCATAGGTGATTAGTTTCACGTCTCTTATATAGATCTCATTTGAGTATATATCATTGTAGTAGTGCCTTATCCATTGTGGACTCATGTGTCATATTATTATGTTCATCTATGTCCTGCCTAGCAGTTGTTCTTAGCGTACATGTTTTTAGGAGAACATTTCTTGTTTAATAATCATGGTGTTTGTTTTATTTATATTTTGTAATAAAATTTATTTTATGTCATATTAGTGCCTAGGCCTCCTTTTTCCCATAGTGATTTTCTTATGGGTAATAGGATTAAATATGTATCTCTTGAGGTGTGCACAACACTATTTAAGGACAAATGATAATATTGTAGTCTATTTTCTGTTCTCTAACAGACTGTCTGGTCATTACAATATGGACCTGAAAGCCAGAGAAAACAATTGGCGGTCCAAAGCATCTGATTTATTTAAGCAGGGAAGTTCTTCAGGACTACAGGATATTACCGAAAATAGGGACCTTTTTACTCAGTATAAAAATGCTGTTCATAAAAAAACTAAAATTTGGTGGAACAAGACCACCTTGGAAAATTATGTATCCCGCAATATTGTACCAAGGGGTCTACGTGTACAAGTTTACCCGTCTTTTGATTTGGAAGATCCAGAACTTGTAAATAAATGGAAAAAGGCTGCTGTCACATGCTCAATAGATTTCATGAAGATTATCATTGAAAAAAACACTATGAGCATGGATAATTTAGATAGAGAAATTGACGAACTACACAAAACTCTAAAAAATCAATTGGCAGCGGATAGAATGGAAAATCTGATCCAGACTTTGGAAAAGGAAATTGATAAAAAAGAGGCGGATATTAGTGCATTGAAACTTAAGAAATTTACGAGAGACACTATTGATTTTGAAACTGATAAAATCTTCAGGTGGCAATTCCCCAAAAAAAAGTTTATAACAACAAATTCCAGAATGATAGGACCAGCAAGAGAGCTATCTGAATACGCTGAAAGCAGTACATCATGTAGTGAAGCAGAGAGCTCAAGTGAATTATCTGTCCGTACTAGAACATCAAACAGAGAGAATAGAAGATACCCAGATATTTTCTATAATAAGAAAAGAAATGGACGTGGCCATGATAGGTCTAAGGTAATAAATCTTTCACAACATGTGCTCACTGAGCCCCAAATACGACTATTAGAGAAAGGCCTAACCTTTTCACCTTCCTCATATCTAGACAAGTTCGAAGTAGTAAAAGACCTGCATTTATTTGCACGGAAGATCATTTTGCAGAAAATACACTACAGAACTGATTCAGATGAAACTTTGGCAACTGAGGCTGAAAGGGAAGCCCTAAGGTGTCTAGAAGAACTTATTGAGGAGAATAATCAGGAAAGTTTGGGTAAGTTTCCTTTGCACTTACTGGGGAAGTCAAAAAAATTCCCCAGCCTTAGCACATGCTCAGCAGTGGATATTTTTGTGAAGGTAATGGTTGAGGAGATTGAGAACTTGCCATCTGTACCTGGCTGGGTATCGAATTTAAGTGCGGATGAAAATAGAGCATTGAGGGAACTGCAGTCTTGGGATGATGTCGTCATCAAACAGGCAGACAAAGGGGGCAATACTGTGTTATGGCCCTGTAAAATGTATGAAAAACAGGCGTATAAAATCCTACATAACACTAGTTGTTATAAAAAAGTTCATTATAACCCGTTGACTGAGTTCCAACAGAAATTGGTCAACATATTAGAATCTGCCTTTGATGACGGCATCATCCCTAAAAGACTGGTTGAAGTGGTTTCTAAGTTGCAACCGAGAATGGCCACATTTTATTTACTACCAAAACTGCATAAGAATCCATTGGACCCACCAGGAAGACCTATTGTAGCGGGCAATGGAGGTCTTTGTGAAATTATTTGTACGGTCATCGATTACTACTTGCAGCCATTGGTATTAACCTTGCCCTCTTATATCAAGGATACTACCATGATGTTGAAAAGGCTTGACTCTATACAATTGGAGGCAGGGGCAGTCTTGGTAACAGCCGACGTTGAGGCTTTGTATTCCTCAATCAGGCATGAGGACGGTTTGGAAGCTGTGGCTCATTACCTATATGAAAGTAATTTGGAGCCAGATCTAATTGAGCTTCTTCTGGCCCTGCTGAAATTTATATTGGAGCACAATGTTTTTTTATTTAACAATGAGTTTTTTATACAACAGCAAGGGACGGCCATGGGGGCCACTTGTGCCCCGGCGTATGCGAATTTATTGATGGGATACTGGGAGCGAACTGTTTTCCATGACGATGACGGTGATATTCATGCCATACAGGGATGGAGTCGTTACATAGACGACATCATGTTTATATGGGAAGATTCTGTAGACAAATTAGCTCTGGTCATGGCAAAATTAAATCAGAACAGGTTCAACATTAAATTAACCTATAATTATGGTAGGAAAGTTGAATTTTTGGATCTAAATGTTACGGCATTAGATGATGGCAAAATAATAACAAATGTATTTAGAAAACCTACAGCAACTAACACTCTGTTGCACGCTTCTTCTGCTCATCATAGGTCTACCATTAATGGCATACCCACTGGCCAATTCCTCAGAATTAAACGAATTTGTACGACTGCAGATGATTATGATCATCAGGCATCTGATTTAGCTAGAAGATTTGCTGATAGAGGTTACAGCAATCGTCAAATTAAAAGAGGTTTTAAAAAGGCTGCATCTTTCCCAAGAGATGAATTGCTGTATGGAGATAAAAAACATAATGAAGACAATGGGAAAAACAATATACGATTTATCACAAGATTCAATAAACAGTGGCCGGAATTAACCCATTTGATGAAGAAGCATTGGAAGATTTTACAATCAGACCCGATTTTGAAAACTGTATTGCCGCATCGTCCTCTTATGGTTTCAAGAAGATCCAGGAGTCTTAAAGACATTCTTGTACATAGCCATTACTCTGCTGGGAGCTCAGTATCCTGTAGATCTGGAGGTAATGGTTTTTTTCCTTGTAAAATGTGTAAAGGGTGCCAAAACATGTTTATAAGTAAAACTTTCAATAACCATGATGGTTCTCGTAGTTTCGAAATACGCAAGAGACTTACGTGTTCATCTAAAGGCGTAATATATCACGCCCATTGTCCTTGTGGTAAAATATACGTGGGTCTCACCACACGAGAGCTACGTGTTAGGACTAGAGAACACGTGAGGGACATCGAGAAATCTGTAACAATTACTGATGTTAGTCTTTTAAAAACCTTACCTAGACATTTCAAATTGTACCATCATTCGGATCCTAGGGGGTTAAAAATTCAGGCAATAGATCAAATTGAATTGGGCATTAGAGGTGGAAATTTAGCCAGGATTTTGGCTCAAAAAGAGAGCAAGTGGATCTACTTGCTGGGTACTTTGGCCCCATATGGTCTCAATGAGACCTTGGGTCTCAATTCATTCTTGGAATAGAGTTAGTTTTACCTTGTAACTCCATCATTATTTTTACTATGTATAGGTCCCTTTATTCTATTAAGGTGCTTTCATTATGGCACATTTCCTGGTAGTCCTTCATGTTTTTATTTGTGTGTGTCTATATTTGTTATTCATTATATGTATTTTTATCTTTTTGATATTCAGTTTCTTTTTGGGGTTGTTACTTACCATGGGTCAGTTGCTTGGCAATTATTGATGTCCCTTGATGCGATTGAAGATGACATCCGGCAAATTGAAGATTTTAAGATAAAGTGAAAAACGACTGTGGAGGGAAAATGAGAAAATAACGGAAAAGAGAATATTATTAATTCACCTTATAATTATTAAATATATTTAGTATTTATCATGGTATATTTATTTATTTATTAGATCTATTATATTTATTGTTAATTTTATATATTAATATTTCATCAAATTAATTTGATATTTATTATGTTATATTGTATTGTTTGTATTATTATTATTTTGTTTATATTATATTATTATTGTGCGCACTACTAGTAATTATGATATATGTATGTTTGTTTGGTTAATTTTTATATTGAACACTTAGCTTCATATTATATATGATATGATGTCACGTATTAGTTAATTTAAGATCCATTGTATATTTGCCGGCACTTTAGAGGTGTTTAGCATATTTTGATTATTGATTATTTTTTTATTCCGTTTAGTCCTTCCTTTTCCCTCTTTTCAGTTCCACTGTATGCGTTCTTTCACTGTACAGTTTCCACAGTTTGTGTGTGTTGTAATATCATTGTCGCCATATCCGCATTTAACACATTCCTTTTCCCCATTAAGATTTATAATTTATCGCATTCCCCTTTTCATATCGGCACCTTCTTACCTCTGTGTATGGTGTGCGCATGCGCTGGTCAGCGACGTCACTGTGATTTCCGGCTCTGCACAAAGAGGAAGGCAAAGCGCTTCACGCTTGCGTTCCAAGTGCGGGGTTCCGGAAGTCACCCTTTTCATTTGGTAACGTCCTGGGATCCGCGCATGCGCCATGCTATGCCCATTACACAGACGTGTTTTACAGCTGATTCGGGGGTATATAAGACCAATTAGGTTGATTTGGGACACTCTCGCCCCCTATTTGAGGAAGCCAGTTAGGCGAAACGGCGCTGTCGGGGTCGCTGTGGAACACTCTAGTTGTCTGGACATTTATTTATGTAAGTTTTTACTTCATTTGGCACGGTTCACTTTGCTGTCACATTATGCACTTTAGTCTGAGACGCTGACTTTATACCAGCATGTTACATGCTTTCCTAAGCTTCACATGAAGCTTAGTCCTTGAAGCTATCGGTGCACATCTTTATTCATTATACTATCATATACATTTATTGTGGCACTTTGTTTGCTTCTACACATAGGATATGAATTTCCATGATGTTTGAGTACATATATAATGTTTTTGTATGGATAGTTGAGATGATAGCAACATCTTGGTAGCTTGTGGTTCACGTTTGTGGTCACATATCGCTGGTTGTGCTCGATATATACTTATTACATTCCTTACAGGACTCCACTTATAAGGCCATAGGTGATTAGTTTCACGTCTCTTATATAGATCTCATTTGAGTATATATCATTGTAGTAGTGCCTTATCCATTGTGGACTCATGTGTCATATTATTATGTTCATCTATGTCCTGCCTAGCAGTTGTTCTTAGCGTACATGTTTTTAGGAGAACATTTCTTGTTTAATAATCATGGTGTTTGTTTTATTTATATTTTGTAATAAAATTTATTTTATGTCATATTAGTGCCTAGGCCTCCTTTTTCCCATAGTGATTTTCTTATGGGTAATAGGATTAAATATGTATCTCTTGAGGTGTGCACAACACTATTTAAGGACAAATGATAATATTGTAGTCTATTTTCTGTTCTCTAACAGACTGTCTGGTCATTACAATATGGACCTGAAAGCCAGAGAAAACAATTGGCGGTCCAAAGCATCTGATTTATTTAAGCAGGGAAGTTCTTCAGGACTACAGGATATTACCGAAAATAGGGACCTTTTTACTCAGTATAAAAATGCTGTTCATAAAAAAACTAAAATTTGGTGGAACAAGACCACCTTGGAAAATTATGTATCCCGCAATATTGTACCAAGGGGTCTACGTGTACAAGTTTACCCGTCTTTTGATTTGGAAGATCCAGAACTTGTAAATAAATGGAAAAAGGCTGCTGTCACATGCTCAATAGATTTCATGAAGATTATCATTGAAAAAAACACTATGAGCATGGATAATTTAGATAGAGAAATTGACGAACTACACAAAACTCTAAAAAATCAATTGGCAGCGGATAGAATGGAAAATCTGATCCAGACTTTGGAAAAGGAAATTGATAAAAAAGAGGCGGATATTAGTGCATTGAAACTTAAGAAATTTACGAGAGACACTATTGATTTTGAAACTGATAAAATCTTCAGGTGGCAATTCCCCAAAAAAAAGTTTATAACAACAAATTCCAGAATGATAGGACCAGCAAGAGAGCTATCTGAATACGCTGAAAGCAGTACATCATGTAGTGAAGCAGAGAGCTCAAGTGAATTATCTGTCCGTACTAGAACATCAAACAGAGAGAATAGAAGATACCCAGATATTTTCTATAATAAGAAAAGAAATGGACGTGGCCATGATAGGTCTAAGGTAATAAATCTTTCACAACATGTGCTCACTGAGCCCCAAATACGACTATTAGAGAAAGGCCTAACCTTTTCACCTTCCTCATATCTAGACAAGTTCGAAGTAGTAAAAGACCTGCATTTATTTGCACGGAAGATCATTTTGCAGAAAATACACTACAGAACTGATTCAGATGAAACTTTGGCAACTGAGGCTGAAAGGGAAGCCCTAAGGTGTCTAGAAGAACTTATTGAGGAGAATAATCAGGAAAGTTTGGGTAAGTTTCCTTTGCACTTACTGGGGAAGTCAAAAAAATTCCCCAGCCTTAGCACATGCTCAGCAGTGGATATTTTTGTGAAGGTAATGGTTGAGGAGATTGAGAACTTGCCATCTGTACCTGGCTGGGTATCGAATTTAAGTGCGGATGAAAATAGAGCATTGAGGGAACTGCAGTCTTGGGATGATGTCGTCATCAAACAGGCAGACAAAGGGGGCAATACTGTGTTATGGCCCTGTAAAATGTATGAAAAACAGGCGTATAAAATCCTACATAACACTAGTTGTTATAAAAAAGTTCATTATAACCCGTTGACTGAGTTCCAACAGAAATTGGTCAACATATTAGAATCTGCCTTTGATGACGGCATCATCCCTAAAAGACTGGTTGAAGTGGTTTCTAAGTTGCAACCGAGAATGGCCACATTTTATTTACTACCAAAACTGCATAAGAATCCATTGGACCCACCAGGAAGACCTATTGTAGCGGGCAATGGAGGTCTTTGTGAAATTATTTGTACGGTCATCGATTACTACTTGCAGCCATTGGTATTAACCTTGCCCTCTTATATCAAGGATACTACCATGATGTTGAAAAGGCTTGACTCTATACAATTGGAGGCAGGGGCAGTCTTGGTAACAGCCGACGTTGAGGCTTTGTATTCCTCAATCAGGCATGAGGACGGTTTGGAAGCTGTGGCTCATTACCTATATGAAAGTAATTTGGAGCCAGATCTAATTGAGCTTCTTCTGGCCCTGCTGAAATTTATATTGGAGCACAATGTTTTTTTATTTAACAATGAGTTTTTTATACAACAGCAAGGGACGGCCATGGGGGCCACTTGTGCCCCGGCGTATGCGAATTTATTGATGGGATACTGGGAGCGAACTGTTTTCCATGACGATGACGGTGATATTCATGCCATACAGGGATGGAGTCGTTACATAGACGACATCATGTTTATATGGGAAGATTCTGTAGACAAATTAGCTCTGGTCATGGCAAAATTAAATCAGAACAGGTTCAACATTAAATTAACCTATGGTAGGAAAGTTGAATTTTTGGATCTAAATGTTACGGCATTAGATGATGGCAAAATAATAACAAATGTATTTAGAAAACCTACAGCAACTAACACTCTGTTGCACGCTTCTTCTGCTCATCATAGGTCTACCATTAATGGCATACCCACTGGCCAATTCCTCAGAATTAAACGAATTTGTACGACTGCAGATGATTATGATCATCAGGCATCTGATTTAGCTAGAAGATTTGCTGATAGAGGTTACAGCAATCGTCAAATTAAAAGAGGTTTTAAAAAGGCTGCATCTTTCCCAAGAGATGAATTGCTGTATGGAGATAAAAAACATAATGAAGACAATGGGAAAAACAATATACGATTTATCACAAGATTCAATAAACAGTGGCCGGAATTAACCCATTTGATGAAGAAGCATTGGAAGATTTTACAATCAGACCCGATTTTGAAAACTGTATTGCCGCATCGTCCTCTTATGGTTTCAAGAAGATCCAGGAGTCTTAAAGACATTCTTGTACATAGCCATTACTCTGCTGGGAGCTCAGTATCCTGTAGATCTGGAGGTAATGGTTTTTTTCCTTGTAAAATGTGTAAAGGGTGCCAAAACATGTTTATAAGTAAAACTTTCAATAACCATGATGGTTCTCGTAGTTTCGAAATACGCAAGAGACTTACGTGTTCATCTAAAGGCGTAATATATCACGCCCATTGTCCTTGTGGTAAAATATACGTGGGTCTCACCACACGAGAGCTACGTGTTAGGACTAGAGAACACGTGAGGGACATCGAGAAATCTGTAACAATTACTGATGTTAGTCTTTTAAAAACCTTACCTAGACATTTCAAATTGTACCATCATTCGGATCCTAGGGGGTTAAAAATTCAGGCAATAGATCAAATTGAATTGGGCATTAGAGGTGGAAATTTAGCCAGGATTTTGGCTCAAAAAGAGAGCAAGTGGATCTACTTGCTGGGTACTTTGGCCCCATATGGTCTCAATGAGACCTTGGGTCTCAATTCATTCTTGGAATAGAGTTAGTTTTACCTTGTAACTCCATCATTATTTTTACTATGTATAGGTCCCTTTATTCTATTAAGGTGCTTTCATTATGGCACATTTCCTGGTAGTCCTTCATGTTTTTATTTGTGTGTGTCTATATTTGTTATTCATTATATGTATTTTTATCTTTTTGATATTCAGTTTCTTTTTGGGGTTGTTACTTACCATGGGTCAGTTGCTTGGCAATTATTGATGTCCCTTGATGCGATTGAAGATGACATCCGGCAAATTGAAGATTTTAAGATAAAGTGAAAAACGACTGTGGAGGGAAAATGAGAAAATAACGGAAAAGAGAATATTATTAATTCACCTTATAATTATTAAATATATTTAGTATTTATCATGGTATATTTATTTATTTATTAGATCTATTATATTTATTGTTAATTTTATATATTAATATTTCATCAAATTAATTTGATATTTATTATGTTATATTGTATTGTTTGTATTATTATTATTTTGTTTATATTATATTATTATTGTGCGCACTACTAGTAATTATGATATATGTATGTTTGTTTGGTTAATTTTTATATTGAACACTTAGCTTCATATTATATATGATATGATGTCACGTATTAGTTAATTTAAGATCCATTGTATATTTGCCGGCACTTTAGAGGTGTTTAGCATATTTTGATTATTGATTATTTTTTTATTCCGTTTAGTCCTTCCTTTTCCCTCTTTTCAGTTCCACTGTATGCGTTCTTTCACTGTACAGTTTCCACAGTTTGTGTGTGTTGTAATATCATTGTCGCCATATCCGCATTTAACACATTCCTTTTCCCCATTAAGATTTATAATTTATCGCATTCCCCTTTTCATATCGGCACCTTCTTACCTCTGTGTATGGTGTGCGCATGCGCTGGTCAGCGACGTCACTGTGATTTCCGGCTCTGCACAAAGAGGAAGGCAAAGCGCTTCACGCTTGCGTTCCAAGTGCGGGGTTCCGGAAGTCACCCTTTTCATTTGGTAACGTCCTGGGATCCGCGCATGCGCCATGCTATGCCCATTACACAGACGTGTTTTACAGCTGATTCGGGGGTATATAAGACCAATTAGGTTGATTTGGGACACTCTCGCCCCCTATTTGAGGAAGCCAGTTAGGCGAAACGGCGCTGTCGGGGTCGCTGTGGAACACTCTAGTTGTCTGGACATTTATTTATGTAAGTTTTTACTTCATTTGGCACGGTTCACTTTGCTGTCACATTATGCACTTTAGTCTGAGACGCTGACTTTATACCAGCATGTTACATGCTTTCCTAAGCTTCACATGAAGCTTAGTCCTTGAAGCTATCGGTGCACATCTTTATTCATTATACTATCATATACATTTATTGTGGCACTTTGTTTGCTTCTACACATAGGATATGAATTTCCATGATGTTTGAGTACATATATAATGTTTTTGTATGGATAGTTGAGATGATAGCAACATCTTGGTAGCTTGTGGTTCACGTTTGTGGTCACATATCGCTGGTTGTGCTCGATATATACTTATTACATTCCTTACAGGACTCCACTTATAAGGCCATAGGTGATTAGTTTCACGTCTCTTATATAGATCTCATTTGAGTATATATCATTGTAGTAGTGCCTTATCCATTGTGGACTCATGTGTCATATTATTATGTTCATCTATGTCCTGCCTAGCAGTTGTTCTTAGCGTACATGTTTTTAGGAGAACATTTCTTGTTTAATAATCATGGTGTTTGTTTTATTTATATTTTGTAATAAAATTTATTTTATGTCATATTAGTGCCTAGGCCTCCTTTTTCCCATAGTGATTTTCTTATGGGTAATAGGATTAAATATGTATCTCTTGAGGTGTGCACAACACTATTTAAGGACAAATGATAATATTGTAGTCTATTTTCTGTTCTCTAACAGACTGTCTGGTCATTACAATATGGACCTGAAAGCCAGAGAAAACAATTGGCGGTCCAAAGCATCTGATTTATTTAAGCAGGGAAGTTCTTCAGGACTACAGGATATTACCGAAAATAGGGACCTTTTTACTCAGTATAAAAATGCTGTTCATAAAAAAACTAAAATTTGGTGGAACAAGACCACCTTGGAAAATTATGTATCCCGCAATATTGTACCAAGGGGTCTACGTGTACAAGTTTACCCGTCTTTTGATTTGGAAGATCCAGAACTTATAAATAAATGGAAAAAGGCTGCTGTCACATGCTCAATAGATTTCATGAAGATTATCATTGAAAAAAACACTATGAGCATGGATAATTTAGATAGAGAAATTGACGAACTACACAAAACTCTAAAAAATCAATTGGCAGCGGATAGAATGGAAAATCTGATCCAGACTTTGGAAAAGGAAATTGATAAAAAAGAGGCGGATATTAGTGCATTGAAACTTAAGAAATTTACGAGAGACACTATTGATTTTGAAACTGATAAAATCTTCAGGTGGCAATTCCCCAAAAAAAAGTTTATAACAACAAATTCCAGAATGATAGGACCAGCAAGAGAGCTATCTGAATACGCTGAAAGCAGTACATCATGTAGTGAAGCAGAGAGCTCAAGTGAATTATCTGTCCGTACTAGAACATCAAACAGAGAGAATAGAAGATACCCAGATATTTTCTATAATAAGAAAAGAAATGGACGTGGCCATGATAGGTCTAAGGTAATAAATCTTTCACAACATGTGCTCACTGAGCCCCAAATACGACTATTAGAGAAAGGCCTAACCTTTTCACCTTCCTCATATCTAGACAAGTTCGAAGTAGTAAAAGACCTGCATTTATTTGCACGGAAGATCATTTTGCAGAAAATACACTACAGAACTGATTCAGATGAAACTTTGGCAACTGAGGCTGAAAGGGAAGCCCTAAGGTGTCTAGAAGAACTTATTGAGGAGAATAATCAGGAAAGTTTGGGTAAGTTTCCTTTGCACTTACTGGGGAAGTCAAAAAAATTCCCCAGCCTTAGCACATGCTCAGCAGTGGATATTTTTGTGAAGGTAATGGTTGAGGAGATTGAGAACTTGCCATCTGTACCTGGCTGGGTATCGAATTTAAGTGCGGATGAAAATAGAGCATTGAGGGAACTGCAGTCTTGGGATGATGTCGTCATCAAACAGGCAGACAAAGGGGGCAATACTGTGTTATGGCCCTGTAAAATGTATGAAAAACAGGCGTATAAAATCCTACATAACACTAGTTGTTATAAAAAAGTTCATTATAACCCGTTGACTGAGTTCCAACAGAAATTGGTCAACATATTAGAATCTGCCTTTGATGACGGCATCATCCCTAAAAGACTGGTTGAAGTGGTTTCTAAGTTGCAACCGAGAATGGCCACATTTTATTTACTACCAAAACTGCATAAGAATCCATTGGACCCACCAGGAAGACCTATTGTAGCGGGCAATGGAGGTCTTTGTGAAATTATTTGTACGGTCATCGATTACTACTTGCAGCCATTGGTATTAACCTTGCCCTCTTATATCAAGGATACTACCATGATGTTGAAAAGGCTTGACTCTATACAATTGGAGGCAGGGGCAGTCTTGGTAACAGCCGACGTTGAGGCTTTGTATTCCTCAATCAGGCATGAGGACGGTTTGGAAGCTGTGGCTCATTACCTATATGAAAGTAATTTGGAGCCAGATCTAATTGAGCTTCTTCTGGCCCTGCTGAAATTTATATTGGAGCACAATGTTTTTTTATTTAACAATGAGTTTTTTATACAACAGCAAGGGACGGCCATGGGGGCCACTTGTGCCCCGGCGTATGCGAATTTATTGATGGGATACTGGGAGCGAACTGTTTTCCATGACGATGACGGTGATATTCATGCCATACAGGGATGGAGTCGTTACATAGACGACATCATGTTTATATGGGAAGATTCTGTAGACAAATTAGCTCTGGTCATGGCAAAATTAAATCAGAACAGGTTCAACATTAAATTAACCTATAATTATGGTAGGAAAGTTGAATTTTTGGATCTAAATGTTACGGCATTAGATGATGGCAAAATAATAACAAATGTATTTAGAAAACCTACAGCAACTAACACTCTGTTGCACGCTTCTTCTGCTCATCATAGGTCTACCATTAATGGCATACCCACTGGCCAATTCCTCAGAATTAAACGAATTTGTACGACTGCAGATGATTATGATCATCAGGCATCTGATTTAGCTAGAAGATTTGCTGATAGAGGTTACAGCAATCGTCAAATTAAAAGAGGTTTTAAAAAGGCTGCATCTTTCCCAAGAGATGAATTGCTGTATGGAGATAAAAAACATAATGAAGACAATGGGAAAAACAATATACGATTTATCACAAGATTCAATAAACAGTGGCCGGAATTAACCCATTTGATGAAGAAGCATTGGAAGATTTTACAATCAGACCCGATTTTGAAAACTGTATTGCCGCATCGTCCTCTTATGGTTTCAAGAAGATCCAGGAGTCTTAAAGACATTCTTGTACATAGCCATTACTCTGCTGGGAGCTCAGTATCCTGTAGATCTGGAGGTAATGGTTTTTTTCCTTGTAAAATGTGTAAAGGGTGCCAAAACATGTTTATAAGTAAAACTTTCAATAACCATGATGGTTCTCGTAGTTTCGAAATACGCAAGAGACTTACGTGTTCATCTAAAGGCGTAATATATCACGCCCATTGTCCTTGTGGTAAAATATACGTGGGTCTCACCACACGAGAGCTACGTGTTAGGACTAGAGAACACGTGAGGGACATCGAGAAATCTGTAACAATTACTGATGTTAGTCTTTTAAAAACCTTACCTAGACATTTCAAATTGTACCATCATTCGGATCCTAGGGGGTTAAAAATTCAGGCAATAGATCAAATTGAATTGGGCATTAGAGGTGGAAATTTAGCCAGGATTTTGGCTCAAAAAGAGAGCAAGTGGATCTACTTGCTGGGTACTTTGGCCCCATATGGTCTCAATGAGACCTTGGGTCTCAATTCATTCTTGGAATAGAGTTAGTTTTACCTTGTAACTCCATCATTATTTTTACTATGTATAGGTCCCTTTATTCTATTAAGGTGCTTTCATTATGGCACATTTCCTGGTAGTCCTTCATGTTTTTATTTGTGTGTGTCTATATTTGTTATTCATTATATGTATTTTTATCTTTTTGATATTCAGTTTCTTTTTGGGGTTGTTACTTACCATGGGTCAGTTGCTTGGCAATTATTGATGTCCCTTGATGCGATTGAAGATGACATCCGGCAAATTGAAGATTTTAAGATAAAGTGAAAAACGACTGTGGAGGGAAAATGAGAAAATAACGGAAAAGAGAATATTATTAATTCACCTTATAATTATTAAATATATTTAGTATTTATCATGGTATATTTATTTATTTATTAGATCTATTATATTTATTGTTAATTTTATATATTAATATTTCATCAAATTAATTTGATATTTATTATGTTATATTGTATTGTTTGTATTATTATTATTTTGTTTATATTATATTATTATTGTGCGCACTACTAGTAATTATGATATATGTATGTTTGTTTGGTTAATTTTTATATTGAACACTTAGCTTCATATTATATATGATATGATGTCACGTATTAGTTAATTTAAGATCCATTGTATATTTGCCGGCACTTTAGAGGTGTTTAGCATATTTTGATTATTGATTATTTTTTTATTCCGTTTAGTCCTTCCTTTTCCCTCTTTTCAGTTCCACTGTATGCGTTCTTTCACTGTACAGTTTCCACAGTTTGTGTGTGTTGTAATATCATTGTCGCCATATCCGCATTTAACACATTCCTTTTCCCCATTAAGATTTATAATTTATCGCATTCCCCTTTTCATATCGGCACCTTCTTACCTCTGTGTATGGTGTGCGCATGCGCTGGTCAGCGACGTCACTGTGATTTCCGGCTCTGCACAAAGAGGAAGGCAAAGCGCTTCACGCTTGCGTTCCAAGTGCGGGGTTCCGGAAGTCACCCTTTTCATTTGGTAACGTCCTGGGATCCGCGCATGCGCCATGCTATGCCCATTACACAGACGTGTTTTACAGCTGATTCGGGGGTATATAAGACCAATTAGGTTGATTTGGGACACTCTCGCCCCCTATTTGAGGAAGCCAGTTAGGCGAAACGGCGCTGTCGGGGTCGCTGTGGAACACTCTAGTTGTCTGGACATTTATTTATGTAAGTTTTTACTTCATTTGGCACGGTTCACTTTGCTGTCACATTATGCACTTTAGTCTGAGACGCTGACTTTATACCAGCATGTTACATGCTTTCCTAAGCTTCACATGAAGCTTAGTCCTTGAAGCTATCGGTGCACATCTTTATTCATTATTAGTGTTGAGCATTCCGATGCTGCAAGTATCGGGTATCGGCCGATACTTGCTGTATCGGAATTCCGATACCGGGATTCCGATACTCTTGTGGTATCGGGTATCGGGTATCGGAACAACATTTTATTTTAATTCTCTCTTTTACACATTTTAACATTGTTAAAATGTGTAAAAGAGAGAATTAAAATAAAAAATATCGCTATACTCACCTGTCCGACGCAGCCGGGACCTCAGCGCAGGAACCGGCAGCGTTGTTTGTTTAAAATTCCCGCTTTTACATGGTTACGCGAACTCCCGGCTTGTGATTGGTCAGGGCGCCCATGTTGCCGGGCCGCGGACCAATCACAGCAAGCCGTGACGAAAATACGTCACGGCTTGCTGTGATTGGTCCGCGTCCCGGCAACATGGCCGCCATTAACCAATCACAAGCCGTGACGTCACGGGAGGCTGGACTTGCGCGCTTTTGAAAAAGCGCGCGTGTCCAGCCTCCAGTGACGTCCCGGCTTATGATTGGTTGCGCCGCGATCAACCAATCACAAGCCGGGAGGCTGGACACGCGCGCAATTTTAAAATGCGCGCTTGTCCTGCCTCCCGTGACGTCACGGCTTGTGATTGGTTAATGGCGGCCATGTTGCCGGGCCGCGGACCAATCACAGCAAGCCGTGACGTATTTTCGTCACGGCTTGCTGTGATTGGTCCGCGTCCCGGCAACATGGCGCCGTGACCAATCATAAGCCGGGACGTCACTGGAGGCTGGACACGCGCGCTTTTTCAAAAGCGCGCAAGTCCAGCCTCCCGTGACGTCACGGCTTGTGATTGGTTAATGGCGGCCATGTTGCCGGGACGCGGACCAATCACAGCAAGCCGTGACGTATTTTCGTCACGGCTTGCTGTGATTGGTCCGCGGCCCGGCAACATGGGCGCCCTGACCAATCACAAGCCGGGAGTTCGCGTAACCATGTAAAAGCGGGAATTTTAAACAAACAACGCTGCCGGTTCCTGCGCTGAGGTCCCGGCTGCGTCGGAGAGGTAAAGTATAGCGATATTTTTTATTTTAATTCTTTCTTTTACACATTTATATGGTTCCCAGGGCCTGAAGGAGAGTTTCCTCTCCTTCAGACCCTGGGAACCATCAGGAATACCGTCCGATACTTGAGTCCCATTGACTTGTATTGGTATCGGGTATCGGTATCGGATTGGATCCGATACTTTGCCGGTATCGGCCGATACTTTCCGATACCGATACTTTCAAGTATCGGACGGTATCGCTCAACACTATTCATTATACTATCATATACATTTATTGTGGCACTTTGTTTGCTTCTACACATAGGATATGAATTTCCATGATGTTTGAGTACATATATAATGTTTTTGTATGGATAGTTGAGATGATAGCAACATCTTGGTAGCTTGTGGTTCACGTTTGTGGTCACATATCGCTGGTTGTGCTCGATATATACTTATTACATTCCTTACAGGACTCCACTTATAAGGCCATAGGTGATTAGTTTCACGTCTCTTATATAGATCTCATTTGAGTATATATCATTGTAGTAGTGCCTTATCCATTGTGGACTCATGTGTCATATTATTATGTTCATCTATGTCCTGCCTAGCAGTTGTTCTTAGCGTACATGTTTTTAGGAGAACATTTCTTGTTTAATAATCATGGTGTTTGTTTTATTTATATTTTGTAATAAAATTTATTTTATGTCATATTAGTGCCTAGGCCTCCTTTTTCCCATAGTGATTTTCTTATGGGTAATAGGATTAAATATGTATCTCTTGAGGTGTGCACAACACTATTTAAGGACAAATGATAATATTGTAGTCTATTTTCTGTTCTCTAACAGACTGTCTGGTCATTACAATATGGACCTGAAAGCCAGAGAAAACAATTGGCGGTCCAAAGCATCTGATTTATTTAAGCAGGGAAGTTCTTCAGGACTACAGGATTGTCATGATCTCTGCAGGCAGAGATCATAGCAAGCCTATAGAGGGACAAGCTCTCGGAAGATGGAACTATACTGACCATGAACTAAGCCTGCCGCGCAACTAGAAATAGCCAGGTAGCATTTCCTATTTATCGCTAGATGCCCAGCTCTGGCCTAAGACCTAAATAGCTAGCAGAGGGAAATATAAGACCTGGCTCACCTCTAGAGAAATATTCCAAAGAAGACAGTAGCCCCCCACATATAATGACGGTGAGTTCAGATGAAACAACAAACGCAGCAGGAAAATAGTCTTAGCAAATTTGAGGTCCGCTTACTAGATAGCAGAAGACAGATAGTATACTTTCATGGTCAGCAGAAAAACACTAACAAAACACCATCCAGAGATTACCTTAAACTCTGGCATTAACTCATAACGCCAGAGTAGCAATCCCTGATCAACGAGAGCTTTCCAGACACAGTAACAAAACTTCAGCTGTGAACTGGAACAAATAGGCAAAACAAAACATGGACAAAAGTCCAACTTATCTAGTAGTTGTCTAGAAGCAGGAACAAGCACTGAGAGGCATCAGATAACATTGTTGACCGGCAAGAAACCACCAGAGAAATGAGCTTAAATAGCGACACCCACTACTGATGGAATCAGGTGAAACAGGAAAGAGGATGACAAGTCCAATTCCACAAGCGGCCACCGGGGGAGCCCAGAATCCAAATTCACAACAGTACCCCCCCCTCAAGGAGGGGGCACCGAACCCTCACCAGATCCACCAGGGCGACCAGGATGAGCCCTATGGAAGGCACGAACAAGATCAGAAGCATGAACATCAGATGCATTGACCCAAGAATTATCCTCCTGGCCGTAACCCTTCCAGTTGACCAGATACTGGAGTTTCCGTCTGGAAACACGAGAGTCCAAAATTTTCTCCACAACGTACTCCAACTCACCCTCAACCAACACCGGAGCAGGAGGCTCAACTGAAGGTACAACAGGTACCTCATACCTGCGCAATAACGACCGATGAAAAACGTTATGAATGGAAAAGGACGCAGGGAGGTCCAAACGGAAAGAAACAGGATTAAGAATCTCCAATATTCTATAAGGGCCGATGAACCGAGGTTTAAACTTAGGAGAAGAGACCCTCATAGGGACAAAACGAGAAGACAACCACACTAAATCTCCAACACAAAGCCGAGAACCAACACGACGATGACGGTTGGCAAAACGCTGAGTCTTCTCCTGGGACAACTTCAAATTGTCCATAACCTGCCCCCAGATGTGATGCAATCTCTCCACCACCGCATCCACTCCAGGACAATCCGAGGATTCCACCTGACCGGAGGAAAATCGAGGGTGAAACCCCGAATTACAGAAAAACGGGGACACCAAGGTGGAAGAACTGGCCCGATTATTGAGGGCGAACTCTGCCAATGGCAAAAAAGCAACCCAATCATCCTGGTCAGCAGAGACAAAACACCTCAGATATGTCTCAAGGGTCTGATTAGTCCGCTCGGTCTGGCCATTAGTCTGAGGGTGAAAAGCAGATGAAAAAGACAAATCTATGCCCATCCTAGCACAGAATGCCCGCCAAAATCTAGACACAAATTGGGTACCTCTGTCAGAAACAATATTCTCAGGAATACCGTGCAATCGGACAACATTCTGAAAAAACAGAGGAACCAACTCAGAAGAAGAAGGCAACTTGGGCAGAGGAACCAAATGGACCATTTTAGAGAAACGGTCACAGACCACCCAGATGACAGACATCTTCTGGGAAACAGGCAGATCTGAAATAAAATCCATCGAGATGTGTGTCCAAGGCCTCTTAGGAATAGGCAAGGGCAACAGCAGTCCGCTAGCCCGAGAACTACAAGACTTGGCCCGAGCACAAACGTCACATGACTGCACAAAGACTCGCACATCTCGTGACAGAGAAGGCCACCAGAAGGATCTTGCCACCAAATCCCTGGTACCAAAAATTCCGGGATGACCTGCCAATGCAGAAGAATGTACCTCAGAGATGACTCTGCTGGTCCAATCATCCGGAACAAACAGTCTATCAGGCGGACAACGATCCGGTCTATCCGCCTGAAACTCTTGCAAGGACCGCCGCAGATCAGGAGAAACGGCCGACAAAATTACTCCCTCCCTAAGGATACCTGTGGGTTCAGAATTACCAGGAGAGTCCGGGTCAAAACTCCTAGAAAGGGCATCTGCCTTAACATTCTTAGAACCCGGTAGGTATGACACCACAAAATTAAAGCGAGAAAAAAATAAAGACCAGCGCGCCTGTCTAGGATTCAGGCGTCTGGCAGTCTCAAGATAAATCAAATTTTTGTGGTCAGTCAATACCACCACCTGATGCCTAGCCCCCTCGAGCCAATGGCGCCACTCCTCAAACGCCCACTTCATGGCCAAAAGCTCCCGATTCCCAACATCATAATTCCGCTCTGCGGGCGAAAATTTGCGAGAAAAGAAGGCACAAGGCCTAATGACGGAGCAGTCGGAACCTTTCTGCGACAACACCGCCCCAGCTCCGATCTCCGAAGCGTCAACCTCAACCTGAAAAGGCAGATTCACATCAGGCTGACGCAACACAGGGGCAGAGGCAAAACGGCGCTTAAGCTCCTGAAAGGCCTCTACAGCATGAGGGGACCAATTAGCAACATCAGCGCCTTGTCTGGTCAAATCAGTCAGTGGTTTAACGACATCCGAAAAACCAGCAATAAATCGGCGGTAAAAGTTGGCAAAGCCCAAAAATCTCTGAAGACCCTTAAGAGAGGAGGGCTGAGTCCAGTCACAAATAGCTTGCACCTTGACGGGATCCATCTCAATGGAAGAGGGAGAAAAAATATACCCCAAAAAGGAAATTTTCTGGACCCCAAAAACGCACTTAGACCCCTTCACACATAAAGAATTAGACCGCAGAACCTGAAAAACTCTCCTGACCTGCTGGACATGAGAGTCCCAGTCATCAGAAAAAATCAGAATATCATCCAGATATATTATCATAAATTTATCCAGAAAATCGCGGAAAATATCATGCATAAAAGACTGGAAAACTGAAGGGGCATTAGAAAGACCAAAAGGCATGACCAAATACTCAAAGTGGCCCTCGGGCGTATTAAATGCGGTCTTCCACTCATCCCCCTGCCTGATCCGCACCAAATTATACGCCCCACGAAGATCAATTTTAGAGAACCACTTAGCACCCTCTATACGAGCAAACAAATCAGTAAGCAATGGCAATGGGTATTGATACTTAACAGTGATCTTATTCAGAAGCCGATAATCAATACATGGTCTCAAAGAGCCGTCTTTTTTTTGAGACAAAGAAAAACCCAGCTCCCAAGGGAGAAGAAGATGGACGAATATGTCCCTTTTCCAAAGACTCCTTTATATATTCCCGCATAGCAGCATGTTCCGGCACAGACAAATTAAACAAACGACCCCTTGGATATTTACAACCCGGTATCAAATCTATGGCACAATCGCACTCACGGTGCGGAGGTAACGACCCAAGCTTGGGTTCGTCAAAGACGTCTTGATAATCAGAGAGGAACTCAGGGACTTCAGAGGGAATGGACGACGAAATAGAAACCAAAGGTACGTCCCCATGAATACCCTTACATCCCCAGCTCAACACAGACATTGCTCTCCAGTCCAAGACTGGGTTGTGAGACTGCAACCATGGCAATCCCAGTACCAAATCGTCATGTAAATTATACAGCACCAGGAAACGAATAATCTCCTGGTGATCCGGATTGATACGCATGGTTACTTGTGTCCAGTATTGTGGTTTATTATTAGCCAATGGGGTGGAGTCAATCCCCTTCAGAGGAATAAGAGTCTCCAAAGGCTCTAAATCAAAACCACAACGATTGGCAAAGGACCAATCCATAAGACTCAGAGCGGCGCCAGAGTCAACATAGGCGTCCGTGGCAATGGATGACAAAGAGCAAATCAGGGTTACAGACAAAATAAACTTAGACTGAATGGTGCCAATGGAAACAGACTTATCAAGCTTCTTTGTACGCCTAGAGCATGCCGATATAACATGAGTAGAATCCCCACAATAGAAACACAATCCATTCTTCCGTCTAAAATTCTGTCGCTCGCTCCTGGACAGAATTCTATCACACTGCATACTTTCTGGCGTCTTTTCCATAGACACCGCCAGATGGTGCACCGGTTTGCGCTCCCGCAGACGCCTATCAATCTGAATAGCCATTGTCATGGACTCATTCAGACCTGCAGGCAAAGGGAACCCCACCATAACATCCTTAACGGCATCAGAGAGACCTTCTCTGAAAGTTGCCGCCAAGGCGCACTCATTCCACTGAGTAAGCACAGACCATTTACGGAATTTTTGGCAGAAAACTTCAGCTTCGTCTTGCCCCTGAGATAGTGCCATCAAAGTTTTTTCTGCCTGAAGTTCCAAATGAGGTTCCTCATAAAGCAAGCCCAAGGCCAGAAAAAACGCATCCACATCGCGTAACGCAGGATCCCCTGCTGGCAATGAGAAGGCCCAATCTTGAGGGTCACCCCTGAGCAAGGAAATCACAATCCTAACCTGCTGAGCAGGGTCTCCAGCTGAACGAGACTTCAGGGACAAATAAAGCTTACAATTATTTCGGAAATTCTGGAAGCTAGCTCTATTCCCTGTGAAGAACTCCGGCAAAGGAATTCTCGGCTCAGATACCGGAGCATGTACCACAAAATCTTGTAAATTTTGTACTTTCGTGATGAGATTATTCAAACCCGCAGTTACACTCTGGAGATCCATTATTGTCAGGTGCACACAGAGCATACAGAGATTAGGAGGAGAGAGAGAAAAAAAGACTGCAGCAAGGCAGACTGGAGGAAAAAAAAAAAAAAATTCCAGCAGACTTCTTATAACTCTCCTTTCTCAACCTGGGTCTTTAACACTTTATTGGCCGGTCAAACTGTCATGATCTCTGCAGGCAGAGATCATAGCAAGCCTATAGAGGGACAAGCTCTCGGAAGATGGAACTATACTGACCATGAACTAAGCCTGCCGCGCAACTAGAAATAGCCAGGTAGCATTTCCTATTTATCGCTAGATGCCCAGCTCTGGCCTAAGACCTAAATAGCTAGCAGAGGGAAATATAAGACCTGGCTCACCTCTAGAGAAATATTCCAAAGAAGACAGTAGCCCCCCACATATAATGACGGTGAGTTCAGATGAAACAACAAACGCAGCAGGAAAATAGTCTTAGCAAATTTGAGGTCCGCTTACTAGATAGCAGAAGACAGATAGTATACTTTCATGGTCAGCAGAAAAACACTAACAAAACACCATCCAGAGATTACCTTAAACTCTGGCATTAACTCATAACGCCAGAGTAGCAATCCCTGATCAACGAGAGCTTTCCAGACACAGTAACAAAACTTCAGCTGTGAACTGGAACAAATAGGCAAAACAAAACATGGACAAAAGTCCAACTTATCTAGTAGTTGTCTAGAAGCAGGAACAAGCACTGAGAGGCATCAGATAACATTGTTGACCGGCAAGAAACCACCAGAGAAATGAGCTTAAATAGCGACACCCACTACTGATGGAATCAGGTGAAACAGGAAAGAGGATGACAAGTCCAATTCCACAAGCGGCCACCGGGGGAGCCCAGAATCCAAATTCACAACACAGGATATTACCGAAAATAGGGACCTTTTTACTCAGTATAAAAATGCTGTTCATAAAAAAACTAAAATTTGGTGGAACAAGACCACCTTGGAAAATTATGTATCCCGCAATATTGTACCAAGGGGTCTACGTGTACAAGTTTACCCGTCTTTTGATTTGGAAGATCCAGAACTTATAAATAAATGGAAAAAGGCTGCTGTCACATGCTCAATAGATTTCATGAAGATTATCATTGAAAAAAACACTATGAGCATGGATAATTTAGATAGAGAAATTGACGAACTACACAAAACTCTAAAAAATCAATTGGCAGCGGATAGAATGGAAAATCTGATCCAGACTTTGGAAAAGGAAATTGATAAAAAAGAGGCGGATATTAGTGCATTGAAACTTAAGAAATTTACGAGAGACACTATTGATTTTGAAACTGATAAAATCTTCAGGTGGCAATTCCCCAAAAAAAAGTTTATAACAACAAATTCCAGAATGATAGGACCAGCAAGAGAGCTATCTGAATACGCTGAAAGCAGTACATCATGTAGTGAAGCAGAGAGCTCAAGTGAATTATCTGTCCGTACTAGAACATCAAACAGAGAGAATAGAAGATACCCAGATATTTTCTATAATAAGAAAAGAAATGGACGTGGCCATGATAGGTCTAAGGTAATAAATCTTTCACAACATGTGCTCACTGAGCCCCAAATACGACTATTAGAGAAAGGCCTAACCTTTTCACCTTCCTCATATCTAGACAAGTTCGAAGTAGTAAAAGACCTGCATTTATTTGCACGGAAGATCATTTTGCAGAAAATACACTACAGAACTGATTCAGATGAAACTTTGGCAACTGAGGCTGAAAGGGAAGCCCTAAGGTGTCTAGAAGAACTTATTGAGGAGAATAATCAGGAAAGTTTGGGTAAGTTTCCTTTGCACTTACTGGGGAAGTCAAAAAAATTCCCCAGCCTTAGCACATGCTCAGCAGTGGATATTTTTGTGAAGGTAATGGTTGAGGAGATTGAGAACTTGCCATCTGTACCTGGCTGGGTATCGAATTTAAGTGCGGATGAAAATAGAGCATTGAGGGAACTGCAGTCTTGGGATGATGTCGTCATCAAACAGGCAGACAAAGGGGGCAATACTGTGTTATGGCCCTGTAAAATGTATGAAAAACAGGCGTATAAAATCCTACATAACACTAGTTGTTATAAAAAAGTTCATTATAACCCGTTGACTGAGTTCCAACAGAAATTGGTCAACATATTAGAATCTGCCTTTGATGACGGCATCATCCCTAAAAGACTGGTTGAAGTGGTTTCTAAGTTGCAACCGAGAATGGCCACATTTTATTTACTACCAAAACTGCATAAGAATCCATTGGACCCACCAGGAAGACCTATTGTAGCGGGCAATGGAGGTCTTTGTGAAATTATTTGTACGGTCATCGATTACTACTTGCAGCCATTGGTATTAACCTTGCCCTCTTATATCAAGGATACTACCATGATGTTGAAAAGGCTTGACTCTATACAATTGGAGGCAGGGGCAGTCTTGGTAACAGCCGACGTTGAGGCTTTGTATTCCTCAATCAGGCATGAGGACGGTTTGGAAGCTGTGGCTCATTACCTATATGAAAGTAATTTGGAGCCAGATCTAATTGAGCTTCTTCTGGCCCTGCTGAAATTTATATTGGAGCACAATGTTTTTTTATTTAACAATGAGTTTTTTATACAACAGCAAGGGACGGCCATGGGGGCCACTTGTGCCCCGGCGTATGCGAATTTATTGATGGGATACTGGGAGCGAACTGTTTTCCATGACGATGACGGTGATATTCATGCCATACAGGGATGGAGTCGTTACATAGACGACATCATGTTTATATGGGAAGATTCTGTAGACAAATTAGCTCTGGTCATGGCAAAATTAAATCAGAACAGGTTCAACATTAAATTAACCTATAATTATGGTAGGAAAGTTGAATTTTTGGATCTAAATGTTACGGCATTAGATGATGGCAAAATAATAACAAATGTATTTAGAAAACCTACAGCAACTAACACTCTGTTGCACGCTTCTTCTGCTCATCATAGGTCTACCATTAATGGCATACCCACTGGCCAATTCCTCAGAATTAAACGAATTTGTACGACTGCAGATGATTATGATCATCAGGCATCTGATTTAGCTAGAAGATTTGCTGATAGAGGTTACAGCAATCGTCAAATTAAAAGAGGTTTTAAAAAGGCTGCATCTTTCCCAAGAGATGAATTGCTGTATGGAGATAAAAAACATAATGAAGACAATGGGAAAAACAATATACGATTTATCACAAGATTCAATAAACAGTGGCCGGAATTAACCCATTTGATGAAGAAGCATTGGAAGATTTTACAATCAGACCCGATTTTGAAAACTGTATTGCCGCATCGTCCTCTTATGGTTTCAAGAAGATCCAGGAGTCTTAAAGACATTCTTGTACATAGCCATTACTCTGCTGGGAGCTCAGTATCCTGTAGATCTGGAGGTAATGGTTTTTTTCCTTGTAAAATGTGTAAAGGGTGCCAAAACATGTTTATAAGTAAAACTTTCAATAACCATGATGGTTCTCGTAGTTTCGAAATACGCAAGAGACTTACGTGTTCATCTAAAGGCGTAATATATCACGCCCATTGTCCTTGTGGTAAAATATACGTGGGTCTCACCACACGAGAGCTACGTGTTAGGACTAGAGAACACGTGAGGGACATCGAGAAATCTGTAACAATTACTGATGTTAGTCTTTTAAAAACCTTACCTAGACATTTCAAATTGTACCATCATTCGGATCCTAGGGGGTTAAAAATTCAGGCAATAGATCAAATTGAATTGGGCATTAGAGGTGGAAATTTAGCCAGGATTTTGGCTCAAAAAGAGAGCAAGTGGATCTACTTGCTGGGTACTTTGGCCCCATATGGTCTCAATGAGACCTTGGGTCTCAATTCATTCTTGGAATAGAGTTAGTTTTACCTTGTAACTCCATCATTATTTTTACTATGTATAGGTCCCTTTATTCTATTAAGGTGCTTTCATTATGGCACATTTCCTGGTAGTCCTTCATGTTTTTATTTGTGTGTGTCTATATTTGTTATTCATTATATGTATTTTTATCTTTTTGATATTCAGTTTCTTTTTGGGGTTGTTACTTACCATGGGTCAGTTGCTTGGCAATTATTGATGTCCCTTGATGCGATTGAAGATGACATCCGGCAAATTGAAGATTTTAAGATAAAGTGAAAAACGACTGTGGAGGGAAAATGAGAAAATAACGGAAAAGAGAATATTATTAATTCACCTTATAATTATTAAATATATTTAGTATTTATCATGGTATATTTATTTATTTATTAGATCTATTATATTTATTGTTAATTTTATATATTAATATTTCATCAAATTAATTTGATATTTATTATGTTATATTGTATTGTTTGTATTATTATTATTTTGTTTATATTATATTATTATTGTGCGCACTACTAGTAATTATGATATATGTATGTTTGTTTGGTTAATTTTTATATTGAACACTTAGCTTCATATTATATATGATATGATGTCACGTATTAGTTAATTTAAGATCCATTGTATATTTGCCGGCACTTTAGAGGTGTTTAGCATATTTTGATTATTGATTATTTTTTTATTCCGTTTAGTCCTTCCTTTTCCCTCTTTTCAGTTCCACTGTATGCGTTCTTTCACTGTACAGTTTCCACAGTTTGTGTGTGTTGTAATATCATTGTCGCCATATCCGCATTTAACACATTCCTTTTCCCCATTAAGATTTATAATTTATCGCATTCCCCTTTTCATATCGGCACCTTCTTACCTCTGTGTATGGTGTGCGCATGCGCTGGTCAGCGACGTCACTGTGATTTCCGGCTCTGCACAAAGAGGAAGGCAAAGCGCTTCACGCTTGCGTTCCAAGTGCGGGGTTCCGGAAGTCACCCTTTTCATTTGGTAACGTCCTGGGATCCGCGCATGCGCCATGCTATGCCCATTACACAGACGTGTTTTACAGCTGATTCGGGGGTATATAAGACCAATTAGGTTGATTTGGGACACTCTCGCCCCCTATTTGAGGAAGCCAGTTAGGCGAAACGGCGCTGTCGGGGTCGCTGTGGAACACTCTAGTTGTCTGGACATTTATTTATGTAAGTTTTTACTTCATTTGGCACGGTTCACTTTGCTGTCACATTATGCACTTTAGTCTGAGACGCTGACTTTATACCAGCATGTTACATGCTTTCCTAAGCTTCACATGAAGCTTAGTCCTTGAAGCTATCGGTGCACATCTTTATTCATTATACTATCATATACATTTATTGTGGCACTTTGTTTGCTTCTACACATAGGATATGAATTTCCATGATGTTTGAGTACATATATAATGTTTTTGTATGGATAGTTGAGATGATAGCAACATCTTGGTAGCTTGTGGTTCACGTTTGTGGTCACATATCGCTGGTTGTGCTCGATATATACTTATTACATTCCTTACAGGACTCCACTTATAAGGCCATAGGTGATTAGTTTCACGTCTCTTATATAGATCTCATTTGAGTATATATCATTGTAGTAGTGCCTTATCCATTGTGGACTCATGTGTCATATTATTATGTTCATCTATGTCCTGCCTAGCAGTTGTTCTTAGCGTACATGTTTTTAGGAGAACATTTCTTGTTTAATAATCATGGTGTTTGTTTTATTTATATTTTGTAATAAAATTTATTTTATGTCATATTAGTGCCTAGGCCTCCTTTTTCCCATAGTGATTTTCTTATGGGTAATAGGATTAAATATGTATCTCTTGAGGTGTGCACAACACTATTTAAGGACAAATGATAATATTGTAGTCTATTTTCTGTTCTCTAACAGACTGTCTGGTCATTACAATATGGACCTGAAAGCCAGAGAAAACAATTGGCGGTCCAAAGCATCTGATTTATTTAAGCAGGGAAGTTCTTCAGGACTACAGGATATTACCGAAAATAGGGACCTTTTTACTCAGTATAAAAATGCTGTTCATAAAAAAACTAAAATTTGGTGGAACAAGACCACCTTGGAAAATTATGTATCCCGCAATATTGTACCAAGGGGTCTACGTGTACAAGTTTACCCGTCTTTTGATTTGGAAGATCCAGAACTTGTAAATAAATGGAAAAAGGCTGCTGTCACATGCTCAATAGATTTCATGAAGATTATCATTGAAAAAAACACTATGAGCATGGATAATTTAGATAGAGAAATTGACGAACTACACAAAACTCTAAAAAATCAATTGGCAGCGGATAGAATGGAAAATCTGATCCAGACTTTGGAAAAGGAAATTGATAAAAAAGAGGCGGATATTAGTGCATTGAAACTTAAGAAATTTACGAGAGACACTATTGATTTTGAAACTGATAAAATCTTCAGGTGGCAATTCCCCAAAAAAAAGTTTATAACAACAAATTCCAGAATGATAGGACCAGCAAGAGAGCTATCTGAATACGCTGAAAGCAGTACATCATGTAGTGAAGCAGAGAGCTCAAGTGAATTATCTGTCCGTACTAGAACATCAAACAGAGAGAATAGAAGATACCCAGATATTTTCTATAATAAGAAAAGAAATGGACGTGGCCATGATAGGTCTAAGGTAATAAATCTTTCACAACATGTGCTCACTGAGCCCCAAATACGACTATTAGAGAAAGGCCTAACCTTTTCACCTTCCTCATATCTAGACAAGTTCGAAGTAGTAAAAGACCTGCATTTATTTGCACGGAAGATCATTTTGCAGAAAATACACTACAGAACTGATTCAGATGAAACTTTGGCAACTGAGGCTGAAAGGGAAGCCCTAAGGTGTCTAGAAGAACTTATTGAGGAGAATAATCAGGAAAGTTTGGGTAAGTTTCCTTTGCACTTACTGGGGAAGTCAAAAAAATTCCCCAGCCTTAGCACATGCTCAGCAGTGGATATTTTTGTGAAGGTAATGGTTGAGGAGATTGAGAACTTGCCATCTGTACCTGGCTGGGTATCGAATTTAAGTGCGGATGAAAATAGAGCATTGAGGGAACTGCAGTCTTGGGATGATGTCGTCATCAAACAGGCAGACAAAGGGGGCAATACTGTGTTATGGCCCTGTAAAATGTATGAAAAACAGGCGTATAAAATCCTACATAACACTAGTTGTTATAAAAAAGTTCATTATAACCCGTTGACTGAGTTCCAACAGAAATTGGTCAACATATTAGAATCTGCCTTTGATGACGGCATCATCCCTAAAAGACTGGTTGAAGTGGTTTCTAAGTTGCAACCGAGAATGGCCACATTTTATTTACTACCAAAACTGCATAAGAATCCATTGGACCCACCAGGAAGACCTATTGTAGCGGGCAATGGAGGTCTTTGTGAAATTATTTGTACGGTCATCGATTACTACTTGCAGCCATTGGTATTAACCTTGCCCTCTTATATCAAGGATACTACCATGATGTTGAAAAGGCTTGACTCTATACAATTGGAGGCAGGGGCAGTCTTGGTAACAGCCGACGTTGAGGCTTTGTATTCCTCAATCAGGCATGAGGACGGTTTGGAAGCTGTGGCTCATTACCTATATGAAAGTAATTTGGAGCCAGATCTAATTGAGCTTCTTCTGGCCCTGCTGAAATTTATATTGGAGCACAATGTTTTTTTATTTAACAATGAGTTTTTTATACAACAGCAAGGGACGGCCATGGGGGCCACTTGTGCCCCGGCGTATGCGAATTTATTGATGGGATACTGGGAGCGAACTGTTTTCCATGACGATGACGGTGATATTCATGCCATACAGGGATGGAGTCGTTACATAGACGACATCATGTTTATATGGGAAGATTCTGTAGACAAATTAGCTCTGGTCATGGCAAAATTAAATCAGAACAGGTTCAACATTAAATTAACCTATAATTATGGTAGGAAAGTTGAATTTTTGGATCTAAATGTTACGGCATTAGATGATGGCAAAATAATAACAAATGTATTTAGAAAACCTACAGCAACTAACACTCTGTTGCACGCTTCTTCTGCTCATCATAGGTCTACCATTAATGGCATACCCACTGGCCAATTCCTCAGAATTAAACGAATTTGTACGACTGCAGATGATTATGATCATCAGGCATCTGATTTAGCTAGAAGATTTGCTGATAGAGGTTACAGCAATCGTCAAATTAAAAGAGGTTTTAAAAAGGCTGCATCTTTCCCAAGAGATGAATTGCTGTATGGAGATAAAAAACATAATGAAGACAATGGGAAAAACAATATACGATTTATCACAAGATTCAATAAACAGTGGCCGGAATTAACCCATTTGATGAAGAAGCATTGGAAGATTTTACAATCAGACCCGATTTTGAAAACTGTATTGCCGCATCGTCCTCTTATGGTTTCAAGAAGATCCAGGAGTCTTAAAGACATTCTTGTACATAGCCATTACTCTGCTGGGAGCTCAGTATCCTGTAGATCTGGAGGTAATGGTTTTTTTCCTTGTAAAATGTGTAAAGGGTGCCAAAACATGTTTATAAGTAAAACTTTCAATAACCATGATGGTTCTCGTAGTTTCGAAATACGCAAGAGACTTACGTGTTCATCTAAAGGCGTAATATATCACGCCCATTGTCCTTGTGGTAAAATATACGTGGGTCTCACCACACGAGAGCTACGTGTTAGGACTAGAGAACACGTGAGGGACATCGAGAAATCTGTAACAATTACTGATGTTAGTCTTTTAAAAACCTTACCTAGACATTTCAAATTGTACCATCATTCGGATCCTAGGGGGTTAAAAATTCAGGCAATAGATCAAATTGAATTGGGCATTAGAGGTGGAAATTTAGCCAGGATTTTGGCTCAAAAAGAGAGCAAGTGGATCTACTTGCTGGGTACTTTGGCCCCATATGGTCTCAATGAGACCTTGGGTCTCAATTCATTCTTGGAATAGAGTTAGTTTTACCTTGTAACTCCATCATTATTTTTACTATGTATAGGTCCCTTTATTCTATTAAGGTGCTTTCATTATGGCACATTTCCTGGTAGTCCTTCATGTTTTTATTTGTGTGTGTCTATATTTGTTATTCATTATATGTATTTTTATCTTTTTGATATTCAGTTTCTTTTTGGGGTTGTTACTTACCATGGGTCAGTTGCTTGGCAATTATTGATGTCCCTTGATGCGATTGAAGATGACATCCGGCAAATTGAAGATTTTAAGATAAAGTGAAAAACGACTGTGGAGGGAAAATGAGAAAATAACGGAAAAGAGAATATTATTAATTCACCTTATAATTATTAAATATATTTAGTATTTATCATGGTATATTTATTTATTTATTAGATCTATTATATTTATTGTTAATTTTATATATTAATATTTCATCAAATTAATTTGATATTTATTATGTTATATTGTATTGTTTGTATTATTATTATTTTGTTTATATTATATTATTATTGTGCGCACTACTAGTAATTATGATATATGTATGTTTGTTTGGTTAATTTTTATATTGAACACTTAGCTTCATATTATATATGATATGATGTCACGTATTAGTTAATTTAAGATCCATTGTATATTTGCCGGCACTTTAGAGGTGTTTAGCATATTTTGATTATTGATTATTTTTTTATTCCGTTTAGTCCTTCCTTTTCCCTCTTTTCAGTTCCACTGTATGCGTTCTTTCACTGTACAGTTTCCACAGTTTGTGTGTGTTGTAATATCATTGTCGCCATATCCGCATTTAACACATTCCTTTTCCCCATTAAGATTTATAATTTATCGCATTCCCCTTTTCATATCGGCACCTTCTTACCTCTGTGTATGGTGTGCGCATGCGCTGGTCAGCGACGTCACTGTGATTTCCGGCTCTGCACAAAGAGGAAGGCAAAGCGCTTCACGCTTGCGTTCCAAGTGCGGGGTTCCGGAAGTCACCCTTTTCATTTGGTAACGTCCTGGGATCCGCGCATGCGCCATGCTATGCCCATTACACAGACGTGTTTTACAGCTGATTCGGGGGTATATAAGACCAATTAGGTTGATTTGGGACACTCTCGCCCCCTATTTGAGGAAGCCAGTTAGGCGAAACGGCGCTGTCGGGGTCGCTGTGGAACACTCTAGTTGTCTGGACATTTATTTATGTAAGTTTTTACTTCATTTGGCACGGTTCACTTTGCTGTCACATTATGCACTTTAGTCTGAGACGCTGACTTTATACCAGCATGTTACATGCTTTCCTAAGCTTCACATGAAGCTTAGTCCTTGAAGCTATCGGTGCACATCTTTATTCATTATACTATCATATACATTTATTGTGGCACTTTGTTTGCTTCTACACATAGGATATGAATTTCCATGATGTTTGAGTACATATATAATGTTTTTGTATGGATAGTTGAGATGATAGCAACATCTTGGTAGCTTGTGGTTCACGTTTGTGGTCACATATCGCTGGTTGTGCTCGATATATACTTATTACATTCCTTACAGGACTCCACTTATAAGGCCATAGGTGATTAGTTTCACGTCTCTTATATAGATCTCATTTGAGTATATATCATTGTAGTAGTGCCTTATCCATTGTGGACTCATGTGTCATATTATTATGTTCATCTATGTCCTGCCTAGCAGTTGTTCTTAGCGTACATGTTTTTAGGAGAACATTTCTTGTTTAATAATCATGGTGTTTGTTTTATTTATATTTTGTAATAAAATTTATTTTATGTCATATTAGTGCCTAGGCCTCCTTTTTCCCATAGTGATTTTCTTATGGGTAATAGGATTAAATATGTATCTCTTGAGGTGTGCACAACACTATTTAAGGACAAATGATAATATTGTAGTCTATTTTCTGTTCTCTAACAGACTGTCTGGTCATTACAATATGGACCTGAAAGCCAGAGAAAACAATTGGCGGTCCAAAGCATCTGATTTATTTAAGCAGGGAAGTTCTTCAGGACTACAGGATATTACCGAAAATAGGGACCTTTTTACTCAGTATAAAAATGCTGTTCATAAAAAAACTAAAATTTGGTGGAACAAGACCACCTTGGAAAATTATGTATCCCGCAATATTGTACCAAGGGGTCTACGTGTACAAGTTTACCCGTCTTTTGATTTGGAAGATCCAGAACTTATAAATAAATGGAAAAAGGCTGCTGTCACATGCTCAATAGATTTCATGAAGATTATCATTGAAAAAAACACTATGAGCATGGATAATTTAGATAGAGAAATTGACGAACTACACAAAACTCTAAAAAATCAATTGGCAGCGGATAGAATGGAAAATCTGATCCAGACTTTGGAAAAGGAAATTGATAAAAAAGAGGCGGATATTAGTGCATTGAAACTTAAGAAATTTACGAGAGACACTATTGATTTTGAAACTGATAAAATCTTCAGGTGGCAATTCCCCAAAAAAAAGTTTATAACAACAAATTCCAGAATGATAGGACCAGCAAGAGAGCTATCTGAATACGCTGAAAGCAGTACATCATGTAGTGAAGCAGAGAGCTCAAGTGAATTATCTGTCCGTACTAGAACATCAAACAGAGAGAATAGAAGATACCCAGATATTTTCTATAATAAGAAAAGAAATGGACGTGGCCATGATAGGTCTAAGGTAATAAATCTTTCACAACATGTGCTCACTGAGCCCCAAATACGACTATTAGAGAAAGGCCTAACCTTTTCACCTTCCTCATATCTAGACAAGTTCGAAGTAGTAAAAGACCTGCATTTATTTGCACGGAAGATCATTTTGCAGAAAATACACTACAGAACTGATTCAGATGAAACTTTGGCAACTGAGGCTGAAAGGGAAGCCCTAAGGTGTCTAGAAGAACTTATTGAGGAGAATAATCAGGAAAGTTTGGGTAAGTTTCCTTTGCACTTACTGGGGAAGTCAAAAAAATTCCCCAGCCTTAGCACATGCTCAGCAGTGGATATTTTTGTGAAGGTAATGGTTGAGGAGATTGAGAACTTGCCATCTGTACCTGGCTGGGTATCGAATTTAAGTGCGGATGAAAATAGAGCATTGAGGGAACTGCAGTCTTGGGATGATGTCGTCATCAAACAGGCAGACAAAGGGGGCAATACTGTGTTATGGCCCTGTAAAATGTATGAAAAACAGGCGTATAAAATCCTACATAACACTAGTTGTTATAAAAAAGTTCATTATAACCCGTTGACTGAGTTCCAACAGAAATTGGTCAACATATTAGAATCTGCCTTTGATGACGGCATCATCCCTAAAAGACTGGTTGAAGTGGTTTCTAAGTTGCAACCGAGAATGGCCACATTTTATTTACTACCAAAACTGCATAAGAATCCATTGGACCCACCAGGAAGACCTATTGTAGCGGGCAATGGAGGTCTTTGTGAAATTATTTGTACGGTCATCGATTACTACTTGCAGCCATTGGTATTAACCTTGCCCTCTTATATCAAGGATACTACCATGATGTTGAAAAGGCTTGACTCTATACAATTGGAGGCAGGGGCAGTCTTGGTAACAGCCGACGTTGAGGCTTTGTATTCCTCAATCAGGCATGAGGACGGTTTGGAAGCTGTGGCTCATTACCTATATGAAAGTAATTTGGAGCCAGATCTAATTGAGCTTCTTCTGGCCCTGCTGAAATTTATATTGGAGCACAATGTTTTTTTATTTAACAATGAGTTTTTTATACAACAGCAAGGGACGGCCATGGGGGCCACTTGTGCCCCGGCGTATGCGAATTTATTGATGGGATACTGGGAGCGAACTGTTTTCCATGACGATGACGGTGATATTCATGCCATACAGGGATGGAGTCGTTACATAGACGACATCATGTTTATATGGGAAGATTCTGTAGACAAATTAGCTCTGGTCATGGCAAAATTAAATCAGAACAGGTTCAACATTAAATTAACCTATAATTATGGTAGGAAAGTTGAATTTTTGGATCTAAATGTTACGGCATTAGATGATGGCAAAATAATAACAAATGTATTTAGAAAACCTACAGCAACTAACACTCTGTTGCACGCTTCTTCTGCTCATCATAGGTCTACCATTAATGGCATACCCACTGGCCAATTCCTCAGAATTAAACGAATTTGTACGACTGCAGATGATTATGATCATCAGGCATCTGATTTAGCTAGAAGATTTGCTGATAGAGGTTACAGCAATCGTCAAATTAAAAGAGGTTTTAAAAAGGCTGCATCTTTCCCAAGAGATGAATTGCTGTATGGAGATAAAAAACATAATGAAGACAATGGGAAAAACAATATACGATTTATCACAAGATTCAATAAACAGTGGCCGGAATTAACCCATTTGATGAAGAAGCATTGGAAGATTTTACAATCAGACCCGATTTTGAAAACTGTATTGCCGCATCGTCCTCTTATGGTTTCAAGAAGATCCAGGAGTCTTAAAGACATTCTTGTACATAGCCATTACTCTGCTGGGAGCTCAGTATCCTGTAGATCTGGAGGTAATGGTTTTTTTCCTTGTAAAATGTGTAAAGGGTGCCAAAACATGTTTATAAGTAAAACTTTCAATAACCATGATGGTTCTCGTAGTTTCGAAATACGCAAGAGACTTACGTGTTCATCTAAAGGCGTAATATATCACGCCCATTGTCCTTGTGGTAAAATATACGTGGGTCTCACCACACGAGAGCTACGTGTTAGGACTAGAGAACACGTGAGGGACATCGAGAAATCTGTAACAATTACTGATGTTAGTCTTTTAAAAACCTTACCTAGACATTTCAAATTGTACCATCATTCGGATCCTAGGGGGTTAAAAATTCAGGCAATAGATCAAATTGAATTGGGCATTAGAGGTGGAAATTTAGCCAGGATTTTGGCTCAAAAAGAGAGCAAGTGGATCTACTTGCTGGGTACTTTGGCCCCATATGGTCTCAATGAGACCTTGGGTCTCAATTCATTCTTGGAATAGAGTTAGTTTTACCTTGTAACTCCATCATTATTTTTACTATGTATAGGTCCCTTTATTCTATTAAGGTGCTTTCATTATGGCACATTTCCTGGTAGTCCTTCATGTTTTTATTTGTGTGTGTCTATATTTGTTATTCATTATATGTATTTTTATCTTTTTGATATTCAGTTTCTTTTTGGGGTTGTTACTTACCATGGGTCAGTTGCTTGGCAATTATTGATGTCCCTTGATGCGATTGAAGATGACATCCGGCAAATTGAAGATTTTAAGATAAAGTGAAAAACGACTGTGGAGGGAAAATGAGAAAATAACGGAAAAGAGAATATTATTAATTCACCTTATAATTATTAAATATATTTAGTATTTATCATGGTATATTTATTTATTTATTAGATCTATTATATTTATTGTTAATTTTATATATTAATATTTCATCAAATTAATTTGATATTTATTATGTTATATTGTATTGTTTGTATTATTATTATTTTGTTTATATTATATTATTATTGTGCGCACTACTAGTAATTATGATATATGTATGTTTGTTTGGTTAATTTTTATATTGAACACTTAGCTTCATATTATATATGATATGATGTCACGTATTAGTTAATTTAAGATCCATTGTATATTTGCCGGCACTTTAGAGGTGTTTAGCATATTTTGATTATTGATTATTTTTTTATTCCGTTTAGTCCTTCCTTTTCCCTCTTTTCAGTTCCACTGTATGCGTTCTTTCACTGTACAGTTTCCACAGTTTGTGTGTGTTGTAATATCATTGTCGCCATATCCGCATTTAACACATTCCTTTTCCCCATTAAGATTTATAATTTATCGCATTCCCCTTTTCATATCGGCACCTTCTTACCTCTGTGTATGGTGTGCGCATGCGCTGGTCAGCGACGTCACTGTGATTTCCGGCTCTGCACAAAGAGGAAGGCAAAGCGCTTCACGCTTGCGTTCCAAGTGCGGGGTTCCGGAAGTCACCCTTTTCATTTGGTAACGTCCTGGGATCCGCGCATGCGCCATGCTATGCCCATTACACAGACGTGTTTTACAGCTGATTCGGGGGTATATAAGACCAATTAGGTTGATTTGGGACACTCTCGCCCCCTATTTGAGGAAGCCAGTTAGGCGAAACGGCGCTGTCGGGGTCGCTGTGGAACACTCTAGTTGTCTGGACATTTATTTATGTAAGTTTTTACTTCATTTGGCACGGTTCACTTTGCTGTCACATTATGCACTTTAGTCTGAGACGCTGACTTTATACCAGCATGTTACATGCTTTCCTAAGCTTCACATGAAGCTTAGTCCTTGAAGCTATCGGTGCACATCTTTATTCATTATACTATCATATACATTTATTGTGGCACTTTGTTTGCTTCTACACATAGGATATGAATTTCCATGATGTTTGAGTACATATATAATGTTTTTGTATGGATAGTTGAGATGATAGCAACATCTTGGTAGCTTGTGGTTCACGTTTGTGGTCACATATCGCTGGTTGTGCTCGATATATACTTATTACATTCCTTACAGGACTCCACTTATAAGGCCATAGGTGATTAGTTTCACGTCTCTTATATAGATCTCATTTGAGTATATATCATTGTAGTAGTGCCTTATCCATTGTGGACTCATGTGTCATATTATTATGTTCATCTATGTCCTGCCTAGCAGTTGTTCTTAGCGTACATGTTTTTAGGAGAACATTTCTTGTTTAATAATCATGGTGTTTGTTTTATTTATATTTTGTAATAAAATTTATTTTATGTCATATTAGTGCCTAGGCCTCCTTTTTCCCATAGTGATTTTCTTATGGGTAATAGGATTAAATATGTATCTCTTGAGGTGTGCACAACACTATTTAAGGACAAATGATAATATTGTAGTCTATTTTCTGTTCTCTAACAGACTGTCTGGTCATTACAATATGGACCTGAAAGCCAGAGAAAACAATTGGCGGTCCAAAGCATCTGATTTATTTAAGCAGGGAAGTTCTTCAGGACTACAGGATATTACCGAAAATAGGGACCTTTTTACTCAGTATAAAAATGCTGTTCATAAAAAAACTAAAATTTGGTGGAACAAGACCACCTTGGAAAATTATGTATCCCGCAATATTGTACCAAGGGGTCTACGTGTACAAGTTTACCCGTCTTTTGATTTGGAAGATCCAGAACTTGTAAATAAATGGAAAAAGGCTGCTGTCACATGCTCAATAGATTTCATGAAGATTATCATTGAAAAAAACACTATGAGCATGGATAATTTAGATAGAGAAATTGACGAACTACACAAAACTCTAAAAAATCAATTGGCAGCGGATAGAATGGAAAATCTGATCCAGACTTTGGAAAAGGAAATTGATAAAAAAGAGGCGGATATTAGTGCATTGAAACTTAAGAAATTTACGAGAGACACTATTGATTTTGAAACTGATAAAATCTTCAGGTGGCAATTCCCCAAAAAAAAGTTTATAACAACAAATTCCAGAATGATAGGACCAGCAAGAGAGCTATCTGAATACGCTGAAAGCAGTACATCATGTAGTGAAGCAGAGAGCTCAAGTGAATTATCTGTCCGTACTAGAACATCAAACAGAGAGAATAGAAGATACCCAGATATTTTCTATAATAAGAAAAGAAATGGACGTGGCCATGATAGGTCTAAGGTAATAAATCTTTCACAACATGTGCTCACTGAGCCCCAAATACGACTATTAGAGAAAGGCCTAACCTTTTCACCTTCCTCATATCTAGACAAGTTCGAAGTAGTAAAAGACCTGCATTTATTTGCACGGAAGATCATTTTGCAGAAAATACACTACAGAACTGATTCAGATGAAACTTTGGCAACTGAGGCTGAAAGGGAAGCCCTAAGGTGTCTAGAAGAACTTATTGAGGAGAATAATCAGGAAAGTTTGGGTAAGTTTCCTTTGCACTTACTGGGGAAGTCAAAAAAATTCCCCAGCCTTAGCACATGCTCAGCAGTGGATATTTTTGTGAAGGTAATGGTTGAGGAGATTGAGAACTTGCCATCTGTACCTGGCTGGGTATCGAATTTAAGTGCGGATGAAAATAGAGCATTGAGGGAACTGCAGTCTTGGGATGATGTCGTCATCAAACAGGCAGACAAAGGGGGCAATACTGTGTTATGGCCCTGTAAAATGTATGAAAAACAGGCGTATAAAATCCTACATAACACTAGTTGTTATAAAAAAGTTCATTATAACCCGTTGACTGAGTTCCAACAGAAATTGGTCAACATATTAGAATCTGCCTTTGATGACGGCATCATCCCTAAAAGACTGGTTGAAGTGGTTTCTAAGTTGCAACCGAGAATGGCCACATTTTATTTACTACCAAAACTGCATAAGAATCCATTGGACCCACCAGGAAGACCTATTGTAGCGGGCAATGGAGGTCTTTGTGAAATTATTTGTACGGTCATCGATTACTACTTGCAGCCATTGGTATTAACCTTGCCCTCTTATATCAAGGATACTACCATGATGTTGAAAAGGCTTGACTCTATACAATTGGAGGCAGGGGCAGTCTTGGTAACAGCCGACGTTGAGGCTTTGTATTCCTCAATCAGGCATGAGGACGGTTTGGAAGCTGTGGCTCATTACCTATATGAAAGTAATTTGGAGCCAGATCTAATTGAGCTTCTTCTGGCCCTGCTGAAATTTATATTGGAGCACAATGTTTTTTTATTTAACAATGAGTTTTTTATACAACAGCAAGGGACGGCCATGGGGGCCACTTGTGCCCCGGCGTATGCGAATTTATTGATGGGATACTGGGAGCGAACTGTTTTCCATGACGATGACGGTGATATTCATGCCATACAGGGATGGAGTCGTTACATAGATGACATCATGTTTATATGGGAAGATTCTGTAGACAAATTAGCTCTGGTCATGGCAAAATTAAATCAGAACAGGTTCAACATTAAATTAACCTATGGTAGGAAAGTTGAATTTTTGGATCTAAATGTTACGGCATTAGATGATGGCAAAATAATAACAAATGTATTTAGAAAACCTACAGCAACTAACACTCTGTTGCACGCTTCTTCTGCTCATCATAGGTCTACCATTAATGGCATACCCACTGGCCAATTCCTCAGAATTAAACGAATTTGTACGACTGCAGATGATTATGATCATCAGGCATCTGATTTAGCTAGAAGATTTGCTGATAGAGGTTACAGCAATCGTCAAATTAAAAGAGGTTTTAAAAAGGCTGCATCTTTCCCAAGAGATGAATTGCTGTATGGAGATAAAAAACATAATGAAGACAATGGGAAAAACAATATACGATTTATCACAAGATTCAATAAACAGTGGCCGGAATTAACCCATTTGATGAAGAAGCATTGGAAGATTTTACAATCAGACCCGATTTTGAAAACTGTATTGCCGCATCGTCCTCTTATGGTTTCAAGAAGATCCAGGAGTCTTAAAGACATTCTTGTACATAGCCATTACTCTGCTGGGAGCTCAGTATCCTGTAGATCTGGAGGTAATGGTTTTTTTCCTTGTAAAATGTGTAAAGGGTGCCAAAACATGTTTATAAGTAAAACTTTCAATAACCATGATGGTTCTCGTAGTTTCGAAATACGCAAGAGACTTACGTGTTCATCTAAAGGCGTAATATATCACGCCCATTGTCCTTGTGGTAAAATATACGTGGGTCTCACCACACGAGAGCTACGTGTTAGGACTAGAGAACACGTGAGGGACATCGAGAAATCTGTAACAATTACTGATGTTAGTCTTTTAAAAACCTTACCTAGACATTTCAAATTGTACCATCATTCGGATCCTAGGGGGTTAAAAATTCAGGCAATAGATCAAATTGAATTGGGCATTAGAGGTGGAAATTTAGCCAGGATTTTGGCTCAAAAAGAGAGCAAGTGGATCTACTTGCTGGGTACTTTGGCCCCATATGGTCTCAATGAGACCTTGGGTCTCAATTCATTCTTGGAATAGAGTTAGTTTTACCTTGTAACTCCATCATTATTTTTACTATGTATAGGTCCCTTTATTCTATTAAGGTGCTTTCATTATGGCACATTTCCTGGTAGTCCTTCATGTTTTTATTTGTGTGTGTCTATATTTGTTATTCATTATATGTATTTTTATCTTTTTGATATTCAGTTTCTTTTTGGGGTTGTTACTTACCATGGGTCAGTTGCTTGGCAATTATTGATGTCCCTTGATGCGATTGAAGATGACATCCGGCAAATTGAAGATTTTAAGATAAAGTGAAAAACGACTGTGGAGGGAAAATGAGAAAATAACGGAAAAGAGAATATTATTAATTCACCTTATAATTATTAAATATATTTAGTATTTATCATGGTATATTTATTTATTTATTAGATCTATTATATTTATTGTTAATGTTATATATTAATATTTCATCAAATTAATTTGATATTTATTATGTTATATTGTATTGTTTGTATTATTATTATTTTGTTTATATTATATTATTATTGTGCGCACTACTAGTAATTATGATATATGTATGTTTGTTTGGTTAATTTTTATATTGAACACTTAGCTTCATATTATATATGATATGATGTCACGTATTAGTTAATTTAAGATCCATTGTATATTTGCCGGCACTTTAGAGGTGTTTAGCATATTTTGATTATTGATTATTTTTTTATTCCGTTTAGTCCTTCCTTTTCCCTCTTTTCAGTTCCACTGTATGCGTTCTTTCACTGTACAGTTTCCACAGTTTGTGTGTGTTGTAATATCATTGTCGCCATATCCGCATTTAACACATTCCTTTTCCCCATTAAGATTTATAATTTATCGCATTCCCCTTTTCATATCGGCACCTTCTTACCTCTGTGTATGGTGTGCGCATGCGCTGGTCAGCGACGTCACTGTGATTTCCGGCTCTGCACAAAGAGGAAGGCAAAGCGCTTCACGCTTGCGTTCCAAGTGCGGGGTTCCGGAAGTCACTCTTTTCATTTGGTAACGTCCTGGGATCCGCGCATGCGCCATGCTATGCCCATTACACAGACGTGTTTTACAGCTGATTCGGGGGTATATAAGACCAATTAGGTTGATTTGGGACACTCTCGCCCCCTATTTGAGGAAGCCAGTTAGGCGAAACGGCGCTGTCGGGGTCGCTGTGGAACACTCTAGTTGTCTGGACATTTATTTATGTAAGTTTTTACTTCATTTGGCACGGTTCACTTTGCTGTCACATTATGCACTTTAGTCTGAGACGCTGACTTTATACCAGCATGTTACATGCTTTCCTAAGCTTCACATGAAGCTTAGTCCTTGAAGCTATCGGTGCACATCTTTATTCATTATACTATCATATACATTTATTGTGGCACTTTGTTTGCTTCTACACATAGGATATGAATTTCCATGATGTTTGAGTACATATATAATGTTTTTGTATGGATAGTTGAGATGATAGCAACATCTTGGTAGCTTGTGGTTCACGTTTGTGGTCACATATCGCTGGTTGTGCTCGATATATACTTATTACATTCCTTACAGGACTCCACTTATAAGGCCATAGGTGATTAGTTTCACGTCTCTTATATAGATCTCATTTGAGTATATATCATTGTAGTAGTGCCTTATCCATTGTGGACTCATGTGTCATATTATTATGTTCATCTATGTCCTGCCTAGCAGTTGTTCTTAGCGTACATGTTTTTAGGAGAACATTTCTTGTTTAATAATCATGGTGTTTGTTTTATTTATATTTTGTAATAAAATTTATTTTATGTCATATTAGTGCCTAGGCCTCCTTTTTCCCATAGTGATTTTCTTATGGGTAATAGGATTAAATATGTATCTCTTGAGGTGTGCACAACACTATTTAAGGACAAATGATAATATTGTAGTCTATTTTCTGTTCTCTAACAGACTGTCTGGTCATTACAATATGGACCTGAAAGCCAGAGAAAACAATTGGCGGTCCAAAGCATCTGATTTATTTAAGCAGGGAAGTTCTTCAGGACTACAGGATATTACCGAAAATAGGGACCTTTTTACTCAGTATAAAAATGCTGTTCATAAAAAAACTAAAATTTGGTGGAACAAGACCACCTTGGAAAATTATGTATCCCGCAATATTGTACCAAGGGGTCTACGTGTACAAGTTTACCCATCTTTTGATTTGGAAGATCCAGAACTTATAAATAAATGGAAAAAGGCTGCTGTCACATGCTCAATAGATTTCATGAAGATTATCATTGAAAAAAACACTATGAGCATGGATAATTTAGATAGAGAAATTGACGAACTACACAAAACTCTAAAAAATCAATTGGCAGCGGATAGAATGGAAAATCTGATCCAGACTTTGGAAAAGGAAATTGATAAAAAAGAGGCGGATATTAGTGCATTGAAACTTAAGAAATTTACGAGAGACACTATTGATTTTGAAACTGATAAAATCTTCAGGTGGCAATTCCCCAAAAAAAAGTTTATAACAACAAATTCCAGAATGATAGGACCAGCAAGAGAGCTATCTGAATACGCTGAAAGCAGTACATCATGTAGTGAAGCAGAGAGCTCAAGTGAATTATCTGTCCGTACTAGAACATCAAACAGAGAGAATAGAAGATACCCAGATATTTTCTATAATAAGAAAAGAAATGGACGTGGCCATGATAGGTCTAAGGTAATAAATCTTTCACAACATGTGCTCACTGAGCCCCAAATACGACTATTAGAGAAAGGCCTAACCTTTTCACCTTCCTCATATCTAGACAAGTTCGAAGTAGTAAAAGACCTGCATTTATTTGCACGGAAGATCATTTTGCAGAAAATACACTACAGAACTGATTCAGATGAAACTTTGGCAACTGAGGCTGAAAGGGAAGCCCTAAGGTGTCTAGAAGAACTTATTGAGGAGAATAATCAGGAAAGTTTGGGTAAGTTTCCTTTGCACTTACTGGGGAAGTCAAAAAAATTCCCCAGCCTTAGCACATGCTCAGCAGTGGATATTTTTGTGAAGGTAATGGTTGAGGAGATTGAGAACTTGCCATCTGTACCTGGCTGGGTATCGAATTTAAGTGCGGATGAAAATAGAGCATTGAGGGAACTGCAGTCTTGGGATGATGTCGTCATCAAACAGGCAGACAAAGGGGGCAATACTGTGTTATGGCCCTGTAAAATGTATGAAAAACAGGCGTATAAAATCCTACATAACACTAGTTGTTATAAAAAAGTTCATTATAACCCGTTGACTGAGTTCCAACAGAAATTGGTCAACATATTAGAATCTGCCTTTGATGACGGCATCATCCCTAAAAGACTGGTTGAAGTGGTTTCTAAGTTGCAACCGAGAATGGCCACATTTTATTTACTACCAAAACTGCATAAGAATCCATTGGACCCACCAGGAAGACCTATTGTAGCGGGCAATGGAGGTCTTTGTGAAATTATTTGTACGGTCATCGATTACTACTTGCAGCCATTGGTATTAACCTTGCCCTCTTATATCAAGGATACTACCATGATGTTGAAAAGGCTTGACTCTATACAATTGGAGGCAGGGGCAGTCTTGGTAACAGCCGACGTTGAGGCTTTGTATTCCTCAATCAGGCATGAGGACGGTTTGGAAGCTGTGGCTCATTACCTATATGAAAGTAATTTGGAGCCAGATCTAATTGAGCTTCTTCTGGCCCTGCTGAAATTTATATTGGAGCACAATGTTTTTTTATTTAACAATGAGTTTTTTATACAACAGCAAGGGACAGCCATGGGGGCCACTTGTGCCCCGGCGTATGCGAATTTATTGATGGGATACTGGGAGCGAACTGTTTTCCATGACGATGATGGTGATATTCATGCCATACAGGGATGGAGTCGTTACATAGACGACATCATGTTTATATGGGAAGATTCTGTAGACAAATTAGCTCTGGTCATGGCAAAATTAAATCAGAACAGGTTCAACATTAAATTAACCTATAATTATGGTAGGAAAGTTGAATTTTTGGATCTAAATGTTACGGCATTAGATGATGGCAAAATAATAACAAATGTATTTAGAAAACCTACAGCAACTAACACTCTGTTGCACGCTTCTTCTGCTCATCATAGGTCTACCATTAATGGCATACCCACTGGCCAATTCCTCAGAATTAAACGAATTTGTACGACTGCAGATGATTATGATCATCAGGCATCTGATTTAGCTAGAAGATTTGCTGATAGAGGTTACAGCAATCGTCAAATTAAAAGAGGTTTTAAAAAGGCTGCATCTTTCCCAAGAGATGAATTGCTGTATGGAGATAAAAAACATAATGAAGACAATGGGAAAAACAATATACGATTTATCACAAGATTCAATAAACAGTGGCCGGAATTAACCCATTTGATGAAGAAGCATTGGAAGATTTTACAATCAGACCCGATTTTGAAAACTGTATTGCCGCATCGTCCTCTTATGGTTTCAAGAAGATCCAGGAGTCTTAAAGACATTCTTGTACATAGCCATTACTCTGCTGGGAGCTCAGTATCCTGTAGATCTGGAGGTAATGGTTTTTTTCCTTGTAAAATGTGTAAAGGGTGCCAAAACATGTTTATAAGTAAAACTTTCAATAACCATGATGGTTCTCGTAGTTTCGAAATACGCAAGAGACTTACGTGTTCATCTAAAGGCGTAATATATCACGCCCATTGTCCTTGTGGTAAAATATACGTGGGTCTCACCACACGAGAGCTACGTGTTAGGACTAGAGAACACGTGAGGGACATCGAGAAATCTGTAACAATTACTGATGTTAGTCTTTTAAAAACCTTACCTAGACATTTCAAATTGTACCATCATTCGGATCCTAGGGGGTTAAAAATTCAGGCAATAGATCAAATTGAATTGGGCATTAGAGGTGGAAATTTAGCCAGGATTTTGGCTCAAAAAGAGAGCAAGTGGATCTACTTGCTGGGTACTTTGGCCCCATATGGTCTCAATGAGACCTTGGGTCTCAATTCATTCTTGGAATAGAGTTAGTTTTACCTTGTAACTCCATCATTATTTTTACTATGTATAGGTCCCTTTATTCTATTAAGGTGCTTTCATTATGGCACATTTCCTGGTAGTCCTTCATGTTTTTATTTGTGTGTGTCTATATTTGTTATTCATTATATGTATTTTTATCTTTTTGATATTCAGTTTCTTTTTGGGGTTGTTACTTACCATGGGTCAGTTGCTTGGCAATTATTGATGTCCCTTGATGCGATTGAAGATGACATCCGGCAAATTGAAGATTTTAAGATAAAGTGAAAAACGACTGTGGAGGGAAAAAGAAAATAACGGAAAAGAGAATATTATTAATTCACCTTATAATTATTAAATATATTTAGTATTTATCATGGTATATTTATTTATTTATTAGATCTATTATATTTATTGTTAATTTTATATATTAATATTTCATCAAATTAATTTGATATTTATTACGTTATATTGTATTGTTTGTATTATTATTATTTTGTTTATATTATATTATTATTGTGCGCACTACTAGTAATTATGATATATGTATGTTTGTTTGGTTAATTTTTATATTGAACACTTAGCTTCATATTATATATGATATGATGTCACGTATTAGTTAATTTAAGATCCATTGTATATTTGCCGGCACTTTAGAGGTGTTTAGCATATTTTGATTATTGATTATTTTTTTATTCCGTTTAGTCCTTCCTTTTCCCTCTTTTCAGTTCCACTGTATGCGTTCTTTCACTGTACAGTTTCCACAGTTTGTGTGTGTTGTAATATCATTGTCGCCATATCCGCATTTAACACATTCCTTTTCCCCATTAAGATTTATAATTTATCGCATTCCCCTTTTCATATCGGCACCTTCTTACCTCTGTGTATGGTGTGCGCATGCGCTGGTCAGCGACGTCACTGTGATTTCCGGCTCTGCACAAAGAGGAAGGCAAAGCGCTTCACGCTTGCGTTCCAAGTGCGGGGTTCCGGAAGTCACTCTTTTCATTTGGTAACGTCCTGGGATCCGCGCATGCGCCATGCTATGCCCATTACACAGACGTGTTTTACAGCTGATTCGGGGGTATATAAGACCAATTAGGTTGATTTGGGACACTCTCGCCCCCTATTTGAGGAAGCCAGTTAGGCAAAACGGCGCTGTCGGGGTCGCTGTGGAACACTCTAGTTGTCTGGACATTTATTTATGTAAGTTTTTACTTCATTTGGCACGGTTCACTTTGCTGTCACATTATGCACTTTAGTCTGAGACGCTGACTTTATACCAGCATGTTACATGCTTTCCTAAGCTTCACATGAAGCTTAGTCCTTGAAGCTATCGGTGCACATCTTTATTCATTATACTATCATATACATTTATTGTGGCACTTTGTTTGCTTCTACACATAGGATATGAATTTCCATGATGTTTGAGTACATATATAATGTTTTTGTATGGATAGTTGAGATGATAGCAACATCTTGGTAGCTTGTGGTTCACGTTTGTGGTCACATATCGCTGGTTGTGCTCGATATATACTTATTACATTCCTTACAGGACTCCACTTATAAGGCCATAGGTGATTAGTTTCACGTCTCTTATATAGATCTCATTTGAGTATATATCATTGTAGTAGTGCCTTATCCATTGTGGACTCATGTGTCATATTTTTATGTTCATCTATGTCCTGCCTAGCAGTTGTTCTTAGCGTACATGTTTTTAGGAGAACATTTCTTGTTTAATAATCATGGTGTTTGTTTTATTTATATTTTGTAATAAAATTTATTTTATGTCATATTAGTGCCTAGGCCTCCTTTTTCCCATAGTGATTTTCTTATGGGTAATAGGATTAAATATGTATTTCTTGAGGTGTGCACAACACTATTTAAGGACAAATGATAATATTGTAGGTTGGAACCAGGCAACATCCTGTGGCAGAGGGTGTTGCAGGGGAATATTCAGGGGGGTCCCTGTCAGGGGTGGGATTCTGACAGAGGTCTAGCGAACAAGACAGAGCGTTAAGGAACCGCGCCTGCACTACATCGCGGCGGTATCTCAAAAAAGGACAAGAAGCGAGGTTTATTGTGAAGAGTGAGAAACGAGATCATAGCAAAAAGGAGATAACACCAGTAGGAGTCGTGCCGTAAGATCGAGGCAACATCCTACTGAGGCACGTAGCCGGTGGCCGAAACGCCGAGGAAGTATTGGGCTCCAAGCATTACTTCAAACCAACGGCAGGACAGTTAATTATAGGTTGGCTGTCTCACCTAAATCACCTAAGAAGACATAGGGGGCAACTGTGGGAGAGGGGCGTCACTAGGGTCCCGGAAGAACTCCAGGCCTACCCGTCATACGGGTGCGTCCTAGCCATATCATCTGGGGGACGGAGAAGAACATCAGAACAGATATAAGTTGTGGGAAAGAACATCAGATTGTTGTGAAGACTATCCCGTGGTGCTCAGCAGGGAAGTACTACAACACACAGGCGCTAGAAGGTAGGCACAGATTTCCACCTGCAAAGGGAGCTCTGGAGGTGCCATCGGACCGGCCGGTCTCAGACAGCCCTGTTGACAGTACTCTGGATTGAGGATCTTGAAGCCTTCAGTAAAGAGTTAAAGAGACTGCAACCCTGTGTCCTCGTTATTCATCGTGACCTGCACCACGCACCACCACCTACACCTTTCATTGGACGCCCCTTAGCAGGGTCACGGACCGGGCCTAGCCACTGTGACAACCCCAGAACTGAGACAGAAGCCCGGTACTGAGTACCTCGCGGCCCTGTGTCTGGGGGCGCTCCAAACTTGGCGTCACGAACAGGATCTACTTAAGCCTGAAGAATCAGGTCATGTGTGCCTTGGAACTGTGATTTATTGTGCTTGAACTGTGACTTATTGCAAAGACTGTGCATTGCTATTGCCACCAGACGTTCCCGCCGAAAACCGCCGCCATTACAGAGCTAAGAGGAGCGCAGGAGAAGAAGAAGGGCGTGGAAGTGGGCGTGAACGAGCTGGAGAGCGCGCAAGACCATGGCCGCCCAGTCTAAATATTACTACACCCTGAGGACGTGCCCGTCAGCTGCTGAGGTCCGCCTTCTCATCCTCTATGGAGGGTGGGGACAATAGGGACGGGGCCGCCCCGAAAGAGAGCGCGGGAAGAAGACCCAGAGAGGGACAAAGATGGCGACGTCCGAAGCACCGCATGGGGACGACCCGACCCAGTACGAGGCTGCATCACCCGTAGCAGCCCCGGAGTCGCCGTCGCTGCCAGGACTGGCCCTCACGGAGCTACTGATGGGGAGACCCAGCTGGCAGCCATATGAGGAGTGGGTGGCTGCGGCTGAGGCCCGGCGGTTAGCACGCCGCCGGGAGGTCGACGACAGTGTGATCTCCCGGCTGGGCCAGCCTACAGAGATCCGCCTGTCCCCAGTGTCCCCCGCTCTATCCATCCCGACCGAGGCGGAGCGTGAGCTGCAGATGCCGGACCTGAAGATCCTGCCGGCGGCGGAACATCTACGGTGCCTGGTAGCAACATGGAAGAACAGGCCCCAACCTGCGGCCCTGGTCGACCTGACGGGTGCTGTGGAGGTCCCACCGTCACACTGGGGTGTAGTGGTTTTCTTCAACTCCCGGGAAGGAAGGGGAGTTATTCAGGAGATCGGAGAGCCGCTGCAGGTCCGCGTCGACCGGAGGGAAGTGGAGCCTTGCGGTGGAAAGTATGATGTGGACCGCGACTTGGAACCCTGAGATGCTGTGACCTATACCCGGTGGCGGAGGGAGGTCGGCTGGACGGCCCGAAGCTTTCAGCGGTGCGCCACTCTCCAGGTTGCTGCTGGGACTCCGGAGGTCGAACCCACTGCAGAAAAGGTGGCGGAACCCTCCACTGCGGATCACCAGAATATCCCGACCCACCGTGTATCTGTGGGTCGTGCCCGTTCTCGGCTGAGAAGGGTGGCCCAAAGAGGGGCACCGCCATTGCCTGGACGAGGATCGGACCTTCCCAGACCACCGAGGGCCGCTTGCCAGGTAAGGCCCGGAAGGAGGCCACCTCCTGATCAGTCAGAATGAAGCCCTAAAGTTCTACAAACTGTAAATAGTTAACTGTTCGTCTTCTGTGTCTTCTGCTGCTAGTACCCGACCAGGGTTGTTCTTAAAGGGATCCCTTTGTTTACCCGGGATCCCTATTGCTTTTTATTTTTTTTGCTTTTGTTTTCCTTTTTGCTCCTTTACACCCCCTATTTCGAAAGGACTGCCGAATCATGGACGGTGAATGGTTCACAAACTGTAATGTAAATAGTTTGCACCCTATTAAGGGTGCCCCCTACTGGTTTTACAAGAAAAAGAACTCTGTTGTGAATTCTGCTCTTGGGCTCCCTCCGGTGGTTGTAAGTGGTAGCGCTGCTGTCTCTGAATCGCAGCATTTATCAGGTGTGTTCACTTTCTGCAAATCTGACTGGGCTATTTAGTCTTGCTTCACCCTTTAGTCAGTGCCAGTTGTCCATTGTTCCTGGAGGATTCACATCTCTGCCTGGTCTCTCCTGCTTTGCAGTTCTTTTCAACAAAGATAAGTTCTGGCCTTGATTTTTTGCTGTCCATATGCTGTGGCCTTATTGTTCAGTTCTTTTCCATGTTTTTTTTGTCTTGTCCAGCTTGGTCTGTATAAGGATTTGTTTAGCCAAGCTGGTATCTCTGGAGATGCAGATATACCCTCCATATCTTTAGTTAGCTGTGGAGTTTTGTATTTTCTGTGGTGGATATTTTCTAGTGTTTTAATACTGACTGCATAGTACTCTGTCCTATCCTTTCTATTTAGCTAGAAGTGGCCTCCTTTGCTAAATTCTGATTTCAGTCTGTGTATGTTTTTTCCTTCTCCTCTCACAGTCAATATTTGTGGGGGGCTGTCTGTCCTTTGGGAATTTTCTCTGAGGCAAGATAGTTTTCCCTTTTCTATCTCTAGGGGTAATTTGTCCTCCGGCTGTGTCGAGATGTCCAGGGAGTGCTAGGTACATTCCACGGCTACTTCTAGTTGTGGTGTTAAGTTCAGGGTCTGCGGTCAGTACAGGTACCACCTTCTCCAGAGTACGTCTCATGCTGCTCCTAGGCCACCAGATCATAACAGAACTCTTTGCAAAGAAACTGTTCCTGGAAACAGTACAGGAATTCCTGCCTTACACGGACTTGCAACTTGAGCAGTTGCACTACCTCAAAGAGACTTGGTTCCTTCCTAAAGGGGAAGTTCACCAGTTGCACTTAATGTACAATGTTGCCTTAAAGGAAAGTGAACAGTAATAATGTTTTACATAGCAAGTTATATTTAGCCAGCTAGTTAGTTATAGAAAATGTTTGATAATGTTGCTAGAGATTGAGGACAGGAAGTGAACCCGTAGTGGTTAGTGGGTGAGTCCTCCTAGGAGCCACAGAGAGATGGCTCAGTGATCCTGTATTAAGAAAAGAGGCAGGAGGCCTGGGCAGATAGACAGGTGGTCCTGTATAAGACAAATCAGAGAGTAAGAAGAAAATGTTGCACTTAGAAGAGAAAAATGAAGAAAAGTTAATTTATATTTTAGGAGTTTTATAGTAAGCCTTTAGTGGATCCAGCTTATACGTCCTTAGAGGCAAAGTTAAATTATTGTTCAGAATTTGCACTTAGTAGAATACCCGGCTGGGTAATAGAAGTTATTTATAGTATGTTATTTAAGATATTTAACCATGTTGTGTTTGTAACGTTTAAGAGTCCTTACCTCCCATAAAGGGAAGCACTGTTATTATTATTTGTTACTTATTTATTGCATTTCAAAATTTGTATGTCTTTTTGCTGACATGTATTGTTGTTTTCTTCCCAGTCCGGGAGTACTGGATTTAACCAGGGGGGAGTGCAGCGCCCCAGCGTCCTGGTCGTTGCAGTACTGACGCTCCGCCGCTGAGGGGAGTGATGGTATGTCTGATGGCACTTATGGAGTTCACCTGACCAGGTATCACAAACACCAATACACTTCACAGTCTGGCCTCCAGGGGGAGCAAAGGGCACTATGTATTAGGCCACTCCTCACAATCTGGTAAAACTAGGGGTTGGATAGAAAGTTAGACAGAAGCTGACTAGGTTGGAACCAGGCAACATCCTGTGGCAGAGGGTGTTGCAGGGGAATATTCAGGGGGTCCCTGTCAGGGGTGGGATCCTGACAGAGGCCTAGGGAACAAGACAGAGCGTTAAGGAACCGCGCCTGCACTACATCACGGCTGTATCTCAAGAAAGGACAAGAAGCGAGGTTTATTGTGAAGAGTGAGAAACGAGATCATAGCAAAAAGGAGATAACACCAGTAGGAGTCGTGCCGTAAGATCGAGGCAACATCCTACTGAGGCACGTAGCCGGTGGCCGGAACGCCGAGGGAGTATTGGGCTCCAAGCATTACTTCAAACCAACAGCAGGACAGTTAATTATAGGTTGGCTGTCTCACCTAAATCACCTAAGCAGACATAGGGGGCAACTGTGGGAGAGGGGCGTCACTAGGGTCCCGGCAGAACTCCAGGCCTACCCGTCATACGGGTGCGTCCTAGCCATATCATCTGGGGGACGGAAAAGAACATCAGAACAGATATAAGTTGTGGGAAAGAACATCAGAAAGAGACACAACAGTTGTGAGGACTATCCCGTGGTGCTCAGCAGGGAAGTAATACAGCACACAGGCGCTAGAAGGTAGGCACAGATTTCCACCTGCAAAGGGAGCTCTGGAGGTGCCATCGGACCGGCCGGTCTCAGACAGCCCTGTTGACAGTACTCTGGATTGAGGATCTTGAAGCCTTCAGTAAAGAGTTAAAGAGACTGCAACCCTGTGTCCTCGTTATTCATCGCGACCTGCACCACGCACCACCACCTACACCTTTCATTGGACGTCCCTTAGCAGGGTCACAGACCGGGCCTAGCCACTGTGACAACCCCAGAACTGAGACAGAGAAGCCCGGTACCGAGTACCCCGTGGCCCTCTGTCTGGGGGCGCTCCAATTGTACCAATTGAAAACTCCTTCAGAAATCTGACTCCAGGCAGGGACTTGAGTGAGATGTGACTTTTGGTAAAAGTCACATTTCATTAATCTAAAACATCTGAATAAGAAAAGTTGTCAAGAAAAATAAAAGACTTAAAAAAGAAAGACAAAGAATGGAGCAAAATGCATAGAGAATAAGGCACACACTGAGCCACTAAAAAGGAAAAAAAATACTCAATATGTGGAGAAAAAGCAATGATGAATTGGGTTCAGGGTGTGAGCTCAAGCAGGAGCTGTGTGTGTGAGGTGGCTAGGATGGTAGTCATGGTGAGGGGCTGATGTGTTCCTGCACCCTGGCACCCCGCAAAGAAATTACAAAGTCCCATCTGCTCTGTGATGTGGGTGCAGTGCAAATCACTCAGTTTTAGGTTAGAGTCCTCTTCAGGATGTAGCGTCCCAGCTTCGGACAGCATCACCCAATGATTGCCAGAATTCAAGTTCACTTTTGACAACACAACTTTACTCAGCACGTCCAGATCGGGCACAGACATCGCACAGTAATCCTCATTATGTGTATATATCATTTTCACTGTGCTGTCCCTGGTTCTTCTGAAATTGTTTGTTCCTATCACGCTGCTGCAAATCAGGTAGCAGCTAGCTCCGCTAGGTGGCAATATAGTGTGTAAGAAAGTCCTAACTGAGAGCTGGAAGAGCTGGGAAAAATATGTAGACAACTCCTTTTATCAAGCTGAGACTGAAGTTTATTTGGAGATTCGCAGCAGAACAGCACATGGGTAGTCAGTGAAATATAGCATGTGACAGAAGTCCAGACAAGCAAAGTAATGTTGAATATCTGTCCGTTGGTCTTGCCATAGCTGGGCCATGGTGTGGCACGGTGGCAGAATGGCGATGTAATGGCCCCGAACAACAGTAACAGGAGCTTTTTATACATGATACAGACAAAGAAAGCATATTGGAGCAAAAAGGGGTGTATACATGATAACATCATACTGTGTAGAAAAACATATTCTCATTCACGGACAAAACAATGGTGAAATGGTTGGCTCTTTACGCCAAACTCCATTAGAACTCGTAAATTTCCATGTTCCTCTTAGTAACTGTCATTGTTCACTTAATACACTTATTTATTACCATATGTTTACCCTTTTTCTATTCTCATGGCCCTGCAGCTGATCCAATTAACCTGTGTGTATGTCCACTATATCTGCTAATGGCTATGATTTAATCCTGTGTTTTCAATCTGTCTATGACTTTCAGAAGTACATCTTAGAATTTGTTGGTTTCTAACTTTGCACAAGATGGCAGCAAGAGCCAACATGGCTGTTCAGTATATTATGACTGCCCATTCTCTTACAGAGTGGAGAAAGGTCATGCAAACAGATGAAGCAGACCTGCCGTGCAGCAGCAAAGCTACCACCAGGTGGAAGCAGACAAGTCAAACAAGCCAGGTCAAATCCAAGACTGTAGCACAGTACCAAAGGAGTAAGCAAACTCAGGGTCAGAGACAAGCTGGGGATCAGTAAGTGTCAGGAGCGGATATGCTAAAGACAAGAGACAAAAGCAGGTCAGGATCCAAGCCGAGTTCAAGTACCAAGAAGTTCAGACACAAAGGGGACACACAGAGACAGGACAGGGATCAAGGTATAACACAGACACAGGTCAAGTCAGGAATAGCAGCAGGACAAGTCAGGGTGTACCAGAGTCAGCTATTAACGCCATAGGCAAAACAATAACTGACACCACCTGCAGGATGCAGTGAAGAGAAATAGCCAGCCTGAAGCCAAAACGAGGCACAGAAAAGTTACACTTGACATGATCAGACCGGGAAAGAAAGACAGAATACAAAACCTGGATCATGACAGTTCCTGTACCTTTCCCTCCAGTACTGCAGCATCCCAACTGGCCAAACTAGTTTGTATCTGGGGTTCCCCATCCATTTTCCCCTCGAGGGCGAAATAAAGGATGGTGCTTTCCAATCCTTCTCAAACCGTAGATCTCAGACATTCTGGGTCTTCCCACTGCACCTAGCTGCTACTACTCTTTTGCTGCACTTCGTTTTGGATCTGCTAAAGGTGGTACTTGAAAAAAACTATTTTATTTTTGATCGCACCTTTTACAGACAGGCGTCCGGTACCGCCATGGGAGCGAGATGTGCGCCGTCATATGCAAATTTGTTTATGGGATGGTGGGAGGAGGCCCACGTACATAATCTCCCTGCATTTGACAAGCATGTATTGAGGTGTTACAGGTTTATAGACGATATCCTGTTTTTCTGGACGGGGACCTTAGAGGATTGTAATGTTTTTATTGATTCCCTCAATAGGAACCCCTGGAACATCAAACTAACCTCCAATATATCGTCTGTGATGGTGGACTTCTTGGACTTAAAAATCACATTAGGGGAGGATCACATTACCACAAACCTCCACAGGAAGGAGACAGCCACGAACAGCCTACTTCATTATGACAGTGCGTACCCGGCCCATCTACGAAATAGTATACCAAAAGGACAATTCTTAGGAGTGAGGAGGAATTGTTCAGTGTATGAGGATTTTCAGGTGGAATCTAGGAAGCTTACAGATAGACTCCGGGCTAGGGGGTATCCACGCAAAATTATATCACAACTTGTGATTCACAAGCATTCCAACACTCTCGGCAGTGTGTACGTGAAGATATACTTAGACCAAGATGGAAGAATTCTGCAAGATCGATTGATCTCATCACTACATACCATAACCAGTGGGGGATGTCTATAATATTCTGAAGAAAAACTGGGACATCCTACTGACAGAACCCAAACTTCTGCCTTGGCTCTCTACCACCCCTAAGATGATAGCCAGGAGATCCAGTAATTTAAAGGATGAATTGGTATCCAGCCACTTTAAATGTGCTGCCACAGGGAGTGGAACCGGTAGCCGCATTTATGGATCCTACCCTTGTGGTGGGTGTAATGTGTGTGGCTTCATGATTTCTGAACAGGGGATCTCCCTTCCACATCTAACAAGGAAGATCCAACCAGCTGCATACTTTAATTGCAGCACCAGGAACCTTGTGTATGCCCTGGTGTGTAACTGTCAGAAATTATATGTGGGCTACACGACACAGGAATTGCGGCGCCGGGTACAGCAGCATATCTCCAATATCAATAGAGCTCCCAAGGATTTGGAGAAGGGTAAGCAGATTTCATCAGTGGCAGCGCACTTTTTACAGGTGCATGGGGGTTCGTTGAGGGGGCTTAGGGTTATGGGCCTGGAAGGGGTCAAGTCTGACATCAGGGGTGGTAATATTACTTTGGATCTACTAAGGAGGGAATCAAAATGGATATACAATTTAAACAGCCGGGCCCCGGTGGGGATTAATGAGGAACTCCTCTACACGGGCTTCTACAAACAGATCTAATTAGGATGTGTTTTGTTTTGTTTTACTCATACTTATACCATTTTGTCCCTTTAGGTATGCCAGATGTAACTGTACCATTTTTTCCTCCCTAGAAGCACCATGTGAACAACTGGACAGCCCTCTGGGACCCCTCTGAACAAACAGGGAATGGACTTTGTACTTTCCCTTGCTGCCAGCTGTACCCAACCTTATGTATAAAATGTATGATGTTTTCTGCCCTTTTACCTGTGTTTTAAGCTACGGAATTATTGCCGGCTGGGCCTCTTGCCTCATTGCCCATATTATACTTTTCTTTGGTCCTCCTGGATACTATTGATCTGTGAGATCTGTCCTGAGCTACTAGCCTCCTTTTATATATGAAAAACATGAATATACTTCGGCTTTTGTTCATATTGAATTTACTATCTATAGCCCTATGTGGGGCGTGTCTCTAATATGCACATTAGGTGACTGTTATTTGACAGATCTATCATGCCTGACCTTGCTGGATTTGATCTGACATTTTGGTATGATGGCCTTCCCCCCCCCCTTGATTGTATTACATAGGTACCATAATAGATATGAATTTCCCTTGATCTGGCTCTCTTTTGAGTATCCTTTACTTCTGGTACGGACGTGGTTATTGGGCTGTAATTGCATCATTTTATGACCTCAGGGTTGGGACTGTCTTCCTCACTTCCATTTGTGGTTTCTAGCATAAAAGGTCAACTATGGCCGTTAGACCTACATCTATCCGTCGCTGGTGGGACACTATATGCTTTTTGCATCTTTGCTATAATTGATACACACTCTTTAGCTCAAATGTGGATTACCACTAGAATGGGTTGGGTCTGATAGATGTATATCGCCGTATTTTTGTACTTTTTCATTATACAGTATATGACTTATTGTGCGTTTTATACCACTTTCTATTAGGTAGTCAGCTCTTTTCCAGTGTGGTGGGCATACCACCACATACAGGAGCTGCATACTTAGTTAATTCTTCGATGCAGCACTAGGAATGATGTCTGTTACAGTGTCTGTGTGTTTACACTATTTTGCACGTAGCATTATAACCCACACAGCCTTATCAATATATACGCGTGTATAAGATCTCCATAAGGGCGTCTTACTTGTATACAGTATTATCAGGCCTGGGAAAATCTAAAAACACCGTATACATTTAACTTCTATTGAGATGGCAGGGAATTGAGCAGCCGAGATTTATATAGCGTGAGCGCATCTTTGTGCCCACATAGCAGGGACATGTTCCTAGCGCATTATCTTATGTACAGATGCTATCTTGAGAGTGCGCCACACCGTAGCACTGTCTGTACTTTGAAGCTGTCTAAACAGCGTGTGGTTTGGTTACATTACAGCGCATGCGCATATGGGGAATTTCCACACTTAGTATTATGACCGCTCTGGCGCTTGCGTAGATGAATCCGGCTGACGCTGGAGACTTGTGTGCGCAAGCGCATCCTTTACTTTCACTTTTAACCGAATATTCAATCGGCCGAACATAGGAGGAGATCTTATACGCCGCAGCACCCTCGCAAGTGACCATTATTCAATCTATTATCTTTTGCATATAATAGGGGCACTGTTTGCACTGATTCTTTACACTTCCCCTGATGAAGACGCTCTAGTAGCGTCGATACGCGTGGGGCCTTGATCCCCCCAGGACTCTTTTCGGGTAACCCTTTAAGCACTTAGCACTTTAAGTGTGATACAACTGCATCCAGCAGATTAGGGATGGCTAAAGGAATTGCTTTTGCTTTTCCTTCGTTTGTCCACAATTACTACAGCGTCTCTTGGGCATAGGCCATTTTTGCCTCCCATCTTATCATATAGCTTTATGTGCTGTGCTTCTGTTATTTTACCAATGTATAATTTGATAACTTGGTTACGCATATATGTCATTTAGTGGTTACCGTTGTATGTACAGACTGGTGGCATGTGTTTGTGGACAGCTGGCAGCATAGGGTATTATTGTGTGGTATGCATATGTATTTATTGTAATGTTTGCCAGCCTATTTTGTGTCTAACCATATACCTTTGTATGTATTGATACTAAATGTTATATTTCACTGCCGGATCAGCTTGTACTTGCATAGATGTTTGAACCTTTGTACATATATATTTTGTGTCCTGGGGGATCATAGTTGGTTTCCTTGGCCTTTTTGGCCTTTTTTTAAATGGTTTTAAATTGTGTGTTTTTCCTTTTTGCTCCTGTATTTTGTATTGTTGTTTATAATAAAGTATATTATGACTGGTTGATCCCACTGGTGTGCATATCTTTTCTTCTTCATTTTCTTTTGCTGCACTTGTCCCCTTGTGCTCATCTAACTCCCTCCTAAAACATGCCTACCATACGGGAGCGGTAGGATGTAACAAATATTGCAACAAGAGTTTAAAACTTGTTTAACCAGCAAATTATTATTATGCTCTATGCAAGAGTCCGTTTTTTTTCTTCTTACTCCAGTCCATCTCTGACCCTGTGCCTGGTCAGGACTGGTACTGGTCCCATTTGGTTGGGATCCTGGAACGTACAGTTCAAGTCTCTTAATAAACCTGGCCCTTTGGCCAACAATACACATTTGCCCGTACACATATGGGCCCAGTCCCTTATAACCTGGCACACCCCTAGGGTTGTCCAGTTAGTACTACAGGTCCGATTTACCCTGGTCCCTCCGCCATGGGGACCGTGACATAGCGTGTCCAAGTACTTTTGCCAATATGGGTCCACATGACCCCTGATCCCTCTTCTTAGGGACCTATTTAAACATGGATCTGACTGATCCCGGTCCCCTTGCTCCTGGGACTCGGACACATATCCAGTTCACTGTAGGACACACCAGGCCCGTTGGCCAGTCCTTTTTCCTATTCAGGGTGTCCAAACAAACATAATGCCCAGTGGCCAACTTACCACAGCTCCGACAGTCCAGGAGCACTCACAGTTCATGTGATCCTGACCCGGCTTGCTCCTCGGATCTCCCTGTTCAGGTTTTCCCCTCCCTCCTTTTTACAGAGTACAGTCCCTTTAAAAACAAATGTGCTGCTCTTGTAGTCCGACAGGATGGGCTTTCTCCTCCGCAAGCCACCACTTCCATTCCACGTGGCCGACACCACCACGATACCTTACACTGGTGTGCTCCATTGATACTGGTGCTGCATCTCGCAATGGTGCCGTGATGCCCGACATGAGGCTTTCCTCTTCTGGACTCCGCCCATTTGTGGGTGGAGCTGCTTACTGTTGCTCCGCCCATTCATCATCAGACCCCCTCCCATTCTTCAGGGATCTGCTGCAGGGGTTGAGGTTTCTTTTTCCTTTCCTACGCCCACCGTGGATGGGCAATGCTCACAGGGGGATGTGACCTGGGTTTAGGCCATTGTCTCTGCCAGGCAGATTTTCGTGCCATTTCCAGTTTAGGACGTCCACTATGTGCGAAGCAAACGATAGCCTCCATGCCATCATCCGACAATTTAAAGTCTCTAATGGCTGCCATCTTTGCCATTCTGGTGGTTCCTCCGCTTTCTGAACATAAGGAATCTATATCCTGCTGACCACTTATTTTGTGAGGTGGCCAGGGTGGTAGTCATGGCAAGGGGCTGATGTGTTCCCGTACAATGGAACCCCACAAAGAAATTACAAAGTCCCATCTGCTGTGTAATGTGGGTGCAGTGCAAGTCACTCACTTTTAGGTTAGAGTCCTTTTCAGGTTGTAGCGTCCCAGATTCAGGCAGCCTCACCCAATGATTGCCAAGTCCAAGTTCACTTTTAATAACACAACTTTACTCAGCACATCCAGATGGGCACAGACATCGCACAGTAATACTCATGGTATCACAAGCCCCACACTTTTTATAAATAAACACACGAACACCAATAAAATGTGGATACAAAATGGCCGTGGCGTTTATTTTTGAGTTACTTCAAATAAAGATTTATTCACTCATAACAAATACACAATTTGAACTCCGTGAAAAGAACTAAATCATATCCAACTCTACCAAATCCACCCGAAAGCCGGGCGATTTTCTCACAAAATAAATGACACGACAAACCTAAAATAAAAGGGGAGGGAGGGATCTTCAGTCTTCATGTGGAAACTGACGTAATAACAAAAACAGCTGATATTTATAGCACACATCTTCCCACACTTTTGACAGGAGCCAATCAAAACTACCAGAAAAAGCGGGAAGAAAAACTAGAAGGAACCAGATAAAAACTTGCTCGTGCCTAGCACAGCTTACCACTGGTTCATTAACCCTTTTAACAAAAACTCCAAATTAACATACCAAAATAACAGATTGACCATTAAATTAAGGGGGCTGTGTTATCATGCGACCCCCCTCATATTCCATTGAGGGGAGGGCGTACATTATGTAAATATTTTTTCCACTGTGCTGTCCCTGGTTCTCCTGAAATTCTTTGTTCCCATACCGTGCCCTCTGCACCACAGCATCCTGACTAGCCAAGCTAGTTCGTATCTGGGGTTCCTGTCCATTTTCCCCTCCGAGGGCGAAACAAAGGATGGTGCTTTCCAATCCTTCTCAGACTGCAGGTCTCGGATGTTCAGGGTCTTCCCACTGCACCTAGCTGCTGTTACTCTCTTGCTGCCCTTGTCCCATCGTGCTCGTTTAACTTTTGTCCCCAAAGCCCCAGACTGCTGCCCTTCTCTTAAACTTGTTACTGCAACAACCTCACTTGTCCTCATCCCACACTCTACCTAACTAAACCCAGGAAGTGTTTCAACTATAAATATCCTGGCTCCTCCTACTCTGAAATCTCCTACCTTTATCTTATCTCCTAATCTATAGTGCCCCCCACAGTTCTAAACCCTATACTACCCATTACTAGACCTAATTCTTATACTGAATTTCCCTATCTCTATCACTAGTCCATATAACTTACATGTTACACAAACATCATAACATTATTTAGTATATTACTACACAATAAAACAGTACCGCATAGCGCACCATTTTACACATAAAATCTACCCGCTTTACTAGGAAAGAACGTGAAGGGATGCAGGGCATAACTTAGCCTACCAACACACCCCTTACATGTGCTCCTGTTTCCTGAGGTGTGCACTTCTCATGGTATTTTTCAGTGATTGGTGTAGATCTCAGTACCTTAAGGTCGAATTAGGACTATATAGCCCATTCTTGATTATTATTTTTACACTGATACATGTTTTTCCGTGATGTCTATTATTTCCTAGTATTTTAGAATAGTTTAATAAAGACTATTTTATACAAGTTTTATCTAGAATTGTTTACTTGATAAGAGCCTATGGAGACACGAGGGACAGGGGACAGTGATTGCTCTTGTCCACTGGTAAGCAGCGCCTCTGTTCAATGTCGACTGACTCTATTGGTCCCTATAAGACTCTATTCCTAGATTGAGTCACATTATGTGATGTAGCAAATTCAAAAAACAAATTGATACCCTTTTACAAGAAAAGGATTTAGTTAAATATGCATATGCATACAGTGGGGAACATGTTACATAACATTTATGATCACATTTATCCAACTGAAGACCCTCGTTCTCCTGTAACAAATTCCAAAATAAAAAAGCAGCAATATCCCATACCTGTCCACCGTACAGTCATGTCCCATGCTGTAAATCCATCTGAAGGGGTTAAATACAGTTACAACCAGGAGCTCTGCTAATGCAGCCGCTCTCGGCTGTAAAAGACTGGGAAATGAATGAAATGAAGGTAACGGAGCTTCGGTGACTAGCGATGCTGTCACCGAAGCTGTTCCCCCTGGTGGCATAAACTCATATGAACTGTAGCGTGGGAATTTTTCTGAATATTTTCTCAGCATGACTGTACGGTGGACAGATATGGGATATTGTTGCTTTTTTATTTTGGAATTTGTTACAGGAGAACGAGGGTCTTCAGTTGTATTGAGCATACAATAAAGATAATAAAGCCCTGTGTCTTTCTTTCTTTCTTTCTTTCTTTCAAATACTTTATTCTTAATGTGTGTGTTTATTTTTAACCCTTTCCTACTATTGGATTAATAATGGATAGATGTCTTATTGACTCCTCTCCATTATTAACCAGGCTTAGTGTCACCTTACAATAGCAACGTGACATTAACCCCTTATTACCCCATATCCCATCGCTATAAGGGAGTGGGAAGAGAGTGCCTAAGTGCCAGAATAGGCGCATCTTTCACTAAAAGATGCTTTTTGCATCACCACATTTTGAGAGCTATAATTTTTCCACATTTTGGCTGACAGAGTCATGTGATGGCTTTTTGTTTGTGGAATGAGCTGACATTTTTATTGGAACCATTTTCGGGCACATGACATTTTTTGATAGCTTTCTATTCCGGTTTTTGGGAAACAGAGTGAACAAAACCCAGCAATTCAGGATTTGCTTTTTGGCTTTTTTTTATACTATTGCATGTATGGTAAAATTGGTAAGGCAGCTTTATTCTTCAGGTCAGTAAGATTACAGCAATACCCAATTTATATATTTTCTTAAGTTTTGGCACTTTTACACAATAAAAACTATTTTATAGAAAATATTATTTTTGCATCGTTTTATTCTGAAAGCTATAACTTTTTAATTTTTTTTGCTGATGGAGCTGTATGATGGCTTGTTTTTTGCAGGACAAGTTGACATTTTCAGCAGTACTATGTTATTTACATTCGTCTTTTTGATTCCGTTTTATTGCACTTTTTGTTCAGCGGTATGATGATAAAGCATTGTTTTTTGCCTCATTTTTTTTAGGGTGTTCCCTGATGGGGTTAACTAGTGGAACAGTTTTATAGAGTGGGTTGTTACAGACGCGGCAATACCAAATATCTGTACTTTTATTGTTTATTTTTTTATTTAGATAAATAAATGTATTTATTGGATAACATTTTGTTTCTTTTTCTTATATAGGGAATTACAAAAATATATTTTTACACTTTTTAATATTTTTTTTTACTTTTTTACATTGTCCCATCTTGGAACATCACTGTATGGTGTCAGATCACTGATCTCATACTCTGCACTGCAGAGTGTCACATCAGCATCTGACAGGCAGGGAAGGAGGCATGTCAGCACTCCAGTCCAGAGCCTCTTTCCTAGCCGAAACAGCCCGAAACACTGTGTCTGCGAATTGATATACTGATTTGGCTTTTATCCTAAGTCATATCGTACAACTCATTAAAGGGTTGATTGTGACTTGTAGGATCGCTACTTCCAACAGGTGGCGCTATAGAGTTTAAATCCTCTTTTTCTCTGAAGAGGCAATTTGCATATTAAATTTCCCAGAGGAGCATTGCACGGCGAATAAGCCTCATCACCTTGACAAGCCAGAGCTGGTATGTCACTCTCCATAAGCAGAAACATTACCCCTTAGACCCCAGTCCAGAGCCTCTCACCTAGCCGAAATAATTCTCATGCTTTTGCATGGATGAGGGCCAACAGACCAAAACACCGTGTCTGTGAATTGAGATACTGATTTGGCTTTTATCCTAAGTCATATTGCACGACTCGTTAAACGGTTGATTGTGAATTGTAGGATCGCTATTTCCAACAAGTGGCGCTATAGATTTTAAGTCCTCTTTTTCTCTGAAGAGGCAATTTGCACATCTCTGCACAGGAATTGTGGAGGAGTTCAGCAATGCTAACAGTGATATTAGAGAAGGAGATCTGCTGAAAAGGTTTGTAATATGACAAATCTAAATTTAACTGCAGTGCCCATCCCCCCTCAGGGACCTTATCTGAAAGTTGTTAATAATTTTTGCTTTCTACTCATTCATAAGGTTAGACCATGAGACTAGGACTGAATGATAACATCACATACACTGAGAATCCCCTTAGGATGAGGGTTATTGATGAGCGAGTGTGTTCTCCACTGCTCAATACTTGATCAAGCATAAAGGTGCTCAGGCATGCTCGTTACTCAATCAAATATCACTGGTGCTCAAGCACCATGCTCAAGTCCCCACCATCGCATGTTTGGTTCCTATTAGACAACCAATGAAAATGCGGGACATCGCTTCTGGGGGTCTTATATAAGCAGGGACATAAAGCGCAGTTGTGGTTGAAATGCATTGTCTCTTTTCTCTGGTCTTTATCAATATACAGTGTGTCCATAAAGTCATGGTGCACTTTTGACAAGTCACTGGAAAGTAACAAAAAATGACAGAAATGTGAAATCTGCTCCAAATAAAAGAAAAACTCTCCCAGTTTCATACCTATTCAGTGCAGTTCAATGTGGGCTCCATTTGTTGCCCTACACACATCCTAACGATAGTGAAGTTCTTGCCACACACGGGGAAGGACGTCTGGTGTAACAGAGTGAATAACGTCTGTGAGACTGCAGAGACCCGTGTGTCGTAAACAGTGCTTTCCCCCATCCCATCATGGAGGTCTTATATAAGCTTGGACATAAAGCGCAGTTGTGGTTGAAATGCATTGTCTCTTTTCTCTGGTCTTTATCAATATACAGTGTGTCCATACAGTCATGGTGCACTTTTGACAAGTCACTGGAAAGTAACAAAAAAATGAGAGAAATGTGAAATCTGCTCCAAATAAAAGAAAAACTCTCCCAGTTTAATACCTATTCAGTGCAGTTCGATGTGGGCTCCATTTGTTGCCCTACACACATCCTAACGATAGTGAAGTTCTTGCCACACACGGGTAAGGACGTCTGGTGTAACAGAGTGAATAACATCTGTGAGACTGCAGAGACCCGTGTGTCGTAAACAGTGCCTTCCCCCGTCCCACCAATCCATAATAAAGAATACTGACAAGCCTGGATGGGTTGAACAGGTCGGTCACAGTTTATTACTTGAAAAGTAGAGAAGGGCAATTACAATTCGCAACGGACTCATTGGTGAAGACCCCACCAACAACCGCTGGGCCAGCAAGCCGATGAGAGGTTATGAACTTTTGCCCCCCTCTACCTACCGCTGTGACGTATATAAAAAAGAACATCAATTTTTTTTTTTTTTTAATAATTTAAAATTTTTTAACAATAATAGCACAGGACGTTCACAAGTTTATAAGGGAGGGAGGGTGGGACAACAGCTTCCAAGGGTCAGCCGGGGAGAAAGAGGGAGGCACTGGTCCCAGGCACTAGAATTTAACCCCTGAGAGTGTGGCCAGACTCCCCTCTTTTCCTCGGTTGGTCCGCTGGGCGTCCCAATTATGACATCACCTGGGGAGTAGTGGGAAGGGGGAATTAGGCACTGCACAGTTTTTTCTTCTAGCTATCCCTTGGGGCTCTCCAGTCAGAGGCATGCATCTTATACAGTACCGTGCCTACCAGACTGCAGAGACCCGTGTGTCGTAAACAGTGCCTTCCCCCATCCCACCAATCCATAATAAAAAATACTGACAAGCCTGGATGGGTTGAACAGGTCGGTCACAGTTTATTACTTGAAAAGTAGAGAAGGGCAATTACAATTCGCAACGGACTCATTGCTGAAGGCCCCGCCGACGACCGCTGGGCCAGCAAGCCGATGAGAGGTTACGAACCTTTGCCCCCCTCTACCTACCGCCACGGAGGATCATGTGTATGACCTACACAGTGTACGACCCCCACACAACATCATTAGAGCCTGCTCAACACCATCCCGCAAGCCGGCCAAGAATATGTAGAGCCAGATGTCCGTGAGGTGGATGCCGTCCGGTCTTAGTAAGGCTGAATTGTCCCCTTCTAGCTCTTGGTGGCGAACCACAATGCCGTAATTTTCTCTCACGAACTTCAACATCTTCGTGTTAATCTTTTTTCTTGATTTATCGATGGCTTTCACGTCCTTGGCTCCATGCCAAACCGCTCGAGGTATTATCTCAGACCACACCACCACCATATCCGGTAATAAACAAACAAGCCGCTCAATGTCCGTTGACATTACTGTGTATAGCTCGGGCCCTTTCCATTTACCCAAATCATTGCCTTCGGCATGTAGCACTAGAACCACCGGCCCCTTGGCCCTCTTGGCGATGTCGACCATCTCCTGGAAGATCTGACGCCACCTAAGCCCTCTGATGCCTCTCCAGTTGACTTCCAGCTTTGGGAAGCCAAAATTTGTTCCGCCCGGCTGCAGTTTGGCCCTTTCGCACGCCCAGTAGAGAAAAGAATGCCCCACTACCCAAACTGTGGGCTTACGGCTGCCTGTAAGAGACAAGATGTGTTAAAGCAGGTCTGGTCTTATGTATCTGGCAAAGCATGCGGATTTCCAGCGGCCCATTCTCTGCACTTCGACTATCGATACCCCCGCTCTAGCTGCTTCGGTAGCCGCCCCTATTCAGAAGGAATGTGTCCCATATTCTTTCGGGGCAACGCTGACTGCCTCTAAGCACTGTTTCAAAATTGCATGAAACTGATATTTAGTAAGAGGGGACCCGTCGGTGTGTGAAAGAAAAAATCTACCTGCATGTCTTACTACCGTATAGTGTTTGACTATTTTTACAGGGCATATAGGACCGTCTGACGCCTTGACCAATACCCATGTCCCCCTCCCGGTGGGATCGCATTTGGATCTCCGTACTCTGATGCGCAGAGCTTCGCTACATATGACGAGGTCTTCGTTGATTAACCCGCCAACTGATGCCGTTTTTGACTGTGGCACTAATTCGCTGATGCGAAGTGACCCGAAGAAGGCGATAGCGAACGCTGCAGATATCAGTGTTGCCTCGTATTGTGACTTGCACACTGATGAAGATATTGCAATAATGTCGTGCAGTAGCCTTAAAGAAACTGGGCGACGGCATTCCTGACTAGGTTGAAGCCTTTTCCAGCCTTTAACGGCTTGCTTGATGAAAAAATATTTGGGTACGTCCGCCCACTCCAGCAGCTGAAAGAAGAAGGCTATTCCTGATAGATGACATTGCGCTAATGTCCCTGACGCACCTCTACGCTTGAGCCGTTCTTAGAGTTCTACTAACACATCGCATCTCGCCTGGTCGCACCTATCGACTGGTCTTCCTTGAGTTAGCACCGCCACTCCTCCCACGCCTTACCGTAAACCTGCCAAGTAGCCAGTGTCACTGAAGCATGGATTAAGGGCATCAGTGATTGGCCACCGTGTCCAAGAGGGAAGGAGGACACCGTAGGCCCGATGGCTGCGCATTGGGAAGGAAGACTTTGTAGGCCTGCCAATCGGAAGATAACAAAGAGTTAACAATGTTATCATCTACAATCGATGTAAATCTGGCACGGCACCAGATGTTGTGTTTGAGGCATAATAGTGCTAGGCGGCGCAACAGCGTGAGTACTGGCTGTGAAAAAGAGGACATGCTGTTTAAGGTTTTTGCTGTTCTTGGCTGCTTGGTTAAAAATCTGATGTTCGTAATTTCTAGATGGGCACCCCATAGCTCGACTGATGTCACTATTGCCAAAATTTCTACCAGTGCTGGGTCACGGCCCCATGCGGTCGTGGTCCATAGTTCAGGCCATGTGCCTTTGCACCACTGGTCCTTGTAGATTGCCGTGAAACCATCTGTAATATTTCCACCCACCACTAGGCCTAAATCTTTGCTTGGCGTCTCCCACACCATGACGCATGTATGCCCATTGTAGGATTCTAGGAATGTCCTCCAGACCAGCAAGTCTGCCTTCAGGGAGCGGTTGAGTCTAAATCTGTGGCTCGGCTGGGGTATGCCCTTGGTTGCTAGCGATAGTCGGCGTGAAAATGCTCTGCTTGCTGGCATTATGCGACAGGAAAAGTTGAGCAATCCTAGCAGGGACTGCATCTGCTGTAGGGTGACTTTTTTTGCTTCGTGGAAGTTTTTAACCATTTGCAGAGTTTTTTGCAGTTTATCAGCTGGTAATCGAAAAACCATTGCATTGGTGTCTATTTCGATACCGAGAAAAGGCAGAACGCTACAAGGGCCGACTGTTTTATCCGGTGAAAGTGGTACTCCGAATTTACTAGCTAAAATCTTAAACTTTTGGAGAAGGAAGGAGCAGAGTCTGGAGCCCCCGGGACCAACGAACACAAAATCGTCGAGGTAGTGAATTGTTGAATTGCTACCGGTTTCGTATCGTACTACCCAGTCTAGGAAGGTGCTGAAAAGCTCAAAATAGTGACAGGAAATGGAGCAGCCCATTGGTAGGCACATGTTGAAGTAAAATAGCTTGTCCACCTCACAACCTAATAAATGGAAACACTCGGGGTGAACGGACAAAAGGCGGAAGGCTGACTCTATGTCGGATTTCGCCAGAAGGGCATCAGGCCCAGCTGCGTGCACAAGCTCGACAGCCCTATCAAAAGAAGAGTAGGTTACGGATGTCTCTTGCACGGGTATCGCATCATTAACTGATGCGCCTTTTGGGTAACAAAGGTGATGTATTAGCCGATATTTTCCTGGCTCTTTTTGGGAACAATACATAATGGCGAGATCCTGAAATTCTTGAATGGCAATGATTTAAATGGGCCCGCCATCCTGCCCAGGTCTACTTCTTTTTGGATTTTTTGATGTAAAATCTCGGGGAACTCACATGCCTATTTTAAAATAGTTGCCGTAGTCGGTGTGTGACTAGGTTTGAAGGGGATATAAAAGCCGTATTTAAAACCGAAATATAGCTGCTGCGCCGCTTCTTTATTGGGATAACGGTTTAGCCATGGGCCCATTGCGGTTAAGTTCACCGGGGTTAAGCCTTGCAGGCGCTCTGTTTGCTTGGCGGGTACACCTGGATGCAGGGTGTCCACCTCCGCAGGAGGAGCATTCATGTCTATATTTACAGGACCTGTGGAAACGGCAGTATCCATCATTAATAAGTAAGCAGGCCCCGGGTCTGCGTACGACCACTGCATTCTGGCCTGCGGCTGCTGAGTAATAAGTGGTCGCTACTGAAAAGGGGGGCTGTTTTTGGGACAGCATGAGTCGTAACCATACGTCCACCGCTTTTACCCCCCCAGCCCAAATCTGGTTGCATGGCCAACCGCCTGTGGAACTCCTAGTCGTACCGCTTCCATGCAGACCCGCCGTGACATTTATATGAATTATAAATTAGGTCCCGATAAATAAATAATTCGGAACAGCATTCTGGATGCTTTTGGCCCATGATGCAGCCGAGAACCGTGAAAGCCTGAAGCCAGTTATTCATCGTTTGCGCTATTTTTGTTTTGTTTCTATCTTATAGCCACTCGCCTATCCTCCTTTCCTTGTCTACAGACATGGAAACATGGGTATGTATTTTAACACACTATACCCCTGCAAGTGATCGGGTTATGGGTTGGTGTCTTGACCCGTTTTTTTCTTGGCCGTGTTTTCATGTGTGCCCTCTTTCCCTGTGCCATACTGCCTTTTGTGCCTGGTAGTTTTAATCATTTGCATTAATAAATCTATTTTATTGGACCTCCATGGCTGTCTGTTCTTCCTTTTTCTTTTTTCCTGTCATGTTTTGGCAGCTGGTCCACATTGGTCCTTTGATGCATATTTGTTTATTTTTAGTTCAGTGATGATACATTGATTATTTTCAGTTACTTCATTAAATATGCTGGCTTCAATATTATTTTGCTATATCTTTTCTGTGTCATGCACAGGTTTTTCTATTGTGGCTATCATGGACTACCGAGCGAGAGAGAAAGTCTGGCTCAATCAGTTGGATCAGGTTTTTGGTGCGGGGGGAGCTGATGTGCAGCAAAGTGTGGATCATACTTGGGACCAACAATGTATGCAGATGAAGACATACAGTGGGGCAAAAAAGTATTTAGTCAGTCAGCAATAGTGCAAGTTCCACCACTTAAAAAGATGAGAGGCGTCTGTAATTTACATCATAGGTAGACCTCAACTATGGGAGACAAACTGAGAAAAAAAATCCAGAAAATCACATTGTCTGTTTTTTTATCATTTTATTTGCATATTATGGTGGAAAATAAGTATTTGGTCAGAAACAAACAATCAAGATTTCTGGCTCTCACATACCTGTAACTTCTTCTTTAACCCCTTAAGCCCCGAGGGTGGTTTGCACGTTAATGACCGGGCCAATTTTTACAATTCTGACCACTGTCCCTTTATGAGGTTATAACTCTGGAACGCTTCAACGGATCTTGGCGATTCTGACATTGTTTTCTCGTGACATATTGTACTTCATGATAGTGGTAAAATTTCTTTGATATTACCTGCATTTATTTGTGAAAAAAATGGAAATTTGGCGAAAATTTTGAAAATTTTGCAATTTTCCAACTTTGAATTTTTATGACCTTAAATCACAGAGATATGTCACACAAAATACTTAATAAGTAACATTTCCCACATGTCTACTTTACATCAGCACAATTTTGGAAACAAATTTTTTTTTTGTTAGGGAGTTATAAGGGTTAAAAGTTGACCAGCAATTTCTCATTTTTACAACAAAATTTACAAAACCATTTTTTTTAGGGACCACCTCACATTTGAAGTCACATTTAGGGGTCTATATAGCAAAAAATACCCAAAAGTGACACCATTCTAAAAACTGCACCCCTCAAGCTGATCAAAACCACATCCAAGAAGTTTATTAACCCTTCTGGTGCTTCATGAGAGCTAAAGCAATGTTGAAGGAAAAAATGAAATTTTAACTTTTTAGTCATGAAAACGATCTTTTAGCAACAATTTTTTTATTTTCCCAAAGGTAACAGGAGAAATTGGACAGCAAAAGTTTTTGTCCAATTTGTCCTGAGTACGCTGATACCCCATATGTGGGGGGATACCACTGTTTGGGCGCATGGCAGGGCTCAGAAGGGAAGGAGCGCCATTTGACTTCTTCAAGCTAAAATTAGCTGGAATTGAGATCGGACGCCATGTCGCGTTTGGTGAGCCCCTGATGTGCCTAAACAGTGGAAACCCCCCACAAGTGACCCCATTTTGGAAACTAGATCCCCTATGGAACTTATCTAGATGTGTGGTGAGCACTTTTATCCCCCAAGTGCTTCACAGAAGTTTATACCGCCCGTACGTGAAAATAAAAAAACGTATTTTTTCCACAAACATGATGGTTTAGTCCCCAATTTTTAATTTTCACAAGGGTAACTGAAGAAATTGGACCACAAAAGTTGTAGTCCAATTTGTCCTGAGTACGCCAATACCCCATATGTGGGGCGGAACCACTGTTTCGGCGCATGGCAGGGCTCAGAAGGGAAGGAGCGCCATAAGACTTTCTCAAGCTAAAATTAGCTGGAATTGAGATTGGACGCCATGTCGCGTTTGGTGAGCCCCTGATGTGCCTAAACAGTGGAAACCCCCCACAAGTGACCCCATTTTGGAAACTAGACCCCCTAAGGAACTTATCTAGATGTGTGGTGAGCACTTTTATCCCCCAAGTGCTTCACAGAAGTTTATACCGCCCGTACGTGAAAATAAAAAAACGTATTTTTTCCACAAACATGATGGTTTAGTCCCCAATTTTTAATTTTCACAAGGGTAACTGAAGAAATTAGACCACAAAAGTTGTAGTCCAATTTATCCTGAGTACGCCAATACCCCATATGTGGGGCGGAACCACTGTTTGGGCACATGGCAGGGCTCAGAAGGGAAGGAGCGCCATAAGTCTTTCTCAAGCTAAAATTAGCTGGAATTGAGATTGGACGCCATGTCGCGTTTGGTGAGCCCCTGATGTGCCTAAACAGTGGAAACCCCCCACAAGTGACCCCATTTTGGAAAATAGACCCCTTAAGGAACTTATCTAGATGTGTGGTGAGCACTTTTATCCCCCAAGTGCTTCACAGAAGTTTATACCGCCCGTACGTGAAAATAAAAAAACGTATTTTTTCCACAAACATGATGGTTTAGTCCCCAATTTTTATTTTTCACAAGGGTAACTGAAGAAATTGGACCACAAAAGTTGTAGTCCAATTTGTCCTGAGTACGCCAATACCCCATATGTGGGGCGGAACCACTGTTTGGGTGCATGGCAGGGCTCAGAAGGGAAGGAGCGCCATAAGGCCATGTGCACACGTTAAGTATTTTTCGCGTTTTTTTCGCGTTTTTTCGCTATAAAAACGTGAAAAAAACGCTTACATATGCCTCCTATTATTTTAAGTGTATTCCGCATTTTTTGTGCAAATGTAGCCTTTTTTTCCGTGAAAAAATCGCATCGCGGAAAAAAAAGCAACATGTTCATTAAAATGCGGAATTGCAGGGGATTCCGCACACCTAGGGGTCCATTGATCTGCTTACTTCCCGCACGGGGCTGTGCCCACCATGCGGGAAGTAAGCAGATTATGTGCGGTTGGTACCCAGGGTGGAGGAGAGGAGACTCTCCTCCACGCACTGGGCACCATATAAGTGGTCAAAAAATAAGAATTAAAATAAAAAATAGTCCTATACTCACCCTCGATGTCTTCCCGCCTCCACTGCACGCTGTCGCTTCGGTTCCTGTAGCTGATGTGTGGTGAAGGACCCTGCCGATGACGTCACTGTCCTGTGATTGGTCGTGAGCGGTCATGTGACCGCTCACATGACCATGACGTCATGGAAGGTCCTGTGTGCACAGACCAGCTATAGGAAGAGGAACGGACGCCGCTGAGGAGATGTCTGGGTGAGTATAAGCATTTTTTTTATTTTTTTTATTATTTTTAAACATTCTATCTTTTACTATAGATGCTGCATAAGCTGCATCTATAGTAAAAAGTTGGTCACACTTGTCAAACGCTATGTTTGACAAGTGTGACCAACCTGTCAGTCAGTTTTCCAAGCGATGCTACAGATCGCTTGGAAAACTTTAGCATTCTGCAAGCTAATTACGCTTGCAGAATGCTAAAAAAACGCGAAAAAAACGGAAAAAAACGCAAAAAAAAAATGCGGATTTCTTGCAGAAAATTTCCGGTTTTCTTCAGGAAATTTCTGCAAGAAATCCGCAACGTGTGCACATACCCTAAGACTTTTTCAAGCAAAAATTAGCTGGAATTGAGATTGGACGCCATGTCGCGTTTGGTGAGCCCCTGATGTGCCTAAACAGTGGAAACCCCCCACAAGTGACCCCATTTTGGAAACTAGACCCCCTAAGGAACTTATCTAGATGTGTGGTGAGCACTTTTATCCCCCAAGTGCTTCACCGAAGTTTATACCGCCCGTGCGTGAAAATAAAAAATCCTATTTTTTGCCCACAAAAATGATCTTTTAGTCCCCAATTTTTTAATTTCCCAAGGGTAACAGGAGAAATTGGACCACAAAAGTTGTTGTCCAATTTGCCCTGAGTACGCTGGTACCCCACATGTGGGAGAAAACAACTGTTTGGGCACACGTCAGGGCTCGGAAGGGAAGTAGTGACGTTTTGGAACGCAGGCTTTGATGGAATCTTCTGCGGCCATCACGTTCCATTTGACGAGCCCCTGATGTGCCTAAACAGTGGAAATCCCCCACAAGTGACCCCAATTTGGAAACTAGACCCCCTATGGAACTTGTCTAGATGTGTGGTGAGAACTTTGAACCCCCAAGTGTTTCACTAAAGTTTATAACGCCCGGGCGTGAAAATAAAAAATCCTATTTTTTGCCCACAAAAATGATCTTTTAGTCCCCAATTTTTTAATTTCCCAAGGGTAACAGGAGAAATTGGACCACAAAATTTGTTGTCCAATTTGCCCTGAGTACGCTGGTACCCCACATGTGGGAAAAAACTGTTTGGGCACACGTTGGGGCTCGAAAGGGAAGTACTGACGTTTTTGAATGCAGACTTTGATGGAATCGTCTGCGGGCGTCATGTTCCGTTTGCAGAGCCCCTGATGTGCCTAAACAGGAAAAAAACCCACAAGTGACAACTATTGTTGAGCATTCCGATGCTGCAAGTATCGGGTATCGGCCGATACTTGCTGTATCGGAATTCCGATACCGGGATTCCGATACTCTTGTGGTATCGGGTATCGGGTATCGGAACAACATTAATGTTAAAATGTGTAAAATAGAGAATTAAAATAAAAAATATCGCTATACTCACCTGTCCGACGCAGCCGGGACCTCAGCGCAGGAACCGGCAGCGTTGTTTGTTTAAAATTCCCGCTTTTACATGGTTACGCGAAGTCCCGGCTTGTGATTGGTCAGGGCGGCCATGTTGCCGGGCCGCGGACCAATCACAGCAAGCCGTGACGAAAATACGTCACGGCTTGCTGTGATTGGTCCGCGTCCCGGCAACATGGCCGCCATTAACCAATCACAAGCCGTGACGTCACGGGAGGCTGGAAACGCGCTCATTTTAAAAAGGGCGCGTGTCCAGCCTCCCGTGACGTCACGGCTTGTGATTGGTTGCGTCGCGGTCAACCAATCACAAGCCGGGAGGCTGGACACGCGCCCATTTCAAAATGAGCGCGTCCAGCCTCCCGGCTTGTGATTGGTTGATCGCGGCGCAACCAATCACAAGCCGTGACGTCACGGGAGGCTGGACACGCGCCCATTTCAAAATGAGCGCGTCCAGCCTCCCGGCTTGTGATTGGTTGATCGCGGCGCAACCAATCACAAGCCGTGACGTCACGGGAGTCTGGACACGCGCCCATTTTAAAATGAGCGCGTGTCCAGCCTCCCGTGACGTCCCGGCTTGTGATTGGTCAGGGCGGCCATATTGCCGGGACGCGGACCAATCACAGCAAGCCGTGACGTAATTTCGTCACGGCTTGCTGTGATTGGTCCGCGTCCCGGCAACATGGCCGACCTGACCAATCACAAGCCGGGAATTCACGTAACCAAGTAATAGCGCGATTTTTAAACAAACAACGCTGCCGGTTCCCTCGCTGAAGTCCCGGCTGCGTCGGACAGGTGAGTATAGCGATATTTTTTATTTTAATTCTTTCTTTTACACATTTATATGGTTCCCAGGGCCTGAAGGAGAGTTTCCTCTCCTTCAGACCCTGGGAACCATCAGGGATACCGTCCGATACATGAGTCCCACTGACTTGTATTGGTATCGGGTATCGGTATCGGATTGGATTCCGATACTGTGACGGTATCGGCCGATACTTTCCGATACCGATACTTTCAAGTATCGGACGGTATCGCTCAACACTAGTGACAACATTTTGGAAAGTAGACCCCCAGAGAACTTACCTAGATGTGCCAACTTTGGAATTATTCTATTTCCTGTAAAGTAAATTAGTAGTGCATGGAGGTGTGGTACAATTTAAAGCAATCCTTCATACACAGGCCAGGTTTGTCGGGGCAGGTGTCGCATTGATAGATGGTGTCCCTTCGAATTCCTCTTTTGTAGCACACTCGGCACCTTTTTTGCGGCTTACCTTTTTTTTCAGTTGGCGGGACCACCCCAGGAAAATGCTGGCCTGGTACGACACGTGCACCTTCAGTTCCAGAAGTACTGGAGCCCGCTCCTTCCCTCGTGTCAAACATCAGGGCCTTAACCACTACCTCCTGGAAATGAAGGTACGACGTATCGGTGTTGCGTGCACATCGTGACAGCAGGAAAGCGTTGAGCATTGCCATTTGTACGATCTGCACGGACAGCTTTTTGTACCACACACGGGCCTTTCTCAAAGCACTGTATGGTTGGAGGAGTTGATCGGAGAGATCAACGCCCCCCATGTTTTTGTTGTACCCCAGTACACAGTCCGGTTTGCAGACCTGTGCAGAGGTACCCCGTACAGTGCTGAGGGCGCTGCCATCACCGTGTATGGTGGTCAACAGAAGGACATCCCTTTTGTCCTTGTACTTGACAACCAGCAGGTGGTCGCTACATTGGGCTTTGCTCTCGCCTTTTCTGAGCATCTGCCCAAGTAGCGTCCTCGGGAGGCCTCTCTGATTTTTGCGGACAGTACCGCAGGCTGCGGTACCTCGCGCAAAGAGAGATTTGTAGAGTGGGATGCTGGAATAAATGTTATCGGTATAGAGGTGATAACCTTTATCCAGCAGTGGGTGCACCAAATCCCACACAATTTTCCCACTCACTCCCAGGATAGAAGGACACTCAGGCAGTTCAATCCTGCTGTCCTTCCCTTCGTAGACTCTAAAGCTGTGGGTGTACCCTGAGGTACTCTCACACAGCTTGTAGAGTTTGATTCCGTACCTGGCCCTCTTGCTGGGCAGGTATTGACGGAATCTAAGCCGCCCCTTAAAATGAATTAAGGACTCATCCACGCAGATGTCCCTTTGAGGCACGTACACTTCTGCAAACTTTTTGTTGAAGTGTTCGATGACCGGCCGAACTTTGAACAGACGGTCAAAGTTGGGGTCATCTCGTGCGGGACACCGTGCATTATCGTTGTAATGCAGGAACTTATGGATGGCCTCAAAACGCGTCCGGGTCATGACCATTCGGAATACTGGAGTGTTATATAAAATATCCACACTCCAATATTGCCGAAGTTCAGGCTTCTTCAGTATCCCCATGTGGAGGACCAGGCCCCAAAACTGCATCATTTCAACTGCGTCTACAGGAGACCAGTTAGAATATGATGAACCCGAGTTTTGGTCCAAAAATTGCCGAGCATACAGATTAGTTTGCTCCACCATGAGGTTGACGAAAGCCTCAGAGAAAAAGACTTTGAAAAAGTCTAGTTCTGTGAGGCCGGTGGTGTCAAACTTGATTCCTGATTCTGCCACAAAATCAGGAATCAGTGGCTCGTAATTTTCGGGTGGCGAGGTCCATATGGGGTCCGCAGTGGGGTGCGCTGGTTCGTCTTCAGCAATGGTGGGCGCTTCATCTTCATCAACGATGGGCCTAGCCTCATCTTCTGTCCTGCGGCGTCTGCGTGGCGGTTCCACAGGGCCGGAGGAGGAAGATGAGGAGTGGGAAGAGGATGAGGAAGAATCAGAAAAATAAAGAAAAGTGGGATCCTCTCCCTCGCTATCAGTGTCGGAGGCAAGGAAAGAATATGCCTCCTCCGCTGAATAGCGCTGTTGGGACGAACGGGACGAGCGGGACATTTTTTTTGTAAGTGTGGTGCTTGGGTGCACTTTATTGGTAACTGTGTAAGTGTGGGGGGATAGTGCTTGGTGCAAACTACTCTGAAAAGAAAAAGCTAAAGGAAAAAAAAATACCTGTGAAAGAAAAGTATAAAACAGCAGGCCCTAGCTCTGATAAGTGAACTGCGTCACTTATCACAGTTCGGTGGCTGCTGGGTGTGTGAACGGGGATGTGAAAAAAAAAACGCAGGCACGAGAGCTCTGATAAATGAACCACGTCACTTATCAAAGTTCAGTGGCTGCTGGGTGTGTGAACGGGGATGTGAAAAAAAAAACGCAGGCACGACAGCTCTGATAAATGAACCGCGTCACTTATCAAAGTTCATTGGCTGCTGGGTGTGTGAACGGGGATGTGAAAAAAAACCCGCAGGCACGAGAGCTCTGATAAATGAACCGCGTCACTTATCAAAGTTCAGTGGCTGCTGGGTGTGTGAACGGGGATGTGAAAAAAAAAAACGCAGGCACGAGAGCTCTGATAAATGAACCGCGTCACTTATCAAAGTTCAGTGGCTGCTGGGTGTGTGAACGGGGATGTGAAAAAAAAAAACGCAGGCACGAGAGCTCTGATAAATGAACCGCGTCACTTATCAAAGTTCAGCGGCTGCTGGGTGCGTGCACAGGGATGCGAGAAAAAAAGAAAAAAAAGCACGGGTTAGACGCGGCGGGGTGAGCGCACGGAGATGTGGGGAAAAAAAAAAAAAGAAAGCACGGGTTAGACGCGGTGGGGTGAGCGCACGGAGATGTGAGGAAAAAAAAGAAAAGGAAAGCATGGGTTAGACGCGGCGGGGTGAGCGCACGGAGATGTGGGGAAAAAAAAAAAAAAGAAAGCACGGGTTAGACGCGGTGGGGTGAGCGCACGGAGATGTGGGAAAAAAAAAAAAAGAAAGCACGGGTTAGACGCGGTGGGGTGAGCGCACGGAGATGTGAGGAAGAAAAAAGAAAAGGAAAGCACGGGTTAGACGCGGCGGGGTGAGCTCACGGAGATGTGGGGAAAAAAAAAAAAGAAAGCACGGGTTAGACGCGGCGGTGTGAGTGCACGGAGATGTGGGAAAAAAAAAAAAAGAAAGCACGGGTTAGACGCGGTGGGGTGAGCGCACGGAGATGTGAGGAAAAAAAAAGAAAAGGAAAGCACGGGTTAGACGCGGCGGGGTGAGCGCACGGAGATGTGGGGGAAAAAAAAAGGAAAGCACGGGTTAGATGAGGCGGGGTGAGCGCACGGAGATGTGGGGAAAAAAAAAAAAGAAAAGGAAAGCACCGGTTAGACGCGGCAGGGTGAGCTCACGGAGATGTGGGGAAAAAAAAAAAAGAAAGCACGGGTTAGACACGGCGGGGTGAGCGCACGGAGATGTGAGGAAAAAAAAAGAAAAGGAAAGCGCGGGTTAGACGCGGCGGGGTGAGCGCACGGAGATGTGGGGGAAAAAAAAAAAGGAAAGCACGGGTTAGATGCGGTGGGGTGAGCGCACGGAGATGTGGGGAAAAAAAAAGAAAAGGAAGGCAAGGGTCAGATGCGGAGGCTGGGTGAGCGCATGGGGATGTGTAAAAAAAAAAAAAGAAAACGGCAGGCACGAGAGCTTTGATAAGTGAACCGCGTCACTTATCAAAGTTCGGCGGCTGCTGGGTGTGCGAACAGGTGTGGTGAAAAAAAAAAAGGAAAACGGCAGGCACAAGCTCTGATAAGTGAACTGTGTCACTTATCAAAGTTTGGTGGCTGCGGGATGGGTGTACGGAATTGGGCAAAGGGGGCTGCTGAAAAAAAAGCGAGCACGAGTGTTGATCAGTGAACTGCGTCACCAATCAACGCTCGGCGGCTGCTAAAAGTGCGCACGGAGGCGACGCAAAGAGGGACGGAGGGGGTAAAAAAGAGGGGGGAAGGGGGGGATGGGTGGATGGAGGGGGGGATGGGGGGGTGAAGTGAGACCGGGTAGGGGCTGTTAGCACTTACCTTTTGTAGTCTCTCTTCTTTCTTTGGTTTTCGTTCTTCTTTCTTCTTTCTTTCGCTTTTTTTGTATCGCAGGGGATTGTGGTGTTACAGGCTTCTGTAGCACCACAAGGCCCAGCAAGACAAGATCTGGCTGTGTGACCGCTCAGCAGGAGTCCCTCAGCTAGATTGAGGACCCCTGCAGAGCGGTCACACAGGTCACCTGCAGGTGACAGACAGGTCACAGAGCGGTCACACCGCTGCTGTGAGCTGTCATTGGTGGGATCGAATGATAACATCGATCCCACCAATCCCTGCAGGGCTTGGTGACCATGGCAACTGCCTTGGATCCCTCCTATCCTAGGCAGGTCACTGCTTGGTCACCAGCAGGGCAAACAGCGGTCACAACGTGACCGCCGCTGTGCCCTGTGATTGGCGCGATCGTCGATCGCATCGATCGCGCCAATCAGCACCTGCAGGCCCTGCTGGGCCTGCACTAATCACTGGCCTGTGATCGGTGCCATTGCAGCACCGATCCAGGCCGCTACAGCAGGGGACAGCAGGGAGCAGGGCACATGGTACAGAAGGGCACAGCGGCGGTATTACCGCCGCTGTGCCCTGTGATTGGCGCGATCGTCGATCGCATTGATCGCGCCAATCAGCTCCTACAGGCCCTGCTGGGCCTGCACTAGGCTCTGGCCTACGATCGGTGCTATTGCAGCACCGATCCAGGCCAGTACAGCAGGGCACAGCGGCGGTAATACCGCCGCTGTGCCCTGTGATTGGCGCGATCGATACGATCGGCGATCGCGCCAATCCGGGGGGGTTTTGCCGGTGCCTGGCGTTGCCAGGCACCGGCCCTAGGATCGAGTACATCGGTACTCGATCCTAGCCTGCGACCTCATTGTTTCAGCCGCTCCGATTGGCTGAAACAATGAGGAACGCTGTGATTGGCTGTTCAGAATTGAATAGCCAATCACAGCGATCCAGAGGCCTGGGGGGTGGAGCCAGGCCCGGGGATGTCGGCGCCATCTTCATCCAGGTAAGATGGCACCGGCAATTTAATGCGATCACCGCGACTTAAGTCGCGATGTCGCATTAAACAGTATGACGTACTATCCCGTCGGTGGGAATTAAGGCCCACCCCACCTCGACGGGATAGTACGTCAGATGGGATTAAGGGGTTAAGAGTCTCCTCTTTCCTCCACTCATTACCTGTAGTAATGGCACCTGTTTAAACTTGTTATCAGTATAAAAAGACACCTGTGCACACCCTCAAACAGTCTGACTCCAAACTCCACTATGGTGAAGACCAAAGAGCTGTCAAAGGACACCAGAAACAAAATTGTAGCCCTGCACCAGGCTGGGAAGACTGAATCTGCAATAGCCAACCAGCTTGGAGTGAAGAAATCAACAGTGGGAGCAATAATTGGAAAATGGAAGACATTCAAGACCACTGATAATCTCCCTCGATCTGGGGCTCCACGCAAAATCCCACCCCGTGGGGTCAGAATGATCACAAGAACGGTGAGCAAAAATCCCAGAACCACGCGGGGGGACCTAGTGAATGAACTGCAGAGAGCTGGGACCAATGTAACAAGGCCTACCATAAGTAACACACTACGCCACCATGGACTCAGATCCTGCAGTGCCAGACGTGTCCCACTGCTTAAGCCAGTACATGTCCGGGCCCGTCTGAAGTTTGCTAGAGAGCATTTGGATGATCCAGAGGAGTTTTGGGAGAATGTCCTATGGTCTGATGAAACCAAACTGGAACTGTTTGGTAGAAACACAACTTGTCGTGTTTGGAGGAAAAAGAATACTGAGTTGCATCCATCAAACACCATACCTACTGTAAAGCATGGTGGTGGAAACATCATGCTTTGGGGCTGTTTCTCTGCAAAGGGGCCAGGACGACTGATCCGGGTACATGAAAGAATGAATGGGGCCATGTATCGTGAGATTTTGAGTGCAAACCTCCTTCCATCAGCAAGGGCATTGAAGATGAAACGTGGCTGGGTCTTTCAACATGACAATGATCCAAAGCACACCGCCAGGGCAACGAAGGAGTGGCTTCGTAAGAAGCATTTCAAGGTCCTGGAGTGGCCTAGCCAGTCTCCAGATCTCAACCCTATAGAAAACCTTTGGAGGGAGTTGAAAGTCCGTGTTGCCAAGCGAAAAGCCAAAAACATCACTGCTCTAGAGGAGATCTGCATGGAGGAATGGGCCAACATACCAACAACAGTGTGTGGCAACCTTGTGAAGACTTAGGCCGGGGTCACACATGCGAGTTTTACGGACGTAAGAGCGCAGAAACTACGTCCGTAAAACTCGCATAACATACGGCACAATTATTCTCAATGGGGCTGCTCCTATTAGCTGTATATTACGGTTCAGTATTATACGGCTTTCTACGGCCGTACAAAATCGCAGCATGCTGCGTTTGCCAGCGTATTGCGCAAAAAAATCGCCAATGAAAGTCTATGGGGGCGAGAAAAATACGGATTCCACACGGACCAGCAGTGTGACTTGCGAGAAATACACAGCGGTGTTAGTGAAAAGTCGGTAATTCAATTGCCGGCTTTTCATTTCTCCTGCACAAACCCGACAGGATATGAGACATGATTACATACAGTAAACCATCTCATATCCCCTTTTTTTTGCATATTCCACACTACTAATGTTAGTAGTGTGTATGTGCAAAATTTCAGCGCTGTAGCTGCTGAAATAAAGGGTTAAATGGCGGAAAAAATTGGCGTGGGCTCCCGCGCAATTTTCTCCGCCAGAGTGGTAAAGCCAGTGACTGAGGGCAGATATTAATAGCCAGGAGAGGGTCCATGGTTATTGGTCCCCCCGTGGCTAAAAACATCTGCCCCCAGCCACCCCAGAAAAGGCACATCTGGAAGATGCGCCTATTCTGGCACTTGGCCACTCTCTTCCCACTCCCTGTAGCGGTGGGATATGGGGTAATGAAGGGTTAATGCCACCTTGCTATTGTAAGGTGACATTAAGCCAGATTAATAACGGAGAGGCGTCAATTATGACACCTATCCATTATTAATCCAATTGTTTGAAAGGGTTAAAAAAACACACACACACATGATTAAAAAGTATTTTAATGAAATAAACACAGCGGTTGTTGTAATAATTTATTGTTCTCTCAATCCATTTCCAGGCCCTCGCTTGGCAAAATAATAAACGCACAAGATACATACCTTCTGATGTCTGATCACTTCCCACGATGTAATCCATCTGAAGGGGTTAACTAATATTACAGGCACGAGCTGCGATAAACCACTCGCTCGTGCCTGTAATCCCCCGGCGAATGAATGAAATGTAGGTCATTGACCTACATTTCCTTCAGTCGCGGTGATGCGCCCCCTGGTGGATGTCCTCATATGACCTGGAGCGTGGGAAAAAGTTCCCAGGCTGCAGTTCATGAGAACATCCACCAGAGGGCACCTCACCGCGACTCAATGTAAGTACAGATCCAGCTTTCCTTTCAGCACCCGGGGATTACAGGCACGAGCGAGTGGTTTATCGCAGCTCGTGCCTGTAATATTAATTAACCCCTTCAGATGGATTACTTCGTGGGACGTGACGTTTCAGCAGAAGGTATGTATCTTGTGCGTTTATTATTTTGCCAAGCGAGGGCCTGCAAATGGATTGAGAGAACAATAAATTATTACAACAACCGCTGTGTTTATTTCATTAAAATACTTTTAAATCATGTGTGTGTGTGTTTTTTTAACCCTTTCAAACAACTGGATTAATAATGGATAGGTGACATAATTGACGCCTCTCCATTATTAATCTGGCTTAATGTCACCTTACAATAGCAAGGTGGCATTAACCCTTCATTACCCCATATCCCACCGCTACACGGGAGTGGGAAGAGAGTGGCCAAGTGCCAGAATAGGCGCATCTTCCAGATGTGCCTTTTCTGGGGTGGCTGGGGGCAGATGTTTTTAGCCACGGGGGGACCAATAACCATGGACCCTCTCCTGGCTATTAATATCTGCCCTCAGTCACTGGCTTTACCGCTCTGGCGGAGAAAATTGCGCGGGAGCCCACGCCAATTTTTTCCGCCATTTAACCCTTTATTTCAGCAGCTACAGCGCTCAAATTTTGCACATACACACTACTAACATTAGTAGTGTGGAATATGCAAAAAAAAGGGGATATGAGATGGTTTACTGTATGTAAACCATGTCTCATATCCTGTCGGGTTTGGGAAGGAGAAATGAGAAGCCGGCAATTGAATTACCGGCTGTTCACAGATATCGCGCTGAATGAAATCTAAATGCAGAATATATATATATGTGTCTCAATGACATATATATATATATATATATATATATATATATATATACTGTATATATGTTTTCCCTAACATTTGAGCACATAAATCCATTAGATGTCGGTTTTGCAAGCCTGCGCGAAAATCTCGCAGTACGGATGCCATACGGATTACATACGGAGAATGCCATGCGCGAAATACGCTGAAACACCCTGACTACGGATCAATATTTTGGGAACATTTCTCCGTATTACGGCCGTAGTACGGACGTATAATACGTGGCGTATTGTCTTACGCCAAGTGTGACTCCAGCCTTACAGAAAACGTTTGACCTCTGTCATTGCCAACAAAGGATTTATTACAAAGTATTGAGATGAAATTTTGTTTCTGACCAAATACTTATTTTCCACCATAATATGCAAATAAAATGATAAAAAAACAGACAATGTGATTTTCTGGATTTTTTGTCTCAGTTTGTCTCCCATAGTTGAGGTCTACCTATGATGTAAATTACAGACGCCTCTCATCTTTTTAAGTGGTGGAACTTGCACTGTTGCTGACTGACTAAATACTTTTTTGCCCCACTGTATCTGCTGAAAACGTCACGTTTATGGTGGAATCGGTCTTTATTGGAGAAATATTTCACCTTCAAAATGATTCCACGTGGATTACGAGTGAGAGCTATACCGACTTTTGTGGTTGATGATGAACAATTTATTGGCAAATGGGAAGAAGCATGTAATCTATGCTCTATGACTCTCCTGCAATTATTGATTAATTTGAACTCTACGGATATTGCAGAACTTGATAAGATGATCGATATTGCCCAAATAGAGATGAAGAAGGGATGTTCAGGGGATAAGTTGGCGCAATTTGAATCTGAATTAGATAAAACCATGGATCAGTGTGTTAAAAAGATCCAGGATAGTCATACATCAAAATTCAATAGAGATCTAAAGTATTATCAGAATAAGAAAGTATATCTCTGGAGAAAGAGAACTAATTCGGATCTCTATAGGGCTCCATCGAATAATTCAATTGCATCTACTAGTGGACAATCAGATGTCTCCTCAGTCTCTACTTCATCATATGGGGATTCCTACAGACTGAGGGATCATGCTTATCATCCGTATAAAAGAGGACCACCTGTTGAATCCTCTATGAATAGGCGGGATAATAAGGTAATAAATCTTAGTGATCACATTCTCACTGCATCTGATTTATCTCTCTTGGGTAGGGGTCTTTCCTTCTCTCCCACGCCGGGGTTTGATACCTTTGGGGCCAGGTCATTGTTGTTTAAAAGATACTATTATAATGATGAATTCTATAAACTTTTTCCGACAGAGGAGGAACAAGAGGCAGTAAGAGTCTTGGAGGAATTATCTGAGGAACATATCAATGCAGGAGGTAAGATCCCACCATCCATCCGTCCGCGCTCTACTAGGTTTCCCCCATTTTCCTCCTGTCCCAGCATTGATCTTTTCGTCCGGGTGGTATCCAATGAGTTTCAAGGCATTCCTAAATTTTGTGGTACGGATAACCTAACGAAGGAGGAGAGGATTCGGCTGAGGTTCCTTCAAGAACTGCCAGATATAGTGCTGAAGCCGGCCGATAAAGGTGGCAACATCGTTGTCTGGCCAAAGCAAATGTATGAGAGGGAAGCTTTTAAACAACTTAATAATACTACCTGTTATAGGAAATTAACCTATAATCCCCTCTCTACATTTGTTTCTAAATTGGAATCCATCATAAAAAGGGCCTTGGACAACGATGTTGTCACCAAGGACCTGGCTTCAGAGCTTATGGTAAAGGAGCCCACCATTCCTACTCTTTACCTTCTACCGAAAATACACAAAGATGAATTGGTGCCACCCGGTCGACCTATCGTGTCTGGGAGGGGTAATTTCCTTGAGCGTGTGAACGGATGGATCGATTATTATCTACAGCCACTTGTGTCCTCTTTGCCTTTGTCCTCACGCCAAGTTCCCAGACCAAGGGTTAGGTATTCCCCAGTCTGGTGCTTTTTTAAACAAAGTGTGGATGATAAAAATATGGTTATTTCCAACCTGTTCCATACCAAAATCAGCAGGGGCCTGAAAACTACCAGCCTGACCACCACCAGCATGCTCAGGCACATGTCATAAAAGCACCCAACTAGGTGGGCTGAACATCTCGGTCCACTGTCTCTTCCCAATGTGATACATACTTGCCAATCCCCTGCTGATGACACAGGCGCACATGCCTCCTGTGCTGCACCTGTTGTTGCACATTCACAAGCCCCATCAGCAACCACGTCCAATTCCTTTTCCCAGCCAAGCATTCAGCTGTCCCTATCCCAGGCCTTGGAATGCAAGCATAAATATCCAGCCACCACCCAGAGGCCCAAACACTAAATGGGCACATTTCAAGACTGCTTCCCATGGAAATGTTGGTGTTTAGGTTGGTGGACACTGAGGCTTTCTGCATCCTCTTGGTGGCAGCCGTCCCTCCCTCGGTATTCATTCTCCAGCCGCCTCTATTTTTCCCAGTGTGCCGTTCTCATCTTACACCAGCACTTGTCTCATAACATCACCCGTGCCTTGGCAAATGCAATTACTGGGAAGGTACACTTAACAACCGACACGCGGACAAGTGCTTGTGACGGGGAGAGCTACATTTCCCAGACAGCACACTGGGTGAACCTAGAGGGGCTACCGACACCTAGGATTGCAGGCCCTCTTTCCATCAGTTTCCTCCACCTTCTACACCAGTTCTTCCAACTCCTCTTCCTCCTCATGCTCCATCTAAGAATTGTCATCCACATCAGTTGCAATCTGTAAGCACTGCCTCAGTGAATTGACAACAGGCTTTGCTGAAACTAATTTGTTTAAATGACAAACAGCACACCACCGCAGAGTTATTAAAAGGCATAACAGACAAGACAGATCTGTGACTCTCGCCGATGAACCTACAACATGAGCCATATTTGACCCTTGTGCTCAACTTAGTGGTTTAATGGTTTTTTAAAACCTACCAAGTTTTGTCTGAGCGACTTGTGAAGGTACGCTGTGTGTCCACCCATTTCCGCAAGTCAACTACAGCTTTTCCTGTTTGTTAATGCTGCAGCAGCGCTTGCAAGTGCCAACTTACTGACTGGTGTGTGACGTGACCACACACTGGAACTCCACATTACATACTTTGACAAGGCTTTGAGAGCAGCAAAGCGTAGTAGTTGAATACCAGCTACTTCATGCATGTCGGTATTCCGGTCAGCCTCTGCACATAACATCTGACATGAATGTCTGATATCTGTAAGCTTCTGCAAAACTTTGAGGAATGAACAAAGATGGTGAGCTGTGATGACGCTATAATCAGCATAACCATCCCGCTTTGGCATTTACTCAAATGCTCACTGCTAACAATTAAAGAGGAACCTTTGCATATGGACCAGATAGAGATGAAGGAAGAAAGTGATACTATCCAGCCCAGCCTCATCTTCTCTTATCTTAGCTTAGGCTGAGGAGGAGGAACAGAAGATGGGTTGTCTGCGCTACAGAGGGTACCTTACCAGCTTAATCCTGTCTGTTCCATGTGGATGTGCTGAAGGAGAGGAGGAATAGGAAGAGAGAGAGGAGGAGGAGGAGGAGATGGAGAGTCGTCTTTTCTGGTGGTCTTGCCTGTTGGGAGTCTGGCACATATGGCTGACTTTATGTCCCGCTGCCTTTCCCGTGACCCTCGCATTACACGCATTTTGGCTAACACTTATTACTGATTGTTTACTCTACATTACACGCATTTTGGCTAACACTTATTACTGGTTGTTTACTCTTCTCGACCCACTCTATAAGTAGGACTTTCCACCTCTCCCTCCAGCAGCAGAGAGGATTAGTAAAATGGTGCAATACCAGAAGGCCCTAGTTGAACAATTAATAAGAAAATTTCCATCTGACAATGCTGGCGGCAGAGGTCATAGATCCTTTGGCAACCAAGGAGGAGAGATGAGGGAGATTCGACACTCCTAGCACCAAAGTCTTGATGCATGGGTAGTCTGACAAAGAGGGAAAAGTTTTTGTAGATGAAAAAGGAGTACCTAATTGACCATACCAGCGTCCTCTGTGATTCCTCTGTGCCATATGTAGTGGGGGAAATAAGTGTTTGATCCCTTGCTGATTTTGTAAGTTTGCCCACTGACAAAGACGTGAACAGTCTATAATTTTAAGGTTAGATTAATTTTAACATTGAGAGATAGAATATCAAAAATAAAATCCAGAAAATCATATTGTATAAATTATATAAATTAATTTACATTTTGCAGTGAGAAATAAGTATTTGATCCCCTACCAACCATTCTGGTTCCTACAGACCAGTTAGACACTTCTAATCAATTCATTACCTGCATTAAAGACAGCTGTCTTACATAGTCACCTTTATAAAAGACTCCTGTCCACAGAATCAGTTAATCAGTCAGACTCTAAACTTTACAACATGGGCAAGACCAAAGAGCTTTAAAAGGATGTCAGGGACAAGATCATAGACCTGCACAAAGCTGGAATGGGCTACAAAACCAGAAGAAAGAAGCAGGGTAAGAAGGAGACAAATGGTGCAATAGTTAGAAAATTGAAGAAATACAAAATGACTGTCAATTGACATCGATCTGGGATACCATGCAAAATGTCACCTTGTGGGTTATCCTTGATCATGAAGAAGGTGAGAGATCAGCCTAAAACTACACGGGGGCAACTTGGTACTGATCTCAAGGCAGCTGGGACCACAGTCACCAAGAAAATCATTGGTAACACATTACACTGTAAAGGTTTAAAATCCTGCAGTGCCGCAAGATCCCCCTGCTCAAGAATAGGATAAGATATCGTAGGCACTACTATATCTGTGGTGCTCAAGTAGGTTCCCAAGCCGTATAAAGTTATAGATAAACTTTGCACACACAAAAGTGAATGCAGTGAAAATTTAATGAGGTTAAGTACATACAGTAGATGTTTCGGTCTGTTTAGACCTTCATCAATGTACTAGACAGAAGGAAAATAAATAAAAATAAAACTAAGGTATATACAATTGTACACAATGTAGGGTCATAAAGCAATTATTATCAAAGCAATAGAGAGGTAGCATTATTTATATGTCAAAACTGTATAGTGATTATCTGGTATGCCATGCAAGATAGACCGTAATGCATCACAACTATTATAGTCAAGGTATTGTGGTCAGTATAGCACCACCACTTTAGATACTTCAACGCTGATGTAAATAACAGGAAAACAAAATGTGACAAAAGTATGACAAAATACCAATAGGGTGGACCTACCCTCACCTATGTACTTGTAAATATACGGGTCATATTGCAGGGGTTAAGGTTCCTATAAGGAATAGAGATATGCTTGTAGGAGACAAAGTGATGGGTGCCTTGTGCAGTCAGTCTATGGTTAAATAAATCCAAGGTACATACCCTGTAGTAAAGCACGTTCAGTATCCGGATGTACCGGGTATCTTTCTATAGGATTAGAAAAGCGGGGTCTGGACTTCAATAACAGTTCCATGTATAGTGCTATTACAGAAGTAGTTATAATGTCACACCTTTTTATTCCGGTATATGGCTCACTTACCAATGTCTTAGGAGCATGTAGGTGCGATGTCCACCGCTAGTCGCGTTAGTGGAGTTAGTGTATTCCCAATACATAATGATTGAGTAGCCCCAGATCTCCCAAGAGGGTGTGACACACTTGTGACACTTCCTGAATCTTAAAGAAGCAGTGCACACATTCCCAGTGTTTCCCCATCATTTTGCTGGGAGGCACTTGGTACTTAAGTGTTGTGAATTCTGCTCTTGGGCTCCCTCCGGTGGTTGTTGGTGGTAGTGCAGTGTCTTGGGGTTGTAATCCTGGCAGGTGTTTCTGCTGATTGCAGCTCTATTAGGTATTTAGGTGTGCAGGATCCATGAGTCCATGCCAGTTGTCCATTGTACTTGGAAGGATTGCATCTCTCTCTGGCTCCTCATGCCCTGCTGCAATTCAGCTAAAGATAAGTGTCTGTTTTTTTTGTCTCTGTGCACACATGCAGTGTGCTTTGCAATTCAGTGCAATTCATTGTGTTTTTGTCCAGCTTAGACTTTGTTTGGATTTTTCAGTCATGCTGGATTCTCAGGAGATGCAGATATACCTGCTATATCTTTAGTTAGATGTAGTTTATTTGTATTATCTGCTGTGGATATTTTTAGGATTTTAATACTGACCGCTTAGAATTCTGTCCTATCCTTTTCTGTTTAGCTAGAAGTGCCTCTTTTGCTAAATCCTGTTTTTCTGCCTGCGTGTGTTTTTCCTCTTATACTCACAGTCAATATTTGTGGGGGGCTGCCTATCCTCTGGGGTTCTGCTCTGAGGCAAGATAGAATTCCCATTTCCATCTATAGGGGTATTTAGTCCTCCGGCTGTGTCGAGGTGTCTAGGACGTGTTAGGTACATCCCACAGCTACTTCTAGTTGCGGTGTCAGTTTAGGGTTGCGGTCAGTACAGGTACCACCTACTCCTGAGAAAGTCTCTCATGCGGCTCCAAGGTCACCGGATCATAACACTTAAGGCACCTCCACCTGTTGGGAGGTGGCCAAGCAACATTCTCTTTCAGTGTCTGTGCAACTACTACTGAGTTGCCAGGTAATGTCCTGATTCTGATTTTGCCTGAACCTGTTTCCCTGTGTCTGTGTGCCCAGGCCTATACTCAGAACCTGTACCTGTGTCCGTTCTTGTCTGTATTAGCAACTGAACCTGTTTGTATCTGTCTGGATCTGTACCAGTACCTATCTCTAAAACATGCAGTGTCTGAAATAGGACCTATCTTTAACCTGCAATGTCTGAACCAGTTCTTATCTCAAAACCTGCTGTGTCTGAACCAGGCCCTCACTATTCTGTCATCGCTGTGCAACATTAGTGATTAGTGTGTACACTTGCTACTTCATTGTAAGTTTACTGTGTGATCTTAGCCCTGTCCTGTGTGTACCTATCCTAGTATTGGTCTTATGTGAAGTTGTTCTTGTCTGTCCTATGTGTATTTGTCCTTGTAATTGCTCTGTTGTTATGATCTGGTGGCCTAGGAGCAGCATGGACGAGCTCTGGAGTAGGTGGCCTCTATACTGACCGCAGACCCTGAACTTAACACCGCAACTATAAGTAGCCGTGGGATGTTCCTGTCACTCCCTCGACACCTCGTCACAGCCGGAGGACTAATTACCCCTAAAGAAAGAAACAGGAAAAGTATCTTGCCTCAGAGAAAATCCCCAAAGGAAAGACAGCCCCCCACAAATATTGACTGTGAGAGGAGAGGGAAATTACAAACGCAGACTGAAAACAGAATTTAGCAAAGGAGGCCACGCTACCTAGAAAGAAAAGACAGGACAGAGTACTGTGCGGTCAGTATTAAAATACTACAAAAATCCACCACAGAGAATACAAAAATCTCCACACCTCACTAAAGGCATGGAGGGTAACTCTGCGACTCCAGAGCTTCCAGCTTGGCTGAATAAATCCTTACACAGACAAAGCTGGACAAGAAAAAAAATAGCAATTCACTGAACTATAAAGTCCACCGCATGTGGACTGCAAAAACAAAGCCAGGACTTATCTTTGAAGATTTGGACAATCCAGCAGGAGAAACCAAGCAGAGATGTGAATCCTCCAGAAAAACAATGGACAACTGGCACTCACTAAAGGGTGAAGTCAGACTAAATAGCCCCGTCCAATGTGGAAGCACCTGATGACTGCTGTGAATGACAAACAGCAGCACTACCACTTATAACCACTGGAGGGAGCCCAAGAGCAGAACCCACAACAGAATTCACAACAGTACCCCCCTTGAGGAGGGGTCACCGGACCCTCACCAGAGCCACCAGGCCGATCCGGACGAGCCAAATGGAAGGCACGAACCAAATCGTCAGCATGAACATCGGAGGCAACAACCCAAGAATTATCCTCCTGGCCATAACCCTTCCACTTGACAAGATACTGAAGCCTCCGTCTTGAAAAATGAGAATCCAAGATCTTCTCCACAACATACATCAACTCCCCATCAATCAACACCGGGGCAGGAGGATCAACAGAGGGAACCACGGGCACCACATATTTCCGCAACAAAGATCTATGAAAAACATTATGGATGGAAAAAAAGGCTGGAAGGGCCAAACGAAAAGACACTGGATTGATAATCTCAGAAATCCTATAAGGACCAATAAACCGAGGCTTGAACTTCGGGGAAGTAACCTTCATAGGAACATGACGAGAAGACAACCAGACCAAATCCCCAACCCGAAGCTGGGAACCCACACGCCGACGATGGTTGGCAAAATGCTGAGCCTCCTCCTGAGACAACACCAAATTGTCCACAACATGAGCCCAAATCTGCTGCAACCTGTCAACCACAGAGTCCACCCCAGGACAATCAGAAGACTCAACCTGACCTGAAGAAAAACGAGGATGAAACCCAGAATTACAAAAGAATGGTGAAACCAAGGTAGCAGAACTAGCCCGATTATTAAGGGCAAACTCGGCCAATGGCAAGAAAGCCACCCAATCATCCTGATCGGCAGACACAAAGCATCTCAAATAAGTTTCCAAAGTCTGGTTAGTTCGCTCGGTTTGACCTTTTGTCTGAGGATGAAATGCGGAAGAAAAAGACAAATCAATGCCCAGCTTAGTACAAAAGGACCGCCAAAACCTAGAAACAAACTTGGAACCTCTATCGGACACAATATTCTCCGGAATGCCATGCAAACGAACCACATGCTGAAAAAACAACGGAACCAACTCAGAAGAGGAAGGCAATTTAGGCAAAGGTACCAAATGAACCATCTTAGAAAACCAGTCACAGACCACCCAGATAACAGACATCCTCTGGGAAACAGGAAGATCCGAAATAAAATCCATAGAAATATGCATCCAAGGCCGGCAAAGGCAAAAGCAACCCACTGGCGCGGGAGCAGCAAGGTTTGGCCCGCGCACAAGTCCCACAGGACTGCACAAAATTACGCACATCCCGTGACAAAGAAGGCCACCAAAAGGACCTACTAACCAAATCTCTGGTACCAAAAATCCCAGGATGGCCAGCCAACACAGAACAGTGAACCTCAGAAATCACTTTACTAGTCCATCTGTCAGGAACAAACAGTTTCCCCGCTGGACAGCGATCAGGTTTATCAGCCTGAAACTCCTGAAGAACCCGTCGCAAATCAGGGGAGATGGCAGAAAGAATCACCCCCTCCTTCAGAATACCAACCGGCTCAAGAATCCCAGGGGAATCAGGCAAAAAACTCCTAGAGAGGGCATCAGCCTTAACATTCTTAGAACCCGGAAGATACGAGACAACAAAATCAAAACGGGAGAAAAACAGGGACCATCGGGCCTGTCTAGGATTCAGCCGTTTGGCAGACTCGAGGTAAATCAGATTCTTATGATCGGTCAAGACCACAATACGGTGCTTGGCCCCCTCAAGCCAATGTCGCCACTCCTCAAATGCCCACTTCATAGCCAACAACTCACGATTGCCGACATCATAATTGCGTTCCGCAGGCGAAAACTTTCGAGAAAAGAAGGCACACGGTTTCATCAAGGAACCATCAGAATTCCTCTGAGACAAAACGGCCCCTGCCCCAATCTCAGAAGCGTCAACCTCAACCTGAAAAGGAAGAGAAACATCCGGCTGACGCAACACAGGGGCAGAAGTAAATCGGCGCTTAAGCTCCTGAAAGGCAGAAACAGCCTCAGAGGACCAATTAGCTACATCAGCGCCCTTCCTCGTCAAATCAGTCAGGGGTTTAACCACACTGGAGAAGTTGGCAATGAAACGACGATAAAAATTAGCAAAGCCCAAAAATTTCTGAAGGCTCTTCACGGATGTGGGCTGGATCCAATCATGAATGGCCTGAACCTTAACCGGATCCATTTCTATAGATGATGGAGAAAAAATGAAGCCCAAAAAAGAAACCTTCTGTACTCCAAAGAGGCACTTAGACCCCTTCACAAACAAGGCATTGTCACGAAGGACCTGAAATACCATCCTAACTTGTTTCACATGAGACTCCCAATCATCTGAAAAAATCAAAATATCATCCAAATACACAATCATGAATTTATCAAGATAATTCCGAAAAATATCATGCATGAAGGACTGAAACACAGATGGAGCATTAGAGAGTCCGAATGGCATCACAAGATATTCAAAATGGCCCTCGGGCATATTAAACGCAGTTTTCCATTCGTCACCCTGCTTAATATGAACAAGATTATATGCCCCTCGTAGGTCAATCTTAGTAAACCAACTAGCCCCCTTAATCCTGGCAAACAAATCAGAAAGCAAAGGCAAAGGGTATTGGAATTTGACCGTGATCTTATTCAAGAGGCGATAATCAATACAGGGTCTCAAGGAGCCATCCTTCTTGGCAACAAAAAAAAAACCTGCTCCCAATTGAGAAGAAGATGGCCGAATATGCCCCTTCTCCAAAGACTCCTTTACATAGCTCTGCATGGCGGCATGTTCAGGCACAGACAGGTTGAAAAGTCGGCCCTTAGGAAACTTAGAGCCTGGAATCAAGTCAATAGCACAATCACAGTCCCTATGCAGTGGAAGGGAACTGGACTTGGGCTCATCGAAAACATCCTGGAAATCTGACAGAAACTCAGGAATTTCAGAAGAGGGGGAGGAGGAAATTGACATCAGAGGAACGTCATCATGAACCCCCTGACAACCCCAACTAGTCACAGACATAGATTTCCAATCCAACACCGGATTATGTACCTGTAACCATGGAAACCCCAGCACAATAGCATCATGCAAATTATGCAACACCAGGAAACGACAATCTTCCTGATGGGCTGGCGCCATGCACTTGGTTAACTGTGTCCAAAACTGAGGTTTATTTTTAGCCAATGGTGTAGCATCAATACCCCTCAAAGGGATAGGACTCTGCAAAGGCTGTAAGGGAAAACCACAACGTCTGGCAAATTCTAAGTCCATCAAATTTAAAGCGGTGCCTGAATCCACAAATGCCATGACAGAGAATGACGATAATGAGCAGATCAGGGTCACAGATAACAGAAATTTAGGTTGTACAGTACTGATGGTAACGGAATTAGCAATTCTCTTGGCACGCCTAGGGCAATCAGAAATAACATGAGCAAAATCGCCGCAGTAAAAGCACAACCTATTCTGACGTCTGAATCCTTGGCGTTCAGCTCTAGACACAATCCTATCACACTGCATTGGCTCAGGACTCCGCTCGGAAGACAATGCCATAGTGTGCACAACTCTGCGCTCACGCAAGAGCCGATCGATTTGAATGGCCAGAGACATAGAATCACTCAGACCTGCAGGCGTGGGGAAGCCCACCATAACATCTTTAACAGATTCAGAAAGACCCTTTCTGAAAATTGCCGCCAAAGCATCCTCATTCCACTTAGTAAGCACAGACCATTTTCTAAATTTCTGGCAATATGATTCTGCCGCTTCTTGACCCTGACACAGGGCCAACAAGGTTTTCTCAGCATGATCCACAGAATTAGGTTCATCACACAATAACCCAAGCGCCTGAAAAAAGGTGTCTACATTAAGCAAGGCCGGATTCCCAGATTCCAGGGAAAATGCCCAATCTTGCGGGTCGCCACGCAACAGAGAAATGACAATTTTTACCTGCTGGATGGGATCACCAGAGGAACGGGGCTTCAGAGCAAAAAACAGTTTACAGTTATTTTTAAAGCTCAAAAATTTGGACCTGTCCCCAAAAAACAGATCGGGGGTAGGAATTCTAGGCTCTAAAACAGGAGTCTGCACGATATAATCAGAAATACCCTGTACTCTAGCAGCAAGTTTATCCACCCGAGAAGCAAGTCCCTGAACATCCATGTCAGCGCCTAACTCTTGAGCCACCCAGAGGTGAAGAGGGAAAAAAAAACACAACAGAGTACAGAAAAAAAAATGGCTCAGCACTTTCTTTCCCTTCTTTTGAGATGCGGTTAACTCATTGTTGGCCAGTTGTACTGTTATGATCTGGTGGCCTAGGAGCAGCATGGACGAGCTCTGGAGTAGGTGGCCTCTATACTGACCGCAGACCCTGAACTTAACACCGCAACTATAAGTAGCCGTGGGATGTTCCTGTCACTCCCTCGATACCTCGTCACAGCTGGAGGACTAATTACCCCTAAAGAAAGAAATAGGAAAACTATCTTGCCTCAGAGAAAATCCCCAAAGGAAAGACAGCCCCCCACAAATATTGACTGTGAGAGGAGAGGGAAATTACAAACGCAGACTGAAAACAGAATTTAGCAAAGGAGGCCACGCTACCTAGAAAGAAAAGACAGGACAGAGTACTGTGCGGTCAGTATTAAAATACTACAAAAATCCACCACAGAGAATACAAAAATCTCCACACCTAACTAAAGGCATGGAGGGTAACTGGACAACTGGCACTCACTAAAGGGTGAAGCCAGACTAAATAGCCCCGTCCAAAGTGGAAGCACCTGATGACTGCTGTGAAGGACAAACAGCAGCACTACCACTTATAACCACCGGAGGGAGCCCAAGAGCAGAATTCACAACATCTGTGCTAACATTACCCTGTCTGTTACATGTGATCCAAGTCCTGTCTCACCTGTGAGAACCTGTGGCTCCATCTACATCTGCAGTTCCCTGCTTGACCACATCTGTGGTTCCCTGTTGGTCCACATCTGTGGTTCCCTGCTAATCTGCGGTTTTCCTGCTTGACTGAATCTGCTGTTTCCAGATTGTCCACATCTGCTCTTCCCTGCTTCTCCACATCTGCGAATCCCTGCTTGTTCACATCTGTGGTTCCCTGCTTGTCTAAACAGGGTCCTACCTGTTCCTGTATTCCAGTCCCCTGCCAAGTACTTAAGGCACCTCCACCTGTTGGGAGGTGCCAGAGCAGCATTCTCTTTCAGTGTGTGTGCAAATACTGGGTTGCAGGTTCTGTCCTGTTTCTGATATTGCCTGATTCTGTTTCTCTAGGTCTGTGTGCCAAGGCCTGTACCGCTAACCTATACCTGGGTCCATTCTTGTCTGTATTGGCACTTATCCCTGAACCTGTTTGTATCTAAGTCTGGATTTCTCCCTAAATGTTCTGTTTCTGTACTAGTACCTATCTCTAAAACCTGTAGTGTCTGAACCAGTACCTATCTTTAACCTGCAGTGTCTGAACCCGTACCTATCTCAAAACCTGCAGTCTCTGAACCATCATTATTATGTTGTCGCTTTGCAACATTAGTGATTAGTGTGTACACTTACTACTTCATTGTAAGTTCCCTGTGTGATCTTGACCCTGTCTGCTCTGTGTGTATCTGTCCTAGTATTGGTCTTGTGTGAACTTGTTCTTGTCTGTAATGTGTGTATTTGTCCATGTGATTTGGATCGCCCCCAGGCGCAGGGCAGTGGGGTACTCGGTACCAGGTCCCTCTGTCTCGGTTCTGGGGATGCCACATGGCCCGACCTGGTCCGTGGCCCTGCTAAGGGGCGTCCAATTAAAAGGGGTAAATGTAAGTTTGTCAAGTGTTCGTGACGCCACCTGTGGTGTTCGGTCAGGGTGACCGACGCTGCTTAGGGGTCCGCTGTGGTGATGTTATGGCAGCTAGATGGAATACCTTCCCACAGGTGAAGTATGTCCCCAGGGCTTCCCAGTAAGGTAGATGATGATGGTGTAGGTCGCAGTAAATAACGAGGACACAGGGTTGCAGTCTCTTTACCTTTTACTGTAGGCTTCAGCATCCACAATCCAGAGCACTGCTAACAGGGCTGGCTGAATCCGGCCGGTCCGAAGGCACATCCAGAGTTCCCTTTGCAGGTGGAAATCAGTAGCCTTCCTACTAGCGCCTGTGTGTTGTAGTACCTCCCTGCTGAGCACCACGGGATAGTCCTCACAACTCTTGTGTATGTTTCTGATATTCTCTCTCCGTCCCCCAGATGATATGGATAGGACGCACCCGTATGATGGGGTAGGCCTGGAGTTAGTTTATAGGGACCCTAGTGACGCCCCTCTCCCACAATTGCCTCCGTTGTCTTCATAGGTGTAAAGGTGAGACAGCCAACCTAGAGTTAACTGCCCTGCCGTTGTCTGAAGTAATGCGTAGAGCCTATTACTCCCTCGGTGTTCCAGCCACCGGCTACGCGCCTCAGAAGGATGTTGCCACGATCTTAAGGCAGGACTCCTGCTGGTATTATCTCCTTGTGCTGTGATCTCGTTTCTCACTTCTCCACAATATACTTCGCTTCTTGTCCTTTCTTAGGATGCTGCCGCAATGAGGTGCAGGCGCAGCTCCGTAATGTTCTATCTCGTGCTAGGCTGCTGTCAGGATCCCAACCCTGACAGGTCTTCCCTGGGTCTCCCCAGTCAGCTTTCTCTCTCTGACTCGATGTTACCGGGGCCGAGCCCAGTCAGCTTCTCTCTAACTTCCTATCTGACTCCCAGTTTTACCAGAGTGTGAGGAGTGGCCTAATAGATAGGACCTTTTGCTCCTCCTGGTGGCCGGAGTGTGAAGTGTATTGTGTGACTGTGATACTTTGTCAGGTGAACTCCTTTAGTGCCATCAGACGTAACATCACTCCCCCTGGTGGAAGAGCGACATTACTGCAACGACCAGGACTCTGGGGTGCTGCATAATTGTTCTGTGTTAACCTTACCCTGTCTGTTCCATGTGAACCAAGTCCTGTCTCTCCATGGGAACCTACAACTACGTCCACATCTGCAGTTCCTTACTTGACTGCATCGGCGGTTTTCTACTTGTCTGCATCTGTGGTTTTCCTGCTTAACCGCATCTGTGGTTTCCTACTTGTCCACATCTGCGCTTCCCTGCAACTCCGCATCTGCGATTCCCTGCGTGTCCGCATCTACAGTTCCTTGCTTGTCTGATCTGGGTCCCACCTGTTCCTGTATTGCAGTCACCTGCCAGAGATCCAGCTCTTCCTGAAGCTGCTCCTGTCTGTCCAGTCTGAACAGGCTACTACCCGTTCATGTATTCGTGTCGTACTTGCCAGTGACCCAGTTCTTCCTGAAGGTGTTACTGTTCGTCCAATCTGACCTGGGTCCTACCTGCTTGCCAGTATATCAGCCATGCCTGCCTGCAGTTGCCTGTATGTTAATCATGCCTGCCTGCACTGAAGCCATGGCTTCCAGTACCTGCCTGCCTATGAGTCACCTGTGCCAGACAGTATACCTAGGGTACCTGGTTGCACCTGCTGTTACAGTGTTTTGTCCCTTTGGGGAGCAGCTGCTATTGCCGGGCGCTGCCCTGGAGTGGTGCCTCACAGCTACCTCTCGCATAAGCCTGACATTTCCACTAGAGGCTCCAGCGAACACCAAGGTAGCTGCTTAGTCACGTCAGTCTGGGGTAAGTCTTGTTCATGGCACAGTGGGTCCACGATCTCTACTCACGCTAACAGTCCGAGCTCGAGTATAACAGTTTATAGTGCCACCAGGCTGACTCTAATCAAAATGAACAAGGCCTGGATAGGTCAAGACCTCTCAACCCCCCTGAACATAAAGCCAATTCAAATTTTCTTTTTTTTTCTTGTGCATTCCCATGGACCCATTCTCACCCAAAAAAGGATATACAGTTCATGGTTTCTTCTTTTTCTTCTCCTCCTCCACCATATCAACAGGGTCATCAGGCGGCCCTCACTCAAAAAATGTACAGGGTTAACAGGCAGCCCTCACTCAAAATCTTTATAGGGCTATCAGGCAGCCCTTACTCAAAATCTCTATAGGGACAACTGATGTCCCTCACTCAAAATCTTTATAGGGTCAACAGGTGTCCCTCACTGAAAAACCATTGTAGGGTCATCAGGCATCAGTCACTCAAAATCTTCAGCCATCAGTCCTCACTTAAAATCTTTATAGGGTCATCAGGCGGCCCTCAGTCAAAATCTTTATAGGGTCAACAGGCAGCCCTCAGTCAAAATCTTTATAGGGTCGTCAGGCGGCTCTCACTAATAATCTTTATATGGTCATCAGGCGGCCCTTACTCAAACTCTTTATAGGGTCAACAGGCAGCCCTCACTCAAAATCTTTATAGGGTCAAAAGGTGGCACTCACTCAAATTGTTTATAGGGTCATTAGTTGGCCCTCACTCAAAATCTTTATAATGTAATCATGCGGCCCTCATTTGAAATCTTTTTAGGGTCAACAGGTGCCTCTCGCTCAAAATGAACAAGGTCTGGATTAGCCTAGCCTTCTCAACCCCAACCAGAAGACAGCAGCAGAACATAAAGTATTTTTAAATATTGGTTATTAGACTGCCCTCACCCAAAATCTTTATAGGGTCATCATGCAGCCCTTACTCAAAATGAACAAGGACTAGATTGGCCAAGAATTCTCAACCCCACTGGGTGAAAGCAGCGGAACATAAAGCCAATTCAAATTTGCATCATCAGACAGCCCTCTCTCAAAAACTTTAAGGGGTCATCAGATGGTCCTCACTCAAAATCTTTATAGGGTCAACAAACAGCTCTCACTCAAAAGGCCTGGATTGGCACAAACTTAACCCAGATGACAGCAGCAGAAAATAAAGCAAATTCAAATGTAGGGTCATCATGCGGCCCTCACTCCAAATTTTTGGAGGGTCATGATACATCACACCATCCAAATTTTTAGTGGGTCATTATGCATCACTCTCCTTAAAACTTTAGAATGTCATTATGCGTCACTCTCTCCAAATTTTTAGAGGGTTCATCATGCAGCACTGATTCAAAATTTTTGTCTTCCAGCATGTGTTGCAGTCCGTCCTTCTAATTTTTGGCAGTCATTGTACTTAGTGAATAGGTTTAATAAGACTAGGAGTCCCACTTCCTAACTATTTTAAATGAATGTGTATGAGACCCTCCTTTATGTCTAATACAGGGTGTATTCAAGTTCCTTTTCCTTCTAATTTTTGCCAATACTTGCATAGTCCCCTTAGACTTTGTGAGTTTCAGAGTCTCTCCTTAGTAAATTATACAGGACGTGTCTGACCATGTCACACACCACATGCCCAGATACGGTAGTACAATGTTAAAATTGCATTTATCGGCGATTACCGGTGGGTGTAGTCTTATTTCCCCCCTCTACTATGTGATCTACTGTAGTCATAGGGGATGCTGACATACAGTGAAAGATGGCCCATGTGTTAAGTGGTGGAGAATGCATTTTTTCTTTCTTTTGTTAAGTTTGCCTTATATACAAGTCGCTATACAGAAAAGAATGTTTCCTAACATTTTTTAACTGTAAAATCCATTTTATATTCATTTTTGTAAGTTTCATTGTCAGTCCATAAAAGTTACGTAATACTCTGACAACATAGTTCCTGGGAGTCAGAGATGTGTCAAGGTGTCTTCCTCGTGCTCATTTTCAGCTATTTTCCTGCCCCCCCCCCCCCAGTCCTCTGGGAAGGGTCTTCCGGAAAAATGCATGAGTTTCCCATTGACTTCCATTATACTTGTTACTCAAGTCGAGCCTGTCCGAGTATCTGACCTGCTAGATTTGAGTAACGAACACTCAAACATTGTAGTGCTCGATTATCACCAGTGAGGGTGTCTTCCTCTTTTCTTTAAATGTTGCTGCCTGCTTATAATTGATCAGTACCATACAGGGAGAAGTATAAAGTGTCTGATAACACCCACTTGGACTTAAAAAAGTTAACACATTGGGTACCAAACCCTTTTATTGCTAATATCTAAGCAACAAAGAGGCAAAATATAAAAGTCAATATTACGTTGTGTGTTGAGTTCGACATTTTAAAATTGGGTAGTCACATTTCCACCTTAAGGGCGACCTCTCAACAGAGATGAAAAGTGGAAGATTAATTCTACAGAGGGCCCACAAAATATTAATCAGGAATGTGACATGAAAACAGACAGAAAAGAGCAATTATAAGTTTATTAGTGGAGAATAACCAACTGATCCACATAAGACATGAGAACACAGTTAAAGGCATGTGAAATGCACTGCAAAATCTGTATGAGAGATCTAGTCTAAATAGGAAGTTATTTACTGAAGTAAACTGTACAAAATGGACTCAGAAAAGAAAATTATATACGGGGGCATATAAATGTGTAGCGCCCCCACTGTCGCAGGGCCGAGGGGTACCCGGTACCGGGCCTCTGAGTCTCTGTTCGGGGGTTATCACGGTGGCTAGACCCGGTCTGTGACCCTGCTGAGGGGCGTACAATGAAGATGGAGGGTATGGTGTTGTGGTGTGATGCTGGCCGCAGTAAATAACAAGGACACCAGGCTGCAGTCTCTTTACCTTTTTACTGAAGGTTTGGAGGTACCCAATCCAGGGCTGGCTGAGACCGGCCGGTCCGACGGCACATCCGGAGTTCCCTTTGCAGGTGGGAATCAGTGTCTACCTTCTAGCGCCTGTGTGTTGTAGTTCTTCCTTGCTGAGCTCCCCAAGATAGTCCTCACAACTGATTCTGTCTGTCTCTGATGTTCGTTCTCTCCGTCCCCCAGATGATATGGTTAGGATGCACCCGTATGACGGGGTAGGCCTGGAGTTCTTCCGGGACTCTAGAGTCGCCCCTCTCCCACAGCTGCCTCCGTTGTCTGCTTAGGTGTTATGGTGAGACAGCCAACCTATAATTGACTGTCCTGCCGTGGTTTGAAGTAATGCTTAAAGTCTCTTACTTTCTCGGCGTTCCGGCCACCGACTGTTTGCGCCTCAGAAGGATGTTGCCTCGATCTTACAGCACGACTCCTTCTGGTCCTATCGCCTCTTTGCTGTATTCCCGTTTTTCTCTCTCTTTTTGTCCTTTCTTAGGAATCTGTCAGGATCCCATCCCTGACAGGTCCTCTCTCTAGCTCTTCCTAGTTACTTCTCACTGTCTTCCTGTCCAACCCCCAGTTTTACCAGAGTGTGAGGAGTGGCCTACTAGATAGAACCACTCCCCCTGGTGGCCGGAGTGTGAAGTGTAGTGTGAGTGTTACCTGGTCAGGTGAACTCCTTTAGTGCAATCAGACGCAACATCGCCCCCCTTAGCGGCAGAGCGACGTTACTGCAACGACCAGGACTCTGGGGCGCTGCAAATGCAATGCAGGAAGTGACCACAAAACAGAGATCAGTGGGTGAAAGTAAAAAAAAAGACAGTAATGTGGCAGCCTGTACAGACCCGAGACTTGGGTACTACGTGGATGACAGAGAGACATCATCCACCTACATGCAATTGGAAGAGGTGGAATTTAAAGGGACAGAGGCGGCACTGATAACTGTCTGGTAGCATCCATTGGACCGAACAGCACAATTTACATGCAGTGCGGGATACGTTTAAAACACTTTTTCTGAGGTATGCAGTGGCAAGTCTGAAGATATAAATGGATAGCAGGAACCTCATTTTTATGATCTTAACCCCTTAAGCCCCGAGGGTGGTTTGCACGTTAATGACCGGGCCAATTTTTATATTTCTGACCACTGTCCCTTTATGAGGTTATAACTCTGGAACGCTTCAACGGAGCCTTGTGATTCTGACATTGTTTTCTCATGACATATTGTACTTCATGTTAGTGGTAAAATTTATTTGATATTACCTGCGTTTATTTGGGAAAAAAATGGAAATTTGGCGAACATTTTGAAAATTTCACAATTTTCCAACTTTGAATTTTTATGCTCTTAAATCACAGAGATGTCACACAAAATACTTAATAAGTAACATTTCCCACATGTCTACTTTACATCAGCACAATTTTGGAAACAATTTTTTTTTGTTAGGGAGTTATAAGGGTTAACAGTTGACCAGCAACCAGCAATTTCTCATTTTTACAACACCATTTTTTTAAGTCATTTTGAGGGGTCTATATGATAGAAAATACCCAAGTGTGACACCATTCTAAAAACTGCACCCCTCGAGGTGCGCAAAATCATCTTCAAGAAGTTTATTAATTTATAATTTATTAACAGTTAATTTTTTTTCACAAAAAATTTACTTCAGCTCCAATTTGTTTTATTTTACCAAGGGTAACAGGAGAAAATAGACTCCAAAAGTTGTTGTACAATTTGTCCTGAGTACCCGGATAGGGGGTAAACCACTGTTTGGGCGCATGGCTCAGAAGGGAAGGAGCGACATTTGACTTTTCAATGCAAAATTGGCTGGAATTGAGATGGGACGCCATGTTGTGTTTGGAGAGCTACTAATGTGCCTAAACATTGAAACCCCCTGCAAGTGACACCATTTTGGAAAATAGACCGCCTAAGGAACTTATTTAAATGTGTGGTGAGCACTTTGACCCACCAAGTGCTTCACAAAAATTTATAATGTAGAGCCGTAAAAATAAAAAATAATATTTTTTCACAAAAATGAACTTTTCGCCCCCAATTTTTTATTTTCCCAAGGTTACCAGAAGAAATTGTACCCCAAACTTTGTTGTGCAATTTGTCCTGAGTATGCTGGTACCCCAGATGTGGGGGTAAACCACTGTTTGGGTGCATGGCAGAGCTCGGAAGGGAAGGAGCGCCATTTGACTTTTCAATGCAAAATTGGCTGGAATTGAGATGGGATGCCATGTTGCGTTGGGGAGCCCCTGATGTGCCTAAACATTGAAACCCCCCACAAGTGACACCATTTTGGAAAGTAGACCCCCTAAGGAACTTATCTAGATGTGTGGTGAGCACTTTGACCCACCAAGTGCTTCACAGACGTTTATAATATAGAGCCGTAAAAATAAAAAATATTTTTTCACAAAAATGAACTTTTCATCCCCAATTTTTTATTTTCCCAATGGTACCAGAAGAAATTGTACCCCAAAAGTTGTTGTGCAATTTGTCCTGAGTATGCTTATACCCCATATGTGGGTGTAAACCACTGTTTGGGTGCATGGCACAGCTTGGAAGGGAAGGAGTGCCGCTTGACTTTTCAATGCAAAATTGGCTGGAATTGAGATGGGACGCCATGCTGCGTTGGGGAGCCGCTGATGTGCCTTAAACATTGAAACCCCCCACAAGTGACACCATTTTGGAAAGTAGACCCCCTAAGGAACTTATCTAGTTGTGTGGTGAGCACTTTGACCCACCAAGTGCTTTACAGAAGTTTATAATATAGAGCCGTAAAAATAAAAAATAATATTTTTTCACAAAAATGAACTTTTCACCCCCAATTTTTTATTTTCCCAACGGTACCAGAAGAAATTGTACCCTAAAAGTTGTTGTGCAATTTGTCCTGAGTACGCTGATACCCCATATGTGGGGGTAAACCACTGTTTGGGTGCATGGCAGAGCTCGGAAGGGAAGGAGCGCCATTTGACTTTTCACTGCAAAATTGGCTGGAATTGAGATGGGACGCCATGTTGTGTTTGGAAAGCCCCTGATGTGCCTAAACATTGAAACCCCCCACAAGTGACACCATTTTGGAAAGTAGACCCCCTAAGGATCGTATCTAGATGTGTTGTGAGAGCTTTCAACCCTCAAGTGTTTCACTACAGTTTATAACGCAGAGCCGTGAAAATAAAACTTCTTTTTTTTCCACAAAAATTATTTTTTAGCACTCAGTTTTGTATTTTCCCAAGGGTAACATGAGAAATTGGACCGCAACAAAAGTTGTTGTGCAATTTGTCCTGAGTACGCTGAAATCCGATATGTGGGGGGTAACCACCGTTTGGGCGTATGGCAGAGCTCGGAAGGAAAGGAGCACCATTTGGAATGCAGACTTAGATGGAATGGTCTGCAGGCGTCACATTGTGTTTGCAGAGCCCCTAATGTGCATAAACAGTAGAAACCCCCCACAATTGACCCCATATTGGAAACTAGACCCCCCAAGGAACTTATCTAGATGTGTTGTGAGAACTTTGAATCCCCAAGTGCTTCACTACAGTTAATAACGCAGAGCCGTGAAAATAAAAATTCATTTTTGTCCCGCAAAAATGTTTTTTAGCCTCCCAAATTTTTATTTTCCCAAGGGTAACAAGAGAAATTGGACCGAAGAGGTTTTTGTCCAATTTGTCTTGAGTACGCTGATACCCCATATGTGGAGGGGAACCACCATTTGGGCACATGGCAGAGCTCGGAAAGGAAGGAGCGCCATTTGGAATGCAGACTTAGATGGATTGGTCTGCAGGCGTCACGTTGCATTTGCAGAGCCCCTGATGTACCTAAACAGTAGAAACCCCACACATGTGACCCCATATTGGAAACTAGACCCCCCAAGGAACTTATCTAGGTGTGTTGTGAGAACTTTGAACCCCCAAGTGTTTCACTACAGTTAATAACGCAAAGCCGTGAAAATAAAAAATCATTTTTTTCCCACAAAAATGTTTTTTTAGCCCCCCAAATTTTTATTTTCCCAAGGGTAACAAGAGAAATCGGACCCGAGAAGTTGTTGTCCAATTTGTCCTGAGTACGCTGATACCCAATATGTTGGGGTCAACCTCTGTTTGGCTGCACGGGGAGCTCGGAAGCGAAGGAGCACTGTTTTACTTTTTCAACGCAGAATTGGCTGGAATTGAGATCGGACGCCATGTCTGTCATGAATCCCCAATGGCTAGGGATAGCACAGGATAAGCAAAGTAATAATAAATATCGGACGAGCTCTAGGGTGATGGAACCTGGGCTGACCGCTGCCCTACGCCTGACAAACGCAACTAGAGATAGCCAGGGAGCGTGCCTACGTTGGTTCTAGACGCCACGCACCAGCCTAAGAGCTAACTAGTACTGCAGAGAAAACAAGACCTCACTTGCCTCCAGAGGAATTAACCCCAAAGGTATAGTTGCCCCCCACATGTATTGACGGTGAAATGAGAGGAAGGCACACACATAGAGATGATGTATATAGTTTTAGCAAATAGAGGCCCGCTGAAAACTAGAAAGCAGAATGACACAAAAGGGGACTGAGCGGTCAGCAAAAAACCCTAATCAAAAAAACCATCCTGAGATTACAAGAACCCATGTGCCAACTCATGGCACATGGGGAGAACCTCAGTCCACTAGAGCAACCAGCTAACAAAGAGACATTCTAAGCAAGCTGGACAAAAAACCAAACAACTGAAAATCAGCACTTAGCTTATCCTGAAAGATCTGGGAGCAGGTAGGCAGGAACCAAACAGAGCACATCTGAACACATTGATAGCCGGCAAGGGAAATGACAGAAAGGCCAGGTAAAATAGGAAACACCCAGCCTCTGATGGACAGATGGAAACCAAAGGCCGCAACCCACCAAAGTCACCCAGTACCAGCAGTAACCACCAGAGGGAGCCCGCAAACAGAATCCACAACAGTACCCCCCCCTTGAGGAGGGGTCACCGAACCCTCACGAGAACCCCCAGGGCGATCAGGGTGAGCTCTATGGAAGGCGCGGACCAAATCAGTCGCATGAACATCGGAGGCGACCACCCAGGAATTGTCCTCCTGACCATAACCCTTCCACTTAACCAAATACTGGAGTTTGCGTCTGGAAACACGAGAATCCAAGATCTTTTCAACAACATACTCCAATTCTCCCTCCACCAGCACCGGAGCAGGAGGCTCGACCGAAGGAACAACAGGCACCTCATACCTCCGCAACAACGACCGATGGAACACATTATGAATAGCGAACGATGCTGGGAGATCCAAACGGAAAGATACAGGGTTAAGAATCTCCGAGATCCTATAAGGACCGATGAACCGAGGCTTGAACTTAGGAGAAGAGACCTTCATAGGGACAAAACGAGAAGACAACCACACCAAGTCCCCAACAAGAAGTCGGGGACCCACGCGGCGACGGCGATTAGCAAACTGCTGAGTCCTCTCCTGAGACAACTTCAAATTGTCCACCACCTGACTCCAAATGTGATGTAGCCTGTCCACCACCACGTCCACTCCAGGACAATCCGAAGACTCCACCTGACCAGAGGAAAAACGAGGATGAAACCCCGAATTACAAAAAAAAGGAGAGACCAACGTGGCCGAACTAGCCCGATTATTAAGAGCAAATTCGGCCAGTGGCAAAAAAGCAACCCAGTCATCCTGATCAGCAGAAACAAAACACCTCAAATAAGTTTCCAAGGTCTGATTAGTTCGCTCCGTCTGGCCATTCGTCTGAGGATGGAATGCAGACGAGAAAGACAAATCAATGCCCATCTTGGCACAAAACGTCCGCCAAAATCTAGACACAAACTGGGATCCCCTGTCAGAAACGATATTCTCCGGAATCCCATGCAAACGAACCACGTTCTGAAAAAACAAAGGAACCAACTCAGAGGAGGAGGGCAACTTAGGCAAGGGCACCAAATGAACCATCTTAGAAAAGCGGTCACACAGAACCCAGATAACGGACATTTTCTGTGAAACCGGGAGACCAGAAATAAAATCCATGGAAATGTGCGTCCAAGGCCTCTTCGGGATGGGCAAGGATAACAACAACCCACTAGCCCGTGAACAGCAAGGCTTAGCTCGAGCACACACTTCACAAGACTGCACAAAGGTACGCACATCCCTAGACAAGGAAGGCTACCAAAAAGACCTGGCCACCAAGTCTCTTGTACCAAATATTCCAGGATGACCAGCCAACACAGAAGAATGGACCTCGGAGATGACTCTACTGGTCCAATCATCCGGAACAAACAGTCTTTCTGGTGGACATCGATCCGGTTTATCCACCTGAAACTCCTGCAATGCGCGTCGCAAGTCTGGGGATACGGCGGACAATATTACTCCATCCCTAAGGATACCAGCAGGCCCAGTGTCTCCAGGAGAGTCAGGCACAAAACTCCTGGAAAGAGCATCTGCCTTCACATTCTTTGAACCTGGCAGGTATGAAACCATGAAATTGAAACGAGAAAAAAATAACGACCAACGAGCCTGTCTAGGATTCAAACGCCTGGCAGACTCAAGGTAAATGAGATTCTTGTGATCAGTCAAGACCACCACGCGATGTTTAGCACCCTCAAGCCAATGACGCCACTCCTCAAATGCCCACTTCATGGCCAAAAGCTCCCGATTACCCACATCATAATTGCGCTCGGCGGGCGAGAATTTTCTAGAGAAGAAAGCACATGGCTTCATCACCGAGCCATTAGAACTTCTCTGTGACAAAACCGCCCCCGCTCCAATCTCGGAAGCATCAACCTCCACCTGAAAAGGAAGTGAAACATCTGGTTGACACAACACAGGAGCAGAAGAAAACCGGCGCTTAAGTTCCCGAAAGGCCTCCACGGCCGCAGGAGACCAATCAGCAACATCAGCACCCTTTTTAGTCAAATCAGTCAAAGGTTTAACAATACTGGAAAAATTAGCAATGAACCGACGATAAAAATTAGCAAACCCCAAGAACTTCTGAAGGCTCTTAACAGATGTAGGTTGTGTCCAGTCACAAATAGCCTGAACCTTAACGGGATCCATCTCAATAGTAGAAGGAGAAAAAATGTACCCCAAAAAAGAAATCTTCTGGACTCCGAAGAGACACTTTGAGCCCTTCACAAACAGAGAATTGGCCCGCAAAACCTGAAACACCTTCCTGACCTGTAGAACATGAGACTCCCAGTCATCAGAAAACACCAATATATCATCCAAATACACAATCATAAACTTATCCAGATATTCACGGAAAATATTGTGCATAAAGGACTGAAAGACTGACGGAGCATTGGAGAGTCCAAAAGGCATTACCAAATACTCAAAATGGCCCTCAGGCGTATTAAATGCGGTTTTCCACTCATCACCCTGTTTTATCCGCACCAGATTATACGCACCACGAAGATCTATTTTAGTGAACCACCTAGCCCCCTTAATGCGAGCAAACAAATCAGTAAATAATGGCAATGGATACTGGTATTTGACTGTAATCTTATTCAGAAGGCGATAATCTATACAAGGCCTCAGGGAACCATCTTTTTTTGCCACGAAAAAAAAACCTGCTCCCAGAGGGGACGAAGATGGACGAATATGTCCCTTTTCCAAGGACTCCTTAATATAATTCCGCATAGCAGTATGCTCTGGCAGTGACAGATTAAATAAACGACCCTTAGGGAACTTACTGCCAGGAATCAATTCTATAGCACAGTCACACTCTCTATGAGGAGGGAGCGAATTGAGCTTAGGCTCCTCAAAAACATCTCTATAATCCGACAAAAACGCAGGGATCTCTGAAGGAGTGGATGAAGCGATAGAAATCGGAGGTGCATCATTATGAACCCCCTGACATCCCCAACTTAGCACAGACATTGTTTTCCAGTCCAGGACAGGATTATGAGTTTGTAACCATGGCAGACCAAGCACTAGTACATCATGTAAATTATACAGTACAAGGAAGCGAATCACCTCCTGATGAACGGGAGTCATGCGCATGGTCACTTGTGTCCAATACTGCGGTTTATTCATAGCCAATGGTGTAGAATCAATTCCCTTCAGAGGAATAGGAACTTCCAGAGGCTCTAGACTAAAACCGCAGCGTTTAGCAAATGACCAATCCATAAGACTCAGGGCAGCGCCTGAATCCACATAGGCATCGACGGAAATGGAAGACAGTGAAAAAATCAGAGTCACAGACAAAATGAACTTAGACTGCAGAGTATCAATGGCAAAAGATTTATCAACCCTTTTTGTGCGTTTAGAGCATGCTGATATAACATGAGCTGAATCACCACAATAAAAACACAAACCATTTTTCCGCCTATAATTTTGCCGTTCACTTCTGGAGTGAATTCTATCACATTGCATAGTCTCAGGTGCCTGTTCAGAAGACACCGCCAACTGGTGCACGGGTTTGCGCTCCCGTAAACGCCGATCAATCTGAATGGCCATAGCCATAGACTCATTCAGACCTGTAGGCGCAGGGAACCCCACCATAATATCCTTAATGGCCTCAGAAAGACCATTTCTGAAGTTTGCAGCCAGGGCGCACTCATTCCACTGAGTAAGCACCGACCATTTCCGAAATTTCTGACAATATATTTCCGCTTCATCATGCCCCTGAGAGAGGGCTAATAAAGCCTTTTCAGCCTGAATCTCTAGGTTAGGTTCCTCATAGAGCAATCCCAATGCCAGAAAAAACGCATCCACACTGAGCAATGCAGGATCCCCTGGTGCCAATGCAAATGCCCAATTCTGAGGGTCGCCCCGTAGGAACGATATAACAATCTTGACCTGTTGAGCAGGGTCTCCAGAGGAGCGAGATTTCAAAGAGAGAAACAATTTACAATTGTTCCTGAAATTCAGGAAGGTAGATCTATCTCCAGAAAAAAACTCTGGAATAGGAATTCTAGGTTCAGACATGGGAGTGTGAACAACGAAATCCTGTATGTTTTGAACCTTTGCTGCGAGATTACTCAGGCTGGAAGCCAAACTCTGGACATCCATGATAAACAGCTAAGATCAGAGCCATTCAAGGGTTAAGAGGAGGTAAGAAGCAGCTAGACAGCAATTAAGGGCTAGGCAGCAAAACTCTGAAGGAAAAAAAAAAAAATTTTCCTTGAACACTTCTTTTACTCCTGCTTCAGCCCAAACAATTAACACTTTGTGGGCCAGCTATACTGTCATGAATCCCCAATGGCTAGGGATAGCACAGGATAAGCAAAGTAATAATAAATATCGGACGAGCTCTAGGGTGATGGAACCTGGGCTGACCGCTGCCCTACGCCTGACAAACGCAACTAGAGATAGCCAGGGAGCGTGCCTACGTTGGTTCTAGACGCCACGCACCAGCCTAAGAGCTAACTAGTACTGCAGAGAAAACAAGACCTCACTTGCCTCCAGAGGAATTAACCCCAAAGGTATAGTTGCCCCCCACATGTATTGACGGTGAAATGAGAGGAAGGCACACACATAGAGATGATGTATATAGTTTTAGCAAATAGAGGCCCGCTGAAAACTAGAAAGCAGAATGACACAAAAGGGGACTGAGCGGTCAGCAAAAAACCATAATCAAAAAAACCATCCTGAGATTACAAGAACCCATGTGCCAACTCATGGCACATGGGGAGAACCTCAGTCCACTAGAGCAACCAGCTAACAAAGAGACATTCTAAGCAAGCTGGACAAAAAACGAAACAACTGAAAATCAGCACTTAGCTTATCCTGAAAGATCTGGGAGCAGGTAGGCAGGAACCAAACAGAGCACATCTGAACACATTGATAGCCGGCAAGGGAAATGACAGAAAGGCCGGGTAAAATAGGAAACACCCAGCCTCTGATGGACAGATGGAAACCAAAGGCCGCAACCCACCAAAGTCACCCAGTACCAGCAGTAACCACCAGAGGGAGCCCGCAAACAGAATCCACAACACATGTCGCATTTGGAGAGCCCTGATGTGCCTAAACAGTGGAAACCCCCAATTCTAACTGAAACCCTAACCCAAACACACCCCTAATCCCAACCACACCCCTAACTCCAACCACACCTCTAACTCCAACACACAGCTAACCCTAATCCCAACCATAACCCTAACCACACCCCTAACCCTGATACACCCCTAACCCTAATCCCAACCATAAATCTAATCCAAACCCTAACCCTAGCCCCAACCCTAACCCTAGCCCCAACCCTTACCCCAACCCTAACTCTATTCCCAACCCTAACCTTAACCCTAGCCTCAACCCTAACCCTAGCCCTAACCCTAGCCCCAACCCTAGCCCCAACCCTAACCCTAGCCCTAACCCTAGCCCTAACCCTAATGGGAAAATGGAAATAATTTTTTTTATTTTTTTATTTTTCCCTAACAAAGGGGGTGATGAAGGAGGGTTTGATTTATGTTTATAGCTTTTTTTTAGCGGATTTTCATGATTGGCAGCTGTCACACACTAAAAGAAACTTTTTATTGCAAAAAATATTTTTTTGCGTTACCACATTTTGAGAGCTATAATTTTTCCATATTTTAGTCCACAGAGTCATGTGAGGTCTTGTTTTTTGCGTGACGAGTTGAAGTTTTTATTGGTAACATTTTCGGGCACATGACATTTTTTGATCGCTTTTTATTCCAATTTTTGTGAGGCAGTATGACCAAAAACCAGCTATTCAAGAATTTCTTTTTTTTTTTTGGGGGGGGGGGGGGGGGGGGCGTTTATACCGTTCCGCGTCTGGTAAAATGGATAAAGCAGTTTTATTCTTCGGGTAAGTACGATTACAGCGATACCTCATTTAGATTATTTTTTTATATTTTGGCGCTTTTGTATGATAAAAACTATTTTATAGAAAAAAAATGATTTTTGCATCGCTTTGTTCTGAGGACTATAATTTTTTTTATTTTTTCACTGATGACGCTGTATGGTGGCTCTTTTTTTGCGGGACAAGATGACATTTTCAGTGGTACCATGGTTATTTATATCTGTCTTTTTGATCGCGTGCTATTCCACTTTATGTTCGGCGGTATGATAATAAAGGGTTGTTTTTTGCCTCGTTTTTTTGAATTTTTTTTTACGGTGTTCACTGAAGGGGTTAACTAGTGGACTATTTTTATAGGTCAGGTCGTTACGGACGTGGAAATACTAAATATGTGTACTTTTATTGTTTTTTTGTTTATTTAGATAAAGGAATGTATATATTGGAACAATATATATATATATTCTATTTATTTAGGAATTTTTTATTTTTTTTTAAACATGTATATATTTTTATATTACTTTTTTACTTTGCCCCAGGGGGGACATCACAGTAAAGTGACAGGTCGCTGATCTGACACTTTGCTGTGCACTGTGTCAGATCAGCGATCACATAGGCACAGCAGGGAGGCCTCCCGGCGCCTGCTCTGAGCAGGCGCTTGTAAGCCACCTCCCTGCAGGACCCTGATGCAGCCCCATGGCCATTTTGGATCCGGGGCCTGCAGTGGGGAGATGCTCGGTACAAGGTGAGCACATCGCCTTGAACCGAGGGTCTCAGGGAAGGCCGCAGGGAGCCCCCTCCCTGCGCGATGCTTCCTTATGCCCCAGAACGCTGCGATCATGTTTGATCGCAGTGTGCCGGTGGTTAATGTACCGGGGGCGGTCCGTGATCTCAGTTCTGCTATGCAAAAGTCTGGTGGATACACAGCTGAGTAAAGAAAAACGAGTGGCCATCATTACTTTAAAAAATGAAGGTCAGTCAGTCCGAAAAATTGGGAAAACTTTGAAAGTGTCCCCAAGTGCAGTGGCAAAAACCATCAAGCGCTACAAAGAAACTGGCTCACATGAGGACCGCCCCAGGAAAGGAAGACCAAGAGTCACCTCTGCTTCTGAGGATAAGTTTATCTGAGTCACCAACCTCAGAAATCGCAGGTTAACAGCAGCTCAGATCAGAGACCAGGTCAATGCCACACAGAGTTCTAGCAGCAGACACATGTCTACAACAACTGTTAAGAGGAGACTTTGTGCAGCAGGCCTTCATGGTAAAATAGCTGCTAGGAAACCACTGCTAAGGACAGGCAACAAGCAGAAGAGACTTGTTTGGGCTAAAGAACACAAGGAATGGACATTAGACCAGTGGAAATCTGTGCTTTGGTCTGATGAGTCCAAATTTGAGATCTTTGGTTCCAACCACCGTGTCTTTGTGCGACGCAGAAAAGGTAAACGGATGGACTCTACATGCCTGGTTCCCACTGTGAAGCATGGAGGAGGAGGTGTGATGGTGTGGGGGTGCTTTCCTGGTGACACTATTGGGGATTTATTCAAAATTGAAGGTATACTGAACCAGCATGGCTACCACAGCATCTTCCAGCGGCATGCTATTCCATCCGGTTTGCGTTTAGTTGGACCATCATTTATTTTCAACAGGACAATGACCCCAAACACATCTCCAGGCTGTGTAAGGGCTATTTGACCAAGAAGGAGAGTGATGGAGTGCAACATCAGATGACCTGGCCTCCACAGTCACCAGACCTGAACCCAATCGAGATGGTTTGGGGTGAGCTGGACCGCAGAGTGAAGGTAAAAGGGCCAACAAGTGTTAAGCATCTCTGGAAAGTCCATCAAGATCGTTGGAAGACCATTCCCGGTGACTACTGTTGTGAATTTGCTTTTTGCTCCCTCTAGTGGTTACTAGTTTTTTGACTCTGGTTTTTCTGTCATTCCTTTTATCCGCACCTGGGTCGTTAGTTAGGGGTGTTGCTATATAAGCTCCCTGGACCTTCAGTTCAATGCCTGGCAACGTAGTTATCAGAGCTAGTCTGCTGTGCTCTTGTCTACTGATCCTGGTTCCAGTTATATCAGCTAAGTCTGCCTTTTGCTTTTTGCTATTTGTTTTGGTTTTGTATTTTTGTCCAGCTTGTCCCCAATCTATATCCTGACCTTTGCTGGAAGCTCTAAGGGGCTGGTGTTCTCCCCCCGGACCGTTAGACGGTTCGGGGGTTCTTGAATTTCCAGTGTGGATTTTGATAGGGTTTTTGTTGACCATATAAGTTACCTTTCTTTATTCTGCTATCAGGAAGCGGGCCTCTCTGTGCTAAACCTGGTTCATTTCTGTGTTTGTCATTTCCTCTTACCTCACCGTCATTATTTGTGGGGGGCTTCTATCCAGCTTTGGGGTCCCCTTCTCTGGAGGCAAGAAAGGTCTTTGTTTTCCTCTACTAGGGGTAGCTAGATTCTCCGGCTGGCGCGTGTCATCTAGAATCAACGTAGGAATGATCCCCGGCTACTTCTAGTGTTGGCGTTAGGAGTAGATATATGGTCAACCCAGTTACCACTGCCCTATGAGCTGGATTTTTGTATTCTGCAGACTTCCACGTTCCTCTGAGACCCTCGCCATTGGGGTCATAACAGTTTGCCAGGCCAGTATTAAATGTTTAATGCATTGCAGAAGAGGGATTATAAGAAAGAAGATTCTGAGTTTTTTTTTTTTTCTCCTTCCCCTTTACCTCAGAGTGGCTATGCTTGCTGCAGACATGAATGTCCAGACCTTGATTACAAGTGTGGACCAGCTGGCTACTCGTGTGCAGGGCATACAAGACTATGTTATCAGAAATCCTAGGTCAGAACCTAAAATACCGATTCCTGAACTGTTTTCCGGAGACAGGTTTAAGTTTAGGAATTTCGTGAATAATTGTAAATTGTTTTTGTCCCTGAGACCCTGTTCATCAGGAGATTCTGCTCAGCAAGTAAAAATTGTTATTTCGTTCTTACGGGGCGACCCTCAGGATTGGGCTTTTTCGCTGGCGCCAGGAGATCCGGCATTGGCTGATCTTGATGCGTTTTTTCTGGCGCTCGGTTTACTTTATGAGGAACCCAATCTTGAGATTCAGGCAGAAAAGGCCTTGCTGTCTATGTCTCAGGGGCAGGACGAGGCTGAAGTGTATTGCCAAAAATTTCGGAAATGGTCCGTGCTGACACATTGGAACGAGTGTGCACTGGCCGCTAATTTTAGAAATGGCCTTTCTGAAGCCATTAAGAATGTTATGGTGGGTTTTCCCATTCCCACAGGTCTGAATGATACTATGGCACTGGCTATTCAAATTGACCGGCGGTTGCGGGAGCGCAAAACCGCAAATTCCCTCATGGTGTTGTCTGAACAGACACCTAATTCAGTGCAATGTGATAGAAAAACCGCAAATTCCCTCATGGTGTTGTCTGAACAGACACCTGATTTAATGCAATGTGATAGAATCCTGACTAGAAATGAGCGGAAAATTCATAGACGCCGGAATGGCTTGTGCTACTACTGTGGTGATTCTACACATGTTATCTCAGCATGCTCTAAACGTATAGCTAAGGTTGTTAGTCCTGTCACCGTTGGTAATTTGCAACCTAAATTTATTCTGTCTGTAACTTTGATTTGCTCACTGTCATCTTATCCTGTCATGGCGTTTGTAGATTCAGGTGCTGCCCTGAGTCTCATGGATCTCTCATTTGCTAAGCGCTGTGGATTTACTCTTGAACCATTAGAAAATCCTATTCCTCTTAGGGGTATTGATGCTACACCATTGGCAGCAAATAAACCGCAGTATTGGACTCAGGTTACCATGTGCATGACTCCTGAACACCGCGAGGTGATACGTTTCCTGGTTTTACATAAAATGCATGATTTGGTCGTTTTAGGGCTGCCATGGTTACAGACCCATAATCCAGTCCTGGACTGGAAGGCTATGTCAGTCTCAAGTTGGGGCTGTCGTGGTATTCATGAGGATTCCCTGCCTGTGTCTATTGCTTCTTCTACGCCTTCGGAAGTTCCGGAGTATTTGTCTGATTATCAGGATGTCTTCAGTGAGTCTGAGTCCAGTGCACTGCCTCCTCATAGGGACTGTGACTGTGCTATAGATTTGATCCCAGGCAGTAAATTTCCTAAGGGAAGACTGTTTAATCTGTCGGTACCTGAACATACCGCTATGCGTTCATATATCAAGGAGTCTCTGGAAAAAGGACATATTCGTCCGTCTTCTTCCCCTCTTGGTGCGGGATTCTTTTTTGTGGCAAAAAAGGACGGATCTTTGAGACCTTGTATTGATTATCGGCTTTTAAATAAGATCACTGTCAAATTTCAGTATCCTTTACCGCTGTTGTCTGACTTGTTTGCCCGGATTAAGGGTGCCAAGTGGTTCACCAAGATAGACCTTCGTGGTGCGTACAACCTTGTGCGCATTAAGCAAGGTGATGAATGGAAAACCGCATTCAATACGCCCGAAGGTCATTTTGAGTACTTGGTGATGCCTTTTGGGCTCTCCAATGCGCCTTCAGTTTTTCAGTCCTTTATGCATGACATTTTCCGGAAGTATCTGGATAAATTTTTGATTGTTTATCTGGATGATATTTTGGTTTTTTCTGATAATTGGGATTCGCATGTGGAGCAGGTCAGGTTGGTCTTTAAAATTTTGCGTGAAAATTCTTTGTTTGTCAAGGGCTCAAAGTGTCTCTTTGGTGTACAGAAGGTTCCCTTTTTGGGGTTCATTTTTTCCCCTTCTGCTGTGGAGATGGACCCAGTCAAGGTCCGAGCTATTCTTGATTGGACTCAGCCCTCGTCAGTTAAGAGTCTTCAGAAGTTCTTGGGCTTCGCTAACTTCTACCGTCGTTTTATCGCTAATTTTTCTAGCATTGTGAAACCTTTGACGGATATGACCAAGAAGGGCTCCGATGTAGCTAACTGGGCTCCTGCTGCCGTGGAGGCTTTCCAGGAGTTGAAACGCCGGTTTACTTCGGCGCCTGTTTTGTGCCAGCCTGACGTCTCACTTCCCTTTCAGGTTGAGGTGGATGCTTCGGAGATTGGGGCAGGGGCCGTTTTGTCGCAGAGAGGCCCTGGTTGCTCTGTTATGAAGCCTTGTGCCTTTTTCTCTAGGAAGTTTTCGCCTGCCGAGCGAAATTATGATGTGGGCAATCGGGAGTTGTTGGCCATGAAATCGGCATTTGAGGAGTGGCGTCATTGGCTCGAGGGTGCTAAGCATCGTGTGGTGGTCTTGACTGATCACAAAAATCTGATGTATCTCGAGTCTGCTAAACGCCTTAATCCGAGACAGGCCCGCTGGTCATTGTTTTTCTCCCGCTTTGATTTTGTTGTCTCGTATTTACCAGGTTCAAAGAATGTGAAGGCCGATGCTCTTTCTAGGAGCTTTGTGCCTGATGCTCCTGGAGTCGCTGATCCTGTTGGTATTCTTAAAGATGGAGTTATCTTGTCAGCTATTTCTCCGGATCTGCGACGTGTGTTGCAGAGATTTCAGGCTGATAGGCCTGAGTCTTGTCCACCTGACAGACTGTTTGTCCCGGATAAGTGGACCAGCAGAGTCATTTCCGAGGTTCATTCCTCGGTGTTGGCAGGTCACCCGGGAATTTTTGGCACCAGAGATCTGGTGGCCAGGTCCTTTTGGTGGCCTTCCTTGTCAAGGGATGTGCGGTCATTTGTGCAGTCCTGTGGGACTTGTGCTCGAGCTAAGCCTTGCTGTTCTCGTGCCAGCGGTTTGCTCTTGCCCTTGCCTGTCCCGAAGAGACCTTGGACACATATCTCCATGGATTTCATTTCTGATCTTCCGCTATCTCAGGGCATGTCCGTTGTCTGGGTGATATGTGATCGCTTCTCCAAGATGGTCCATTTGGTTCCTTTGCCTAAGCTGCCTTCCTCTTCCGATCTGGTTCCTGTGTTTTTCCAGAACGTGGTTCGTTTGCACGGCATCCCTGAGATTATTGTGTCAGACAGAGGATCCCAGTTCGTTTCCAGGTTCTGGCGATCCTTTTGTAGTAGGATGGGCATTGATTTGTCGTTTTCGTCTGCTTTCCATCCTCAGACTAATGGACAGACGGAGCGAACCAATCAGACTTTGGAGGCTTATTTGAGGTGTTTTGTCTCTGCTGATCAGGACGATTGGGTGACATTCTTGCCGTTGGCTGAGTTTGCCCTTAATAATCGGGCTAGTTCCGCCACCTTGGTTTCGCCTTTTTTCTGCAACTCTGGTTTCCATCCTCGCTTTTCTTCGGGTCATGTGGAGCCTTCTGACTGTCCTGGGGTGGATTCTGTGGTGGATAGGTTGCAGCAGATCTGGAATCATGTGGTGGACAACTTGAAGTTGTCACAGGAGAAGGCTCAGCGCTTTGCCAACCGCCGCCGCGGTGTGGGTCCCCGACTACGCGTTGGGGATTTGGTGTGGCTTTCTTCCCGCTTTGTTCCTATGAAGGTCTCCTCTCCTAAATTTAAACCTCGTTTTATTGGGCCTTACAAGATATTGGAAATCCTTAATCCTGTATCTTTTCGTCTGGATCTTCCTGTGTCGTTTGCTATTCACAATGTATTTCATAGGTCCTTGTTGCGGCGGTACATTGTGCCTGTAGTTCCTTCTGCTGAGCCTCCTGCTCCGGTGTTGGTTGAGGGCGAGTTGGAGTACGTGGTGGAGAAGATCTTGGATTCTCGCCTCTCCAGGCGGAGGCTTCAGTACCTGGTCAAGTGGAAGGGCTATGGTCAGGAGGATAATTCCTGGGTGGTCGCCTCTGATGTTCATGCGGCCGATTTAGTTCGTGCCTTTCATGCCGCTCATCCTGATCGCCCTGGTGGTCGTGGTGAGGGTTCGGTGACCCCTCACTAAGGGGGGGGTACTGTTGTGAATTTGCTTTTTGCTCCCTCTAGTGGTTACTAGTTTTTTGACTCTGGTTTTTCTGTCATTCCTTTTATCCGCACCTGGGTCGTTAGTTAGGGGTGTTGCTATATAAGCTCCCTGGACCTTCAGTTCAATGCCTGGCAACGTAGTTATCAGAGCTAGTCTGCTGTGCTCTTGTCTACTGATCCTGGTTCCAGTTATATCAGCTAAGTCTGCCTTTTGCTTTTTGCTATTTGTTTTGGTTTTGTATTTTTGTCCAGCTTGTCCCCAATCTATATCCTGACCTTTGCTGGAAGCTCTAAGGGGCTGGTGTTCTCCCCCCGGACCGTTAGACGGTTCGGGGGTTCTTGAATTTCCAGTGTGGATTTTGATAGGGTTTTTGTTGACCATATAAGTTACCTTTCTTTATTCTGCTATCAGGAAGCGGGCCTCTCTGTGCTAAACCTGGTTCATTTCTGTGTTTGTCATTTCCTCTTACCTCACCGTCATTATTTGTGGGGGGCTTCTATCCAGCTTTGGGGTCCCCTTCTCTGGAGGCAAGAAAGGTCTTTGTTTTCCTCTACTAGGGGTAGCTAGATTCTCCGGCTGGCGCGTGTCATCTAGAATCAACGTAGGAATGATCCCCGGCTACTTCTAGTGTTGGCGTTAGGAGTAGATATATGGTCAACCCAGTTACCACTGCCCTATGAGCTGGATTTTTGTATTCTGCAGACTTCCACGTTCCTCTGAGACCCTCGCCATTGGGGTCATAACAGACTACCTCTTGAAGCTCATCAAGAGAATGCCAAGAGTGTGCAAAGCAGTCATCAAAGCAAAAGGTGGCTACTTTGAAGAACCTAGAATATAAGACATATTTTCAGTCGTTTCACACTTTTTTTTATATAATTCCACATGTGTTAATTCATAGTTTTGATGCCTGCAGTGTGAATGTACAATTTACATAGTCATGAAAAAACAGAAAAATCTTTAAATGAGGATGTATGTCCAAACTTTTGGTCTGTTCTTTATATATAATCAAACCACGCAAGAAATAAATAAGTAAATCACAGTGAGATGTCTGATTCAATGCACAACATCCAAAAATAACCTATCTATTGTAGTGATAAAAATACAAAGTGCCAAATAAAAATAAACATCAGCTATCTGTATGAGAATCAAATGCACTATGCAGTGCGGATCTAGATTGATGGAATGATAAAATAAAATACAGCTGTGGCAGAAGCAGAGGTAAAAAGTTAAATAGATGGTACTAAGCTCAAGGGATTAATGAGCATCAGATAAGCAGCGAAAATGTTATTCAAAAATATGTAAGATATAAGTGCTATTAGTGCCCTACTCTAGAGTCTACAGCTGCCAATAGAAATGTTTTCTGTGATGAAATGTTTATTTTACACCAGTCACATATTATTTTGGGGTAGGTACATTAATGATGTGCTTATCATGTGGGATGGTGATGCACAGCTGGTTTCTGATTTTTATCCAGAAGCGATATTTAGTGGAAATCCTCTGCGCTGCTTGATGATTGAAGAGACATCAGTCCTTGTGTTGTTTATCAATAAATTGCACATTTTGAAGGTACAAGAACTTCTTTCTCAGCAAAAAGAAGGACCACATGTTGACATAAAGGGAATAAGTGACCATCACAGTATTTGTCATTTCAATTGAGCACTTTTTCTCCCTTTTTTGATATATTAACAGAATCATTAAAGTTAAATTTTACATTTAGGAATCTTTAGTTGGTAATTATATGTCTCTGGCAATTTGTAAAAAATTACTTATATTTCTGACAAGCTTGCTTTTGCCATGCGAGTAGTAGATATTTTATGTACTGCAGAAGAGTCATGGTTCCTAGTTGATTTGTTCTGGAACATCCATGGCTAGTTTTCCTCCAAAAAAACCCCTTCACACTGCAAAAGATTTGTTGGCCCATGACGTGGAAAATAATTTGACCCTCTGAGATTGCAAATAGGACCCATCATCCCCATCACCACTACCATAGGTTTGAGGTCTAGCCTCCCTCACCAATAGCAATTGAAGCATCATCTGCTACCAAGATAGCATCAGAAGTATATCTGTCCTTGGAAGAACTTTTGGCCGGACACTGGCTCCACTCTTTGTTGCCAATGCCTCCTCTACTGATGATATCACATCTTAGTCACCCCAATCTGATTCCCAGATCTTGTCCACCACACATTCATCCTCATCATCCCTGATACTGGTGACTCACAGTGGGAAATTTGCTGTGCTCCTTGCCCCCCTAATTATTACCTAGATTTAAATTTCCCCTGACTCAGAGTGCCACTACTACTGCCACCACAGCTATACATACATTTGAGTTATGTCTTTCTCATCCTGGACCCCATCTCATCTAAGTCTCATGCAACTTATGAATTGTAAGATACTGTGAAATATCTTCCTTAGCACCCAGAGTTATGCAGTTTAAGAGAATGAAAGTCAGAACAGACAGAGATGAATTTGCTAGAACTGGAAGTTTATAATCAAAAGGTTCAGTATTGCAATGGTGAAGTAGAAGGAATAATGTGCAGAACACTGACTCAAGCTGACGGTGTCACTGTCAGAGGTAACATAATTCTGCTGTGTTTGGGATGATCAATATGTTATATAGTCCATAACATTATCCACTTTTCCCAACTAATATGCATAACAGAATCAAAAAAGGACAATTGGGACCTGCATTTGGTTGTTCTGCTGCCTGGACAACTGGTATCAGCGATGTTGGAGCTACTGCTATAATGCCAGATGATGTGCTGTGAGGTTTTTTTTAACATTGCCATTGCTAGGTTTTCTTTTACCATACATTTTTATACCACACCAGAATCAGCTTTTCATGAGTTACAATTTCACGATTCCCATACAGGATAAACCAATAAATGCTAGGTACAGTAACAGAACAGCGGCAAAAGGCTGCAGTATTGATGTGGCCTGTATGCAAGTCAAATTTGACTAATAAAATAAGTGTGCAAAAATATGTAATTTATGAAGTGCAGACTTGGCTCCAAGTATTATGACTTTCTCTCGCTAACTCTATGTCTAAGCTTGTGGTTTGATGTTTTTTCACTAACAAGATTAAATACAAAATGGCTGCTGTATTGTTTGCTTGTGCTTTTATAACGGCTATTTTAAATCCCTAAAATGGATGCTGCTTTCCTGCCCAAGCTTATATAGTGGCTCAGATTGGTTGTGCTATATATAAAATGTAATTTGATAACTTGAAGGCATTATAGGGAAGACCAGCCATGCCAAATGTCTTGTGAGCCTTCTCTGGCTAATTTTACGCAATTCATACAAAATGAATCAAACATTGCTTGAGTTCCCCAAGTTCAGAAAATTCCTAAACGTTTGATGCAAATTCAATTTGCATCAAATCAATTTAATTTCTGATATTGATTGATTTAGCAGTCACATGCCTATTCTAGCAAACAGAAGGACAGCCTGCTGTGATGCTTGTCAACAGAGTAAAATACGACTACTACGTGCCAGTGCAAATTAGGTCAGATTGATTGTGCATGTAGTTTAGCAACTCTCCCCTCTTGTTTATGGAATTAATATCCTTATTATCTTTTGCCTGACACAATATTTTTTCTTGTGATGTCCATAAATGCTCCAACAACATCCTTGTTCCTCAAAGTGTATATTAAAGGATTCAGCATTGGGGTTACAACACTGTAGAACAAGGTGGCCATTTTGTCTTGGTTCGCTACATGGGTTGATCCAGGCCTCATATACATAAAGATGATGGTGCCATAAAGCAAGGATACAACTATAATGTGTGAAGCACAGGTGGAGAAGGCTTTCCTCCGTCCTACAGATGTTCTTATCTTCAGTATGCTGGAAATGATGTAACCATATGTAATAAGGATAAGGAAAAATGGACCCATCACCACCAACATAGCAAAGAAGAAAATAACAGTCTTGTTAATAGATATATCTGCACAGGCCAGCTCTAGGACTGAAGGAACCTCACAGAAAAAGTGATTTATTACATTGGGACCACAATAGGGCAATTGTAATGCAAAGACTGTGTGTACAATGGAGTTTATAATTCCTCCAGCCCAGGAACTAGTTGCCATCTTAATGCACAAGGCAGTATGCATAATATTAGTGTAGTGTAATGGGGTACAAATAGCCACATACCGGTCGTAGGCCATTGACAACAAAAGGTAGCACTCTGTCCCTCCTAGAGAGAGGTGAATGAACATCTGAGCGACACAACCATTAAAAGATATGCTTTTTCTCACAGACAAGAAATTAATAAGCATTTTGGGGACTATACTTGACGTGTACCAGATATCCAAAAATGATAAATTACTCAAGAAGAAATACATAGGGGTATGAAGCCGGGGGCTTATTCCACGGAGAGTAATTATCATTATGTTACCAATTAGTGATATCATGTAACATGATAAAAATACAAAATATAACACTATCTGAATATTCCTCCGGCTGGTTAGCCCAAGAAGAATGAATTCTTCCACAAACTTGTTCTTGGATATGTTCATTCCAGTGCTGGTATTGTGGAAAATCATTCTCTTCCACTTTCTAATATGTAAAGAAACATCAGCCTCCTGTAGAAAATAAAAAATAAATCAGCAATAATATCTATGCATCTAGCCATTAATCTATATATAAGTTCAAGTTAACTGCTGAGCACAAAATGTTAGTTGAAAAACATTACTCTACAAATAATTACAGTAGATTAAACTTTGGTTATTAATCGCAGCAGGGACGGACACTGACAGCTTAGGGCCCCTGTGTAAGAAATGTGTCTGGGCCTCCCTCCTTTTATGGCCACAAAGCTACAGATATACAGATGCTTCTCACAAAATTAGAATATCATCAAAAGTTAATTTATTTCAATTCTTCAATACAAAAATTGAATCTCGTAATTATGTAGAGTCATTACAAACAGAGTGATCTATTTCAAGTGTTTATTTCTGTTAATGTTGATGATTATGGCTTACAGCCAATGAAAACACAAAAGTCATTATCTCAGGAATTTTGAATAATTAACAAAAACACCTGCAAAGGCTTTCTAAGCATTTAAAAAGGGTACCTTAGACTGTATCAGTAGGCTCCGCAATCATGGGAAAGACTGCTGACTTGACAGATGTCCAGAAGGCAGTCATTGACACACTGAAGGAGGGTAAGCCAACAAAGGTAATTGCTAAAGAAGCTGGCTGTCCACAGAGTGCTGTTTCAAAGCATATTAATGGATAGTTGAGTGGAAGGAAAAACTGTGGTAGAAAAAGCTACACAGGCAACCAGGATAACATGAGCTACAAGTGTCGCATTCCTTGTGTCAAGCCACTCATGACCAATAGACAGCACCAGAAGCACCTTACCTGGGCCAAATAGGAAAAGAACTGGACTGTTGCTCAGTGGTCCAATGTGTTATTTTCAGATGAAAGTAAATTTTGCATTTCATTTAGAAATAAAGGTCCCAGAGTCTGGAAGAAGAGGGAAGAGGCACACAACCCAAGCTGCTTTATGTCTAGTGTGAAGTTTTCACAATCAGTGATGGGGTGGGGAGCCATGTGATCTTCTAGTGCATTTCCACTGTGTTTTATCAAGACCAAAGACAGTGCAGCTGCCTATCAGATCCGACAATGCAGATGAAGGGAAAGCTGTAATAAAAAGCAACATGGGCTTCCATAACACCTCAATAGTTCCAGAGGCTGTTTGCCTCCTCGCCACGCCACATTGATGCAGTAAATGACGCAAAAGGAGCCCCAACCAAGTAGTGAGTGCATTTACTGAACATACACTTCAGTAAGCCAACATTTCAGATTTTAAAATCATTTTTCTAGCTGGTGCTATAATGTTTTCTAATTTTACTGAGATAATGATTTTTGGGCTTTCATTGGCTGTAAGCCATAATCATCAACATTAACAGAAATAAACACTTGAAATAGATAACTCTGTTTGTAATGATTCTATATATAATATATGAATTTAACTTTTTGTATTGAAGAACTGAAATAAATTAACTTTTTGATGATATTCCAATTTAGTGTGAAGCCCCGGTATATACACACACAAATATATATCATAGAATCATAGAATATTACAGTTGGAAGGGACCTCAAGGGTCATCGTGTCCAACCCCTTGCTCAATGCAGGATTCACTAAACCATCTCAGATGTCTGTCCAGCCTCTGTTTGAAGACTTCCATTGAAGGAGGACTCACCACCTATCGTGGAAACCTGTTCCACTCATTGATCACCCTCACTGTAAGGAACTTTTTTCTAATATCTAATCTGTATCTTCTCTCTTTCAGCTTAATCCCATTGCTTTTCGTGTTTCCTTGTGCAAATGAGAATAATGAATCCTTCTACACTGTGACATCCCTTCAGATATTTTTATACAGCTTTTAAGACTTTTCTTTACCTTTTTGCAAGCTAAACATTCCCAGATTCTTTAATCATTCCTCGTGGGACATACTTTGCAGTCCGCTTACCACCATGGTAGCTCTTCTCTGAACTTGCTCCAGATTTTCAGTGTCATTTTTAAAATGTGGTGCCCAGAACTGGACACAATATTGCAGATGAGGCCTGACCAAGGAGGAGTAGAGGGGGATAATTACTCCATGTGATCTAGATTCTATGCTTCCCTTAATACATTCTAGAACTGTGTTTGCCTTTTTTGCTCCTGCATCACAGTGTTGACTCATGTGCAGTCTTTGATCTATTAGTATACCCAAGTCTTTTTCACACATGCTGTTGTTTAGTTCTATTCCTTCCATTCTATAGATATAATTTTTGCTTTTCTTGCCCAGATGTAGAATCTGGCATTTCTCCCTGTTAAATACCATTCTGGGAGTCGCTCTCCATTGTTCAAGCTTATTTAGATCTTTCCTAATCCTTTCTCTGTCTTGTCTAGTGTTTGCTATCCCTCCTTCTGCAAATTTGATTAGTTTACCTACAGTTCCCTTATCTAGATCATTTCTAAAATGTTGAACAATACTGGAGACAGGACAGAGCCTTTTGGTACCCCACATGAAACACTTTCCAATTGGATGTGCAACGAATTATTACCACTCTTTGAGTACAATCACTGAATCCACCTAGCCACCTAGCCATAGCCTTGTCAATCCCATACTTGGTCATTTTTTCAATAAGGATAGTATGAGATATTTTATCAAATGCTTGACTGAAGTCGAGATATACTTTATCATTTCCTTGAACCACCCAGTCAGTGATTCCATCATAGAAGAAAATTAGATTAGTCTGGCATGACTACAAACCCATGTAGCCTCTGTGTAATAATTATTAGGGATAACTCAGGAGACTCTTTGCGTGGAACAAGACAACTACAGGACACAGTTTTATAAGTGGTAAAGTCTATATTATCACACAGTGATTCAAATAGGTGCAGAGAGTAACTCAAGTCCACAACACTTGGAGTAAATATTAAATGCAGCTTAGCAGTCTATAGGAAACTTCAGAGGAAAATGCAATCACGCAGAAAGTCTATGAAGCACAATTATTCTTGAGGATACTTGACACGAATAAGTCCTTGCTTAGTCCAAAACACAGATACTGTAGATATGCTTATAAGGCAGTTCAAATAATATCTTAGCTCAACCAGGGAGGCCTGGGTAATAGTCTCAGGTTCTTGCAGAGCAGAAACAGCTTACATGTCCAGCAAATGCAGATGGAAGTAAACACGAGCAGCAGATGAAGGAGGATTACTGGAACTGGTGTATGCAGCAGGAACTCAGAGCAGAGTAGCAGGATAACCCCACAGGTTCACAGGAGCAGGTATATAGCCAGGGAGTAACCAGAGGTCAGGAGCTGGATGCAAGGCAGAATACTCCAGCACAGACTGAAGGCTGGGGTGGAGTTTTATAGCAGGAAGACACAGTGCACATGAGACCAAAGACGCCATCTTGGAAAAGGGCAGTAATGCACAAAAGGTAATAAAAAATGTTCAGAGTCCTGACACTCTGATTAATAACTGTATTCTAATTCAAGTACTTACATGCTGTTTAATTATTTGTTCAAATATCTTAATTGATATAGAAGTAAGGCTTACTGGCCTGTAATTGCTTTTCTCTATCTTCTTTCCCTTTTTGAAGATATGGACAACATTTGCCCTTCTCCAATCTTCTATGAGTTCTCTTGTTTTCCAGGATTTTTCAAAGATTCTGGCTAGTGGTTCTTCAATTTTCTCTGCTATTTCAGTACCCTAGGATGTAATTCATCTTGACCATGAGATTTAAATTAATTTCAATTAGCTAAGTGTTCCCTCACCATCTTTCTGTTTATAGGTAGCGTGGATTCTTTTATTCCTTAAATAGCACTGTGAAGATCAGTTGATGTTACATTTGCTGTCTTAGAAAACACAGAGCTAAAATAGAAATTTAAAACTTTGGCCTTCTCAACATCATTTTTGACCACCTCACTCTTTTGATTCTGTAAAAACCATGAAGCATCATTGACTTTTCTTTTCTTTTAATATACCCCCAAAATCCTTTTTTTATTGCTTTTGTTCTCCCTTGGAAATCTGGCTTTAGTGACTGTGGTTCACCCAAAATTGCGGAAACATGTCCGATATTAATTTGAGTGTCACATCATAATAATCAATGCAAGTCTATGGGTCAGTTAAAAAATTAGATAGGATGCTGACAACATCCAAGTGCTGTCCATTTTTCATGGACTGCTAGATAAAATAAAGCAGAAAATCTTTTTCTTGTTTGCTTCTCATCAGAAAAAAAAAACTGATGAAATTCAGACCAAACTGGGATGAAACTCTGATGCAAAATTGATAAAACTCCAAATAAAATCACTGATCATAGTAAGACAGTTTTCCACGTAAGTGAAAATAAACAGATGTTTGAATAAGCCCTAAGTGTGGCATGTACCAAAATAAAATGAATAACAAACAAACAAAAAAGCTTGCGACATGCACACTTTGTGATGTAGACAGTTGAGCTAACCCTTAACGACCGTCGATACACCTTTTAACAGAGAATACACAAAGCATATAAATAATCACACTGACGTTTATCCGCTAAATACTATACTATTACATACTATACTATATATATACTATAAACCTTTTAACAGCGGCAGTTAAGGGTACTTAAACCACAGTGCCGCTTTTTAACGACATTGAGGTTTAAGTGTATAGTGCCCCCCAAAGTCAGAATTTCTCCGGGATCTTGGCTGCTGGGGATAGCTGAGACACCAGAGAACTTGATGTGCCTCCGTTTTTAATGACCCCGGTGTTGCGATCGCCGTTATTAATGGAATAACGGTGACCACAAAAAAAAGTAAGATTTTCCATTTAATTTCTCTCTCCTCTTATATGATCGCACATTAGAGGAGAGAGAAATAGGGTCCCTGAACCCCCCGATACCTCCATTGTCCCTGGATCCTTCAACATGTCCTCGTGAAGTCCCCTGGGGCCACTGGTGTCTTCTTCCAGAAGAAAATGGTGGGAGCATGCCCAGTGCGCCCACCGAGATCTGCCATCCAGCACCTGGCAACAATAAGAACATTTTGCTATTGGTTCATTTTGATAACTATGATAGACACTTTCACAGTGATCAAAATAAAAAATAGTAAATAAAACTCCCTTTTATCACCCCCTTAGTTAGAGAAAAATAATGAAATAAAAAATGTATTTACATTTTTCCATTAGTGTGAAAATTTTGCTAAAGTGAGTTGGGCTAAAGTTAGGGTTAGGGCTTGGGTTAGGGTTAGGGCTAGGGTCAGGGCTAGGGTAAGGGCTAAGGTTAGAGCTAGGGTTAGGGCTAGGGTTAGAGTTAGGATTGGGATTCAGGTTAGGAGTGTGTTAGGATTAGGTTTGTGGCTAGGGTTATGGTTAGGGTTGGTATTAGGGTTAGGGGTGTGTTGGGGTTAGGTTTGTGGTTAAGGTTATGGTTAGGGCTGGGATTAGGGTTAGGGGTGTGTTGTGTTTAAGGATGTGGTTAGGTTTGGGATTAGGGTTAGGGGTGTGATTGGGTTATTGTTGGAGTTAGAATTGGGGGATTTCCACTGTTTAGATACATCAGCTGATCTCCAAACGTGACATGGCGCCACCATTGATTCCAGACAATTTTGCATTCAAAAAGTCAAACGGTGCTCCCCCCCTTCTGAGCCCTGCCATGCACCCAAACAGTGGCTTTCCCCAAATATGAGGTATCGGCGTATTCAGGAGAAATTGCACAACAAATTTTGTGGTCCATTTTCTCCTGATACCCTTGTGAAAATAAAAAATTATTTTGTGAAAAAAGTAAAATGTTCATTTTTCTTTCAACATTGCTTTGGTTCTTGTGAAGCTCCTAAAGGGTTAATAAATTTCTTGAATGTGGTTTGCGCTCTTTAAGGGGTGCAGTTTTTAGAATGGTGTCACTTTTGGGTATTTTCTGTCATATTGACCCCTCAAAGTCGCTTCAAACATGAGTTGGTCCCTAAAAAAAATGGCCTTGTGCATTTTGTTGGAAAAATGAGAAATCGCTGGGCAAATGTAACCCTTATAACTTGCTGACAAAAAAAATTTGTTCCCAAAATTGTGCTGATGTAAAGTAGATATGTGGGAAATGTTATTTATTAAGTGTTTTGTGCGACACTACTCTCTGATTTAAGGTGATCAAAGTTGAAAGTATGAAAATTGCTAAATTTTCAACATTTTCTCCATATTTCCATTTTTTTCATAAATAATCACATGTCTTATCGAAGAAATTTACCACTAACATGAAGTACAATATGTCACGAAAAAAAATCTGAGAATCAGTGGGATCCGTTGAAGCGTTCCAGAGTTATAATCACTAGGGTTGAGCGACTTTTACTTTTTCAGGATCGAGTCGGGTTGAGCGAAACCCGACTTTGTCAAAAGTCGGGTCGGGTGAAATCGGCCGATTATTTCGAAAAGTCGGGGATCCGACCGAAACACGAAACCCAATGCAAGTCAATGGAGAATCAAAGTCGGCAGTGAGTGGAGGACAGGAAAACACCAACAGAGCCCATTTTAATGCCAAAAACATCAATTCTTGTTACTTAAGCTTGTCAATCTTAATTTACCTTATAATAATAGTTAGCCATTGAAAATTTGGGTGTCATTTGGCAACAGTTGTGGGGGGAGTAGGGCTGGCTCAAGTTTTTCGTGGGCCCAGGAAACGCGGACTACGTCACGGCGGTGGAGCAGGTAGAGGTAAGTATTTCAACTTTGCAAGTGCTGTGATCCTGAGCAAGCAGAGGGGGCAGACTCGTTCGCATTGCCACTGGCACAGGGCCCCTCAAAGTACGGCGTTGTGATTGACGGTGGGGGCGCCTCCCAGCGGCAGAGACACTTTTGCGTACTATGAGGGGCCCTGTGCCAGTGACGTCGCCAATGAGTATGCCCCCCCCCCACCTGTTGAAGGAACCTGCACTTTCATCTGCACCTTCCTCTTTGTCCCCATGTAAGGTGGTATAGTATGCGGGAAGGGGAACCTGAGTTTCAGCAGGGTCAGATTCAGGCTGTGTAGAGTGCAAGGGGAATGTAGTGGTCTGTGTCAATGTACCAGCAGACTCATCTAGCAGTGGCTGGGCAATGGGCAGGAATGAGGAGGAAACACAGATATAGGCCCAAAATAAAAAAAGTAGGCTAAAAGCTGTTAAAAATTGGTAACAGGAGTAAACAGGCGGCATTGGTTTGTTCAGTGGAGGAGAACAACAATCAGCGGCAGACGCCGTTAGTAGGCCCAACCAAACAAGTAGGCCAAATGCAGTTTCATATTCTAAATATAGGCCGAAAGCCTGAAGATTGAAGCTCAGCTTTGTGTAGTAGAGGAAAACAAGAGGCAGCAGCAGACAACGTTACTAGGCCCAAACCAACAACTAGGCCGAATGTAGTTTCATATTGTTGTTACAGGTCGAAAGCCTGAAGCTTCAAGCTCAGCTTTGTTTAGTAGAGGAAAACAAGAGGCGGCAGCAGACAATGTTACTAGGCCCAGGAGGAGGTGATAGATGACCCAGTTGTTGACCCAGATTGGCAGCCATTGGGGGAAGAGGGTGCCGCTGCCACTAGCTCAGAAGCGGAGGAGGATGATCCGCAGCAGCCATCTACTTTGCAAAAGCTGTCATCTGGCAGGCCCGTATCAGGCCAAAAATGTTTGCGAAAAACAAAAACAGTTTTAGGAGAGCGTGGCCATTCGGTGAAAGTAGCACAGCGCACAATGCCTGAAAAGGTTTTCGATAGTAGGAAGAGTGTGGTGTAGCAATTTTTTAACCAAGATCAGAATGATCAGTCAAAAGTTATCTGTAAGAAATGCTCAAAGACCTTTAGCAGAGAGAAGAATCTTCAAAATTTAAATACAACGTGCATGCTTAGACATTTAACCAGCATGCACTTGCAAGCCTGGACTAACTACCAAACGTCCCGTACCGTTGGTGCACCTGCTCGGAATGAAGGTAGTCAGCAATGCTACATTGCTTTCCTCACTGTAAGCCCACCGGTTAGGACACCACCAGCAGCAAATGTGGAGGTATCGTCGTAAGGCCAAAGCACTCAGGGAATCACAAGGTTATTGGTAGGAAAGACTGTATGAAGGCCAACAACAAGAATACCATAACAAACTCTCTCTCAATCCGCCATGTCCACCACCACCACCGCTAGTTCCACCATATGCAGCTCTCCAGTCCAGCTCACCCTACAAAAGACTCTCGTTAGGAAAAGAAAGAAAGTACTCATCCTCTCATCCGCGTACACAGGATTTGAACGCCCACATTGCTATACTAATCTCATTACAGATGATGCCCTACCGTTTGGTTGAAAGCAAAGCTTTCAAAGACCTGATGGCCCACGCAGTACCATGCTATGACCTACCCAGTCGCCACTTCTTTGCGAGAAACGCCATCCCAGCCCTCCATCAGCATGTCAAAGACCGCATTGTCCATGCCTTGAGGCAATCAGTCAGTGGAAAGGTGCACCTCACAACAGATGCATGGACCAGTAGGCATGGCCGGGGACGTTACGTGTCCATAACGGCGCACTGGGTTAATGTGTAGGATGCAGGGTCCACAGGGGGCAGCCATAGTGGGACAGTTCAGCCTATCCCACAGTCTAAGGAAACAATTGGCAAAAGGTGTTCGCCACTCCTCCTCCTCCTCCTCTAGAAGCGAAAGCTCGTGCACAGAGCGCAGTCGCCCTACCACTCCATCCGCAGCTGCCAGTGTTGCACACGGGGTGTCCCATTATCGAACAGCTAGTGGTAAGCATCAGCAGGCTTTGTTTCAAATGAAGTGTCTGGGTGACAACAGACACACCGCGGAAGTACTGGTGGAGTACTTGCAGCAACAAACTCAGTCATGGCTGGACAGTGTACATCTTGAGGCAGGCAAGGTATTCAGTGATAACGGAAGGAATTTTATGGCTGCCATAGCCCTTTCAGAACTGAAACACATACCTTGCCTGGCTCACACCTTTAACCTGGTGGTGCAGGGCTTCCTCAAAAATTATCCAAAGTTACCAGCCCTGCTCCTGAAGGTGCGAAGACTTTGCTCGCACATCTGCCGAATGCCCATACACTCCAGCCGTATGCTGAACCATCAGCGATCGCTGAATCTTCCCCAGCACCGCCTAATAATCGACGTTGCAACAAGGTGGAACTCCACACTGCACATGATTCAGAGGCTGTGCGAACAGAGGCATGCTGTAATTAATTTGTGGGAGGGTACACGGGCAGGCACTTGGATGGCAGACATGGAGTTGTCTGGTGTGCAGTGGTTGACGCCATAATAAGCATTAACATCCCACTTATGCGTCTGCTGATGCAAAGTTTGACGCACATTAAGGAGCAGGCGTCTGCAGCCGAGGAGGAGGGAAGCCTTGATGACAGTCAGCCATTGTCTGCTCAGGGAACTGTCCAGGATGAATTTGCGGACGAAGAGGATGAGGAGGAGGATGATGGGGATGAATATGTATGGGAGGAGGATGATTCTCAGGTGGTAATAGAAACTGGTGGCATTGCAAGGTCTGGTACAGGTTTATTGCGGGACACTTGTGATGTTGATTTGCAAGAAAGTGGTCCTCAACCCAGCAGAAACAGTTGACACCTGGAACATTGGCCCACATGGCTGAGTATGCCTTGCGTATCCTAAAAAGGGACCCCCGCATTGTTAAAATGATGACCGATGACGACAACTGGTTGGCCTGCCTCATGGATACAAGATATAAAGGAAAACTGCTAAATATCATGCCACATGAGAACCTAGGTCAAATATTGGCTACCAAACAAGCAACTCTTGTAGACCGTTTGGTTCAGGCATTCCCAGCACACAGCGGCGGTGATGGTTCTCACGCGAGCTGCAGGGGGCAACATGGCAGAGGTGCTAGAGGTGCAGAAATCCGAAGTGGCATTGGACAGAGGGGTTTTATGACAAGGTTGTGGAATGATTTTGCAATGACCGCTGACACGACAGGGACAGCTGCATCGATTCAAAGTGACAGGAGACAGCATTTGTCCAGTATGGTTACAAACTACTTTTCCGCCCTTATCGATGTTCTCCCTCACAGGTCACTCCCCTTTGATTACTGGGCATCTAAACTAGACACCTGGCCTGAATTGCCAGAATATGGATTACAGGACCTCGATTGCCCTGCTGTCAGTGTGCTTTCAGAAAGAGTGTTCAGTGCTGCTGGTTCAATACTGACCAAAAAAAGGACACGTCTGGCTACCAAAAATGTTGATTACTAGCTAACCTTCATTTAAATTAACCAATCATGGATTTCACATTCTTTTGCCCCACCTTCCCCTGCTGACACGTAGCTTGCCTGAAAGATGACTTGCTTTTGGGGGGAGACACAGAACCCCAACTCTGGCCCTGTGGTATAACACAACACTATGAACGTGGCAGAAAGTGGCTGCCTGATATACGACGCACTAGAAGTACAGCTGAATATACACTGTGTGAGAATTTGAATCTCCATTTTTTGGGGGGAGACACTGAACCCTAACTCTGGCCCTGTGGTATAACACAACACTATGAACGTGGCAGAAAGTGGCTGCCTGATATACGACGCACTAGCAGTACAGCTGAATATACACTGTGAGAGAATTTGAATCTCCATTTTTTGGGGGAGACACTGAACCCTAACTCTGGCCCTGTGGTATAACACAACACTATGAATGTGGCAGAAAGTGGCTGCCTGATATACGACGCACTAGCAGTACAGCTGAATATACACTGTGTGAGAATTTGAATCTCCATTTTTTGGGGAGAGACACTGAACCCTAACTCTGGCCCTGTGGTATAACACAACACTATGAACGTGGCAGAAAGTGGCTGCCTGATATACGACGCACTAGCAGTACAGCTGAATATACACTGTGTGAGAATTTGAATCTCCATTTTTTGGGGGGAGACACTGAACCGTAACTCTGGCCCTGTGGTATAACACAACACTATGAACGTGGCAGAAAGTGGCTGCCTGATATACGACGCACTTGCAGTACAGCTGAATATACACTGTGTGAGAATTTGAATCTCCATTTTTTTGGGGGGAGACACTGAACCCTAACTCTGGCCCTGTGGTATAGCACAACACTATGAACGTGGCAGAAAGTGGCTGGAATTATTATAAAGAAAAAAAAAAAGGTACTGCAATAACACGCTCTCTAGTCCCTACAATGATCTCAGGACAAGTATGGCAGCAATAAAAAGGACTTCAGAACAAAAAAGTGTGGACAAATAAACAAGATAGGTAACTGTGCAGAAAGGAGCAACAGGATTTTTGCTTTCAAAAAAGCAGTTGTTTTGCACAGCACCGTACACACAGCTATGCAGCTAATGCACTAAAATACGACCTCCACTGTCCCTGGACAAAAAGGTGGTGTTGGACAGTGGAAATCGCTACAGCACAAGCGGTTTGGGGGTTAATCTTCCCTCCCTAACTATATCCCTTCTTCTGATGAAGCTGCAGCAACCTCTCCCTATGCTAAGATCGGCAGCAGTAAGATGGTGGTCGGCGTGCACGCCCCTTTATAGCCCCTGTGACGCCGCAGAAAGCAAGCCAATCACTGTGTCATCACGCTGCCCACACTCTGCGTGCACCTTCATTGGCTGAGAAATGGCGCTTTAAGCATCATATGAAACGCGACTTTGGCGCGAAGATCGTGTATCGCATGGCCGATCCCACGCTGGGATCGGTTCGGGTTTCATGAAACCCGACTTTGCCTAAAAGTTGGCGATTTATGAAAATGACCGATCCGTTTCGCTCAACCCTAATAACCACATAAAGTAACAGTGGTCAGAATTGAAAAAATTGGCTTGGCCATTAAGCAGCAATTGGCTCTGTCACTAAGGGGTTAAACATTCAGATTTTGGGGAATTTTCTGTTCTAAAAAGACAATAATTTCCCTTTTCACAAAAATGATTCAACAAGAAATGCAAAAAGTCAGTACAGTCTCTATTTAAAGAGAACCTATTGGCAGGATTTAGCCCTGTAAACTAAAGGCACGGCCATAATGGTGATGTGATGCTAATTTATATGATTACTGATTAATACTCACCTTATGAAGTTTTCATAAAATGATGTCTTCTGTGCTTCTGTGTGCTTCTGGGTGGGATATGGGGGCAAGGTCTTCTACTAGTTCTTCACCCCCCTACCAGCCTCTTTTGCTTCTTGTACAGGTCACTTATTATTCAGTGATGTGCCTCCTTTTTAAAATAACACGCTGCTACCACCGCTATCATTATGTGGGCAGCACGTGCGCAGTGTGAGTTGGCGTCCCATGTGCAGGACTTCAATAAAATGGCGTCATAGGAGGCGCATGCGCAGATCAAGATTTTGGCTCAGTAAATTTTTAACCAAGCTGAAACTTTGATCTATGCATGCAAATTAAGCTGTGTACCCTGGGTACAGATGAACCTAGATTTGCCTCTGCATAGAAAACTGTATTAGTCCTTTTATCGTTTTTTTAAGTGTGAATTAAAAAAATGGTTGACATGTGGATTTCATACGGTTGTCAAAGACAGACATAAGGATGACATGCAGATGGTATATCCTTCACAATATGGGTCAAAAAATAAGAACAGACAATTATTTATAGACTTTTGTAAACTTAAGGTACCGTCTCACAGTGGCACTTTGGTCGCTACGACGGCACGATCCGTGACGCTCCAGCGTCGCTCCGTTATCGCTCCAGCATCGTAGACTGCGGTCACACTTCGCAATGCATGGTGCTGGAGCGATAATTTCATGACATATTTGCGATGTAGAAGTCGTACGGGACAGTCGTACGGGCATGTCACACAGGAGGTGCTCTCAGAGCACATTTTGCATAATCTATGCGTGACGTTGTTCACGAGGGGCGTGTTGTGCTGCTAGCTAACTACACCTGTAATGTGCTGATTGGCCGTTGGTTACTGTGCGCGCATTGGATGGAAAGAAAAGAATACAGCGCTCGAGAGCCGCGGTTTTATCGGCCGGGAACAATAGTACCACATCTGTCGAATGAGCGCACAGTATTGTACCGCCCAATCAGCACACAGGAGGTGGAGAATTTGGCGCTCCTACGTATCAAGCTCCTCCACCCATTACATCATATACAATATCGTGTACACCTTTGTTACACGATGCAATTATGCCGCCACAGCGGGACACTTGACGACGAAAGAAAGTTTCAAACGATCTGCTACGACGTACGATTCTCAGCGGGGTCCCTGATCGCAGTAGCGTGTCAGACACAGCGAGATCGTAAGTATATCGCTGGAACGTCACGGATCGTACCGTCGTAGCGACCAAAGTGCCACTGTGAGACGGTACCCTTAAGGCCCCGTCTCACATAGCGAGATCGCTAGCGAGATCGCTGCTGAGTCACAAGTTTTGTGACGCAACAGCGACCTCCATAGCGATCTCGCTATGTGTGACACGTACCAGCGATCAGGCCCCTGCTGCGAGATCGCTGGTCGTGTCGGAATGGCCTGGACCTTTTTTTGGTCGTTGAGGCCCCGCTGACATCGCTGAATCGGTGTGTGTGACACCGATCCAGCGATGTCTTCACTGGTAACCAGGGTAAACATCGGGTTACTAAGCGCAGGGCCGCGCTTAGTAACCCGATGTTTACCCTGGTTACCAAAAAAAACAAACAGTACATACTCGCCTTTCGGTGTCCAGGTCCCTTGCCGTCTGCTTCCTGCTCTGACTGAGCCGCCGTACAGTGAGAAGTGAGAGCACAGCAGTGACGTCACCGTTGCGCTCTGCTCTCACTGTACGGCCGGATCTCAGTCAGAGCAGGAAGCAGACGGCAAGGGACCTGGACACCGAAAGGCGAGTATGTACTGTTTGTTTTTTTTGGTAACCAGGGTAAACATCGGGTTACTAAGCGCGGCCCTGCGCTTAGTAACCCGATGTTTACCCTGGTTACCCGGGTGCTGCAGGGGGACTTCGGCATCGTTGAAGACAGTTTCAACGATGCCGAAGTCGTTCCCCTGATCGTTGGTCGCTGGAGAGAGCTGTCTGTGTGACAGCTCCCCAGCGACCACACAACGACTTACCAACGATCACGGCCAGGTCGTATCGCTGATCGTGATCGTTGGTAAATCGCTATGTGAGACGGGGCCTTTAGTCAAGTGCCCATTCAGACATAAGTGATTTTTCACCTACACTAAAAAAAGAGTTTCATCAGTGCTTTGGATTCAAGTGTCATCAGTATGTCAGTTTTTACCATCAATGTTTCATCAGTGATTTTCACTGGTGAAAAAATAAATTGCAAAGCTTCTTCTATCCATTGCAATATAAATCATGGATAGCATATGGATTGCAAACCAATACCATCTGTATGCTGTCCATACATTTCACAGTCCCATACACTTTTAAAGGTGATATTGTTCAGTGACTCAGAACAAAAACAGACACGTTGACATGATTTTTTTTTCTGATTTCCCAAACATCTACAAATATTTGAATAACACCATAGAATTTAAAGGGTATGTGCTCTATCAGCAAAGGAGTGATAGAACATGTATGTGATTCACGGACTTCTAAATGAGTGCTAAGGCAGACTTCTTTATACTTCTAACTGCAAAAAAAGCGGTATATATCTGGATACAGTTTTTTGACAGGACAAAAAAAGCAGCCTATTTACAAATGAACTGAATGGTCAAAGTGATTCAATGGTATAGAGATACAGCCAGGGGCAGACATACTATTGGTGCAGCCGAATATAGACCCAAGTGTTAAGGGCGCCCATTAACATCTCCAAAGCAGCAGCCTGTGGACAGTTCTTTCCTTGGTTTCTCTGGCCTAGCGCACCAAGATAAGACTCTGACTACAGTTCCGTGCCGGAGCACAGCATATCATTAACTGAAAACTTCTAACACTGATTACACAGGAACCACAGGACAGATTTCTTCACCCCAGGTATCTTTTTAATAGAGTAACAACATCCATTTTTAAAAAATGTCTACAAAAATGTGGTGACAACCATTGTCAGAACTAATTTATACCATATTTATTCCAACATATCGATATAGTGCAATAGGAAAGCATAAGCCAAATGTTTGAGAATGTTTAAAACAATCTCACTAAGCCTTGTTTCACCCTAGCATTCGGCAGGGCTGCGGAGATCTGCGGACTTCCTCTGTGAAGCCCCGCCCACTGCCGCGCCTCTTCATTCCACTCCGTCTATGGCTGCATGTGTCCTGCGTACCCTATCTTTAACATTGGGTATGCAGGCAATGCGGATGTATACGGATGCCTCCGCATGCGTCGTTTTCACGCTGCGCCGACCTGCACCGAACACAACATGTTGCAATTTGTTGCAGTCGGAGCAGCTTGAAAATGACGCATGCAGAGGCATCCGCATACATCCGCATGGCCTACCTACCCAATGTTAAAGATAGGGTACGCAGGACACATGCAGCCATAGGTGGAGCTGAATGAAGAGGCACGGCAGTGGACGGGGCTTCACAGAGGAAGTCCACAGCCCTGCCGAACGCTAGTGTGAACCTAGCCTACACATCATTTTGTTTCAATACCAGTATTTTTCACTCATACAAACTGTATAATATTGAATGCAGCTGTTCACATTTTGTGATTTTTCACAGAACGAACTTTCGAGTGCTGCTTTTTTTTATAGACTGCAAATTGGACAAGATAGAGAAACTTTTTTTTATTGGTTTCTTACCAGAGAAAAACTGATGAATCTTGGACCAATCTCTGATGGTAAAAACTGATGAACTGACCAAGCTCTGATGACACTGTGATGAAAAATACGAAAAATAGGTGAGGAAATTCAGACCGATTTTATCATATAAAAATAATTATTGATGTCTGAATGAGCCCTATGCCATCTACTGTATATCTTCTATAAGCATTTCACAAGCTAGACAGCAATATTACAAGTGTTACATTTCATAAAACACTGAACATATCATTCAGATATACACGTATAAAGTTCATTACAGGGAGAGTTACCTGCTATAGTGGTTTCTAATATTATTCCAATGTGGCATTTATATAAAATACGTAGATATCTTTAGAATTGAATTCCTTTATTTCTTCTTGCAATCTGGGCAGTATTATAAGTACACACCATTTTTTCAACATAAGTCAAGTTTTTTTTAAGAGGTTGTCTTTAACTTTTTTTCATGTCAGAATTTGGATGGCGTTCAAGTTCTGTAATTAGCACTTCATGAGCTGTAGCTAAACTTGTTATAGTTTACTCATGGGATTATGTCCCAAAATGCAAAGAGGAAAGTAAACTCTTTAACGAGATTCTCAAATTTTCTTTTAACTTTTTTACAGACAGAATTACTGCCTGTCACTTAATCTGTCATATATTTTTCAATCTGAAGACCCATATGTAATATCAGTACATAATGATGCAAGTTCAAAGATTTTTTAAGACCTCGTTCAGATGTCCATGTTTGTTCAGATATGTAAAAATTGGTACAAGTGTCATCAGTGTTTCGGATCTGCTTTTCCTATGCTTTTTAACCCCTTAAAGCACTGATACCAGATATAATAAATAGATGGCATGTGTCTAAAAGGCCTCATTCAATGTCTGTTTTCTCACGTATGAGTAAACTGCACTGATTACTTACTTGATCAGTGTGATTAGAGTTTGATCAGAGTTTAGTATCATGAATTTTCCTCCTTTATGTGGAGAAAAAAGAGAAAAAAGTTTCCCCACCAATAGATGTGCGGTACGGATGCCTTCACTTTACTGTTCGGGTTTGCCCATCTCTACTAGTGACTAAAAAAACACATTTCTGATGTTTTCATTTTTCTTTCTTGTTATGGTATTTACCAGTTAATACATTTTATATTTTAAAAGATCTAACTTTTATGAATGTGGCTATACCAAATATGTTTCTTTCTTTCTTTCTTTCTTTCTTTCTTTCTTTCTTTCTTTCTTTCTTTCTTTCTTTTTCAACTGTGAAAAGGGGGGTGATTTGAATGTTTATATTTTTTTATTTTATTATATTATTAGAAACCTTTTTGTTCATTTTTCACTATATTTGTTTGTTCCCACTTGGGTCTGCAATCTTCTGATCTCTTATACTATATACTACAATACCGCAGTATTGCAGCATAAAGTGTAAATCTCGGTCTCCTCTGTACCTCAGTATACAATGCCTTGAAAAAGTATTCAAACCTTGGGAACTTTTCCCACATTACATCCACAAACTTAATGGTATTTTATTGGGATTTTATGTGCTATATTAACACAAAGTAGCAAGTAATTTTGAAGCGTAGGGGAAATAATACATGTTTTTTATGTATTTTAAAAATATAAATCTAAAACTAATCTAAAACACTAGATCACAGACACACACAGGTCAGGGACAAATTTGTGAAGAGGAGTAAAGCAGGGTTAGGTTTTAAAAATTAGCCTAAGCTCTGAACATCTCACAGAGCACTGTTCAATCCATCATTCAAAAATAAAAGGAATATGGCACAACTGCAAACCTACCAAGACATGGTTGTCCACCTAAACTGACAACCCAAGCAAGAAGAGCACTAAGTAGAGAAGCAGTCAAGAGTGGACATGAGCGAACTTTTCAAGGTTCGGTTCGTTTTGGTGAACGTCCCAATGTTCGTCAAATAGAACATACCCGAGCCCCATTGAATTCAATGGTAGGCAAAACCAAATGCATAGGCAACACCTTATATGCTTCCCAAACAGCTCAAATTAGGGGCAGAGATCAGGAAGAGTGGCAGCAAGTGAGTAAGTCTGCTTAGTGTAGTCGAAATGCGTCGACTGCCCTTAATCTGGTAGACTGGGACAATATCCTCAGAAATAAGAATACAGATAATAAATGGAAAATGTTTAAGAACATCCTAAATAGGCACTGTAAGCGGTTTATACCTTGTGGGAATAAAAGGACTAGAAATAGGAAAAACCCAATGTGGCTAAACAAAGAAGTAAGACAGGCAATTAACAGTAAAAAGAAAGCATTTGCACTACTAAAGCAGGATGGCACCATTGAAGCTCTAAAAAACTATAGGGAGAAAAATACTTTATCTAAAAAACTAATTAAAGCTGCCAAAAAGCAAACAGAGAAGCACATTGCTAAGGAGAGTAAAACTAATCCCAAACTGTTCTTCAACTATATCAATAGTAAAAGAATAAAAACTGAAAATGTAGGCCCCTTAAAAAACAGTGAGGAAAGAATGGTTGTAGATGACGAGGAAAAGGCTAACATATTAAACACCTTCTTCTCCACGGTATTCACGGTGGAAAATGAAATGCTAGGTGAAATCCCAAGAAACAATGAAAACCCTATATTAAGGGTCACCAATCTAACCCAAGAAGAGGTGCGAAACCGGCTAAATAAGATTAAAATAGATAAATCTCCGGGTCCGGATGGCATACACCCACGAGTACTAAGAGAACTAAGTAATGTAATAGATAAACCATTATTTCTTATTTTTAGGGACTCTATAGCGACGGGGTCTGTTCCGCAGGACTGGCGCATAGCAAATGTGGTGCCAATATTCAAAAAGGGCTCTAAAAGTGAACCTGGAAATTATAGGCCAGTAAGTCTAACCTCTACTGTTGGTAAAATATTTGAAGGGTTTCTGAAGGATGTTATTCTGGATTATCTCAATGAGAATAACTGTTTAACTCCATATCAGCATGGGTTTATGAGAAATCGCTCATGTCAAACCAATCTAATCAGTTTTTATGAAGAGGTAAGCTATAGGCTAGACCACGGTGAGTCATTGGACGTGGTATATCTCGATTTTTCCAAAGCGTTTGATACCGTGCCGCACAAGAGGTTGGTACACAAAATGAGAATGCTTGGTCTGGGGGAAAATGTGTGTAAATGGGTTAGTAACTGGCTTAGTGATAGAAAGCAGAGGGTGGTTATAAATGGTATAGTCTCTAACTGGGTCACTGTGACCAGTGGGGTACCGCAGGGGTCGGTATTGGGACCTGTTCTCTTCAACATATTCATTAATGATCTGGTAGAAGGTTTACACAGTAAAATATTGATATTTGCAGATGATACAAAACTATGTAAAGCAGTTAATACAAGAGAAGATAGTATTCTGCTACAGATGGATCTGGATAAGTTGGAAACTTGGGCTGAAAGGTGGCAGATGAGGTTTAACAATAATAAATGTAAGGTTATACACATGGGAAGAAGGAATCAATATCACCATTACACACTGAACGGGAAACCACTGGGTAAATCTGACAGGGAGAAGGACTTGGGGATCCTAGTTAATGATAAACTTACCTGGAGCAGCCAGTGCCAGGCAGCAGCTGCCAAGGCAAACAGGATCATGGGGTGCATTAAAAGAGGTCTGGATACACATGATGAGAGCATTATACTGCCTCTGTACAAATCCCTAGTTAGACCGCACATGGAGTACTGTGTCCAGTTTTGGGCACCGGTGCTCAGGAAGGATATAATGGAACTAGAGAGAGTACAAAGGAGGGCAACAAAGTTAATAAAGGGGATGGGAGAACTACAATACCCAGATAGATTAGCGAAATTAGGATTATTTAGTCTAGAAAAAAGACGACTGAGGGGCGATCTAATAACCATGTATAAGTATATAAGGGGACAATACAAATATCTCGCTGAGGATCTGTTTATACCAAGGAAGGTGACGGGCACAAGGGGGCATTCTTTGCGTCTGGAGGAGAGAAGGTTTTTCCACCAACATAGAAGAGGATTCTTTACTGTTAGGGCAGTGAGAATCTGGAATTGCTTGCCTGAGGAGGTGGTGATGGCGAACTCAGTCGAGGGGTTCAAGAGAGGCCTGGATGTCTTCCTGGAGCAGAACAATATTGTATCATACAATTATTAGGTTCTGTAGAAGGATATAGATCTGGGGATTTATTATGATGGAATATAGGAATATAGGCTGAACTGGATGGACAAATGTCTTTTTTCGGCCTTACTAACTATGTTACTAACTATGACTGGGTCATGTTGACCATGTAAGTTTTTTTCTTGTATGCACTATATTTGCTAACGCATGTCATAATCGGCATGAGTTAGTGATGTGCCGTCATTCTGTGACGGACCCTCGGACACGGTCTGCAATGTTTCCGGGCCGTCACCGCTAGTGTAGGCGGAGCATCTGTTTTATCGTGATCGCATAACGTGATCTTTAAAAGCCACTAGCATTGGTGCAGTCCGTTTAACTTGCTTCTGCCACAGTTGCTGCAACATTTGCAGAGTGGAATTGTACCATGTCGGCACATCGCAAATCAAATGGTTAACCGGTAGCCTGAAAGACCTCTTTAGCAATGCCCAGGTTTGCTCATCCAGGTGTCAGTGGAGAAATGCACCCCTGCAGACATATTTTTTCAGGGAACGGGTGATGTTGTCTGCAATATGCTGGTGTAGCACAGACACAGCTTTGTTAGAGAAGTAATGGTGACTGGCCAACTGGTACTGGGGGACTGCGATGGCCAGCAGCTTTCGGAAACCTTCTGTATCCACCAGGCAGGATGGCAGCATTGCCGTGGCCAACAGATTGGAGATGGTGAAGTTCAAGCTCTTCACTTTGGCATGTGTGGAAGGAAATATTCTTTTACATGACCACAACTGTGAAACTGAGGGCTTGCTGCTGGGCTGAGAGAGGGTGGAGCAAGGTGAACACGACAAACTGCTGGACTGTAACTGAGGTGCAGGTGGAGATGTTATGGTGAGAAAAATGTGGTGTGCGCAGTGAAACAAAATAAAAGACATCTCTATTTCCAAAACAGCTGACACACAGTCACTCACCCCGACTGTATTGGGTAAACAAGTGGAGTTTCTGTGGCCAGAAACCTGTGTGCGAACACTGGCCACAGTGATGAAGGAGGAGGAAACACCAGATGCAATTTATGGCCAGTGGTTGGCGAGGCCTGATAGTCCCCATTTTAGCACAGGGATATTACCAGATCAAGGTATGTTGATTGCGTATGTGCCTGTTCAATCATGTAGTAGTCAAATTATTGCAATTTTTGCCACTACTGAATAATTTTTTGCAAAGTTGGCAGATAATGTGAGTTGGGTCATGCTTTGCGGTTTCAAAAAATGCCCAGGCTAGGCAACTACTGCTGCCCCTGCGAACTGCAGACTCATGACCGCTGCAGGCCACAGCCAGAGTTGGGGCTAAGGATGCAGTGCTTGTTATGGTTGCATCACACTGTCTCTGTGCGGCAAGCCGCAATATAACCTCCTCATCTTTCTCACCTCCTCTGCTGAGCTACACAGCTGAGTGCCTCTGTAGTTCCTCTGGGTTCACAACCTCATCATTATCCTCTCCATTCTCCCACTCCTTGCCCTGATAGTCACCCTCCTCTTCCTGCGCTGAGAGCACAGTCCAGTCCCCATGCGCCTCTGGTATCTGAGTCTCATCAGGATCACCTCCACCCCCAGGGATTAACATCTGGTGACGAGGGTCTGGATTCTGCTCAGACCCTACTTCATCCGGCCCTGGATCCAACAGTAAACATTTTGGGCATCAGTGCAGATGCTTTTCTACTCTGCATTCTGCAAATCTTTAAACCAGACCTCTGATGCCCATGGAATAGAACGTGTGGACAGCTCTGCAGTTCCCCACAGTCATTTGGGAAGTAGGAAAGTTATGGCGCCAGGGAAACAAGGGTAATTTGGGTGCCACCTCTGAGAATTGTACTGTGTGTAATGTTAAGGCGGAGGAAGAGGAGGAGAGGCCACTTGATGCAGTGCTTGCCATCCACTGGAGGACATGCTCTTGCTTACCCTCATCTAAAAGGTGTACTGCTGTGCTGCTTCCAAAGATAGGGAGTCGAGTAGCCTGTTGTCAGTTGCCTTTGGATAGGATGAGACAGTTTTTGTTCAGTCGAGCTTTCTGTATCATTGTCACCTAACCCACGTACACGTCGAACACCAAGCCTATTCCCCCTTCCACCTCCCTTTTTCCTACTCATGTTGTATGTACCCTTCTCCTCTTTTAACCATCTGTTTCACAACCATATGCCTAGAATTGTCAGTCACCGGTCAATGAATGAACAATCAGTATTTATTGTTTGAGATAGTGTGTGTGCACATTAGCTCAAACGATTTTGATTAGGAAATGGGGCCTGGTGCCTGAACCCCAATATTAGCCAAAATGATTTTGATTATAAATGGGACCTCCAGAGTAGAGTTGAGCGATTTTGATTGGGTCCCTGCTTATTTGGCAAGCACTATAGCTGCAGAGGGAACTCGGATACCTGGAGCGCAGCGGCTGGTTGTGCTTAACGAATAAGCTGCAGAGGGAACCCAGATAAGTGGAGAGCAGCAGCTGATCAGCTGTTGGGCTCTCCATGCATATGCTAAGATAGTGACACAGCCACAACACATTCAACTGTGGCACCGAACAACAGATCAGCCGGCGCGCTCCAGGTATCCATGTTCCCTCTGCAGCTTTTTCGGCAATTGCTATAGCTTGCTGAATAAGCAGGGACCCGATCAAATTTGTTCAACTCTACTCCTGAGTAAGACTACAACACATTATTAGCCCAAACAATTTTGATTAGAAAATGGGACCTAGTGCCTGCACCCCAATATTATCCCTAACAATTTTGATTAGCAAATGGGGCCTTCTGGCTGCTCTCAAATATTAGCCCTAACGATTTTGATTGGGAATGGGGCCTGATGCATGCACCTCAATATTAGCCCTGTCAATTTTGATTAGCAAATGTGACCTTCTGAGTCCTGACTGCAGCACAGTATTAGCACAAACAACTTTGATTAGGAAATGGGGCCTAGTGCTTCATACTGTATAATGGCCACACATAATGCTCCATACTGTACAATGGTCACACATGATGCTCCATACTGTATAATGGCCTCACATGATGCTCCATACTGTATAATGGGCCCACATGATGCTCCACACTGTATAATGGCCACAAATAGTTACTCCTACACACGCGGCGGCGCTCCGTACACCTTGCACACAAGGCTCCACTCCGTACTCATGCGACTCTGCTCCATACACCTCGCACACACCCGGCTCTGCTCCATACACCTTATACACCCCTGGCTCTGCTTTATACACCTAATACACACCCGGCTCTGCTCCGTACACCTCATACACACCTGGCTCTGCTCCGTATACCTCATACACACACGGCTCTGCTCCATACACCTCATACACACACGGCTCCACTCCATACACCTCGTACACACACGGCTCCGCTCCATACACCTCATACACACACGGCTCCGCTCCATACACCTCATACACACGGCTCCACTCTGTACACCTTGTACACATTCAGCTCTGCTCCGTACACCTCGTACACACACGGCTTTGCTACATCCACACTGCAAACCCCTCCTGACCCCACACATAAGGCAGCTTACCTTGGCAACCAGCACAACAGAGTCTTGCAATCCATGGAGGTCCCGATCATGTGACCCCTGACTCCTCCTCTCCTGTGACCTCATCACAGGTCCTGTTTGCACAGAGCAGCCAGTATATGGTGTGCTGCTCTGCGGGTGCAGGGATGACCGGCTGATATTGTACACTGTGGGTTATGACTAATCTAACGGTTAGGTTGTGGGTTGTAAGCAGGTGCGCGTGCACAGCAGTAGTCAGCAAATGTCAGGGATTATGGAGAGTCGGCACCAGGTGTTCTGACCACCACTCTGCCGTCCCCTGTCTTTCAGTGACGACTGCCGCCTGAAGCAAAGGGCTCAACTTGCCCCATGATAACAGCGCCCCTGCCTGCACCCCTATATTATCCCTAACGATTTTGATTAGCAAATGGTCTTCCTGGCTGCACCCCAATTTTATCCCTAATTATTTTGATTAGGAAATGGGGCCTGGTGCCCGCACCCTAATATTAGCCCTAAAGATTTTGATTAGCAAATGAGGATTCCTGGCTGCACCTCAATATTAGTCCAAATGATTTTGAATAGGAAATGGGGCATCCTGCCTGCACCCCAATATTAGCCCTAATGATTTTTTTAGGAAATGGGGCCTGATGCCTGCACCCCAATATTAGCTCTATCAATTTTTAAATAGCAAATGTGACCTTCTGAGTCCTGACCACAGCACAGTTATTAGCTCAAACAATTTTGATTAGGAAATGGGGCCTGGTGCCTGCACCCCAATATTAGCCCTAACGATTTTGATTAGCAAATGAGAATTCCTGGCTGAACCTCAATATTAGCCCAAATGATTTTGATTAGGATATGGGGCATCCTGCCTGTACCCCAATATTAGCCCTAACAATTTTGATTAGGAAATGGGACCTAGTGCTTGCACCCTGATATTAGCCCTAACAATTTTGATTAGCAAATGTGACCTCCTGAGTCCTGACTGCAACATAGTATTAGCCCAAACAATTTATTTTGAGTAGGAAATGTGGACTCCTGCCTGCACAACACTATTAGCACAAACTAGTTAGTTGCTGGAAGATCAATTTCACACATGACAGAATCCAATCTATATGTCAACTTGCAGCAGCTGCTAGAGCGTCTCTGCGCTGTTACACTGAGAAAATGGCACCATCAAAAAAAAATCTGCTTTTTATATGGAAAGGGATATATGACTTTGGCAGCCAATGACAGATACACTTGTTTCTGGACTTTGTGGATGGTTTCTGCGACCTGATTGGCTGCCGGAATGTACACACATTTAGTTAATGAAAATAAAAAAATTACACTCCTCTTCTCCTCTGGCTTATACACATCCCCTCCCCTCATAAAACACGTCCCCCCACTAATCATACAGAACCGCTATCCTAGCCACAAGTCCTAACAAAAACATTAGTAGAAACGCAATCATTTACTGGACAGTGACCGAACTTTGACGTCTTTTAGTAAAAATTCTCAGGAATCCAAACACGAATTCGAATGTGCTATGTTTGTGCTGAATTTGAGTTTGGTGAATGTTTTCTGAACAAGATCGCTCATCTCTAGTCAAGAGGCCCATGATCACTGTGAAGGAGCTGCAGGGATCCACAGCTCAGGTGGTAGAATCTGTCCACAGATCAACAATTAGGGCATGTTCACAGTTTCAGCATTTAGGCTGGTTTCACATTTGCGGTCGGGAGTGCTGGGGGTAGCAGCATACTTCCTCCCCTCTTCCTCCATGAAACCCCGCCTACACTCCGCCTACTTCTCCATGCATACTGCGTTGCCCTGCGTACCTATCTTTAACATTGGGTACGCAAGGACGTGCGTTATATGCAGATGCGTCCGCATGCGGTGATTTGACGTGTGCGGCGACCGCACGGAAATGCAAAATTTTATTTTATTTAGTCATTAAGGTTGAATGGAGACTTTAAGTCCATCTAGTTCAACCCATAGCCTAACCCAGAGGTCTCAAACTGTATTCCTCAAGGGCTGCAAACAGGTCATGTTTTCAGGATTTCCTTGTACTGCACAGGTGATAATTTAATCATCTACACACATAATAATTACAGCACCTAGTGCAATGCTAAGGAAATCTTGAAAACATGTACTGTATGGTTTGCAGCCCTCGAGGAATGCAGTTTGAGATCCCTGGCCTAACCTTGCATGTCCTAACATGTTGATCCAGAGGAAGGCAAAAAAAAACAATGTGGCAAACAGTAAGCATCACATTGGGGAAAAAAAATTACTTCCCGACTCCACATACGGCAATCAGATTAGTTCCCTGGATCAACGCAATATCAAGGAAACTAGAGTATATAACCTCTAACATACTTTTCAAGAAAGGCATCCAGTCCCCTCTTAAATTTTAGTAGGGAATCACTCATTACAACATCATACGGAAGAAAGTTCCATAGTTTCACTGCTCTTACACTAAAGAATCCGCATCTGTGATTATGCTTAAACCTTCTTTCTTCCAGATGTAGAGGATGCCCCCTTGTCCCTGTCTCAGGTCTATGAGTAAAAAGGTCATTAGAAAGGTCTTCATACTGTCCCCTCATATGATTATACATTAAAATAAGATCTCCCCTTAGCCTTAGTTTTTCCAAACTAAATAGCCCCAAGTGTAATAACTTGTCTTGGTATTGCAGACCCCCCAGTCCTCTAATAACCTTGGTAATTCTTCTCTGCATCCGCTCTAGTTCAGCTATGTATTTCTTATACACCGGAGACCAGTACTGTACACAATATTCTAAGTGTGGTCGAACTAGTGACTTGTATAGAGGTAAAATTATGTTCTCCTCATGAGCATCTTTGCCTCTTTTAGCATACCATTATTTTATTTGCCTTTGTAGCAGCTGCCTGACACTGGCCACTAAATGTGAGTTTGTCGTCCGCCCATGCACCCAGGTCTTTTTCATTGACGGTTTTGCCCAGTGTTTTACAATTAAGCACATAATTATACAACTTATTTGCTCTATCCAAGTGCATGACCTTACATTTATCCCCAATAAAGCTCAATTGCCATTTATCAGCCCAAGCTTCTAGTTTACATAAATCCTCCTGTAATATAAAATTGTCCTCCTCTGTATTGATTACTCTGCAGAGTTTACTGTCATCTGCAAATATTGAAATACTACTCTGTATGCCCCCTACAAGGTCATTAATAAATATGTTAAAAAGAAGAGGGCCCAATACTGACCCCTGTGGTACCCCACTGTTAACTGTGACCCAGTCCGAGTGTGCTCCATTAATAACCTAACCACCTTTTGTTTCCTATCCCTGAGCCAGCTCTTAATCCACTTACACATATTTTCCCCTATCCCCATTGTTCTCATTTTATGTATCAACCTTTTGTGTGGCACCGTATCAAAAGCTTTTGAAAAGTCCATATACACTACGTTCACTGATGAGGTTCTTCTTCTTCAGATACTCCCGTATAGCATCTCTTAGTAAACCCTCCAGGATTTTACCCACAGTAGAGGTTAAGCTTACTGGCCTATAATTTCCAAGCTCAGTTTTTGTCCACTTTTTTGAATATTGGCACCACAGTTGCTATACTCCAGTCTTGTGGTACAGACCCTGTCATTATGCAATCTTTAAAGATTAAAAATAATGGTCTATCAATGACTGTACTTAATTCCTGCAATAATCGGGGGTGTATCCCATCCGGGCCCGGAGATTTGTCAATTTTAGTGATTTTTAGATGCCGCCGTACTTCCTGCTGGGTTAAGCAGGTGACATTTAATGGGGAATTTTTTTTATCACTGATGATTTTGTCTGCCAAGGGATTTTCTTGTGTAAATACTGTTGAAAAAAAAGTAATTTAGCATACTGGCTTTTTCCTAATCCTCATCCACCATTTCACCCAGACTATTTTTAAGGGGGCCAACACTATCATTTTTTAGTTTCTTACTATTTATGAAGTTAAAGAATATTTTGGGATTAATTTTACTTTCTCTAGCAATGAGTCTCTCTGTCTCAATCTTTGCTGCCTTGATTTGCTTTTTACATAATTTTTTAAATTTTCTGTATTTATTTAATGCCTCCTCACTACCTACTTGCTTTAATTCTCTAAATGCTTTTTTTTTTTGTCACTTATTGCGCTCCTTACAGCTCTATTTAGCCATAGTGGTTTCCTCCTATTTCTAGTATGTTTATTCCCATACGGTATATACTGTGTACAGGTCCTATCCAGGATGCTAATAAACGTCTCCCATTTTCTTTGTGTATTTTTGTGTCTCAGGATATCGTCCCAGTTACTTGCACCAAGATCATCTCTCATCCGTTGGAAATTTGCCTTCCTGAAGTTTAGTGTACTTGTAACCCCTCTACGATACATCTTATTAAATGATACATGAAAACTTATTGTTTTGTGATCACTATTCCCCAAGTGACCCCCAACCCTTATATTTGATGGCGGTCTGACCTGTTGGTTAATATTAGGTCTAGCAGTGCCCCCCTTCTTCTTGGGTCTTGAACCAGTTGTGAAAGGTAATTGTCTCTCATAGCTGTCAAAAACCGATTACCTTTACTGGAACTGCAGGTTTCTGTTCCACAATGTATTTCAGGGTAGTTGACTTCACCTTAAGTTGCAGCTTCATCTATTTGCTTTACGAGGATATTCTCCGTTGCTTCCATTATTTTTGGGACTTATAACAAACCCCTATCAGTAATTTATAATTTTTCCCCCTCCCCTTATCCCCACCCACAGGGACTTAAGGATGATTTTACATATAAACACACACACCCCTCGCTTATTTATGCAGTCATTCCTGAACAGACTATAGCCCTGTAAGTTAACAGCCCAGTCATGGCTCTCATCCAGCCATGTCTCAGATATCCCCACCATGTCATAATTATGCTCCAACAAAACTAATTCTTATTCCTCAGTTTTGTTGGCAATGCTTCTGGCATTAGTATACATGCACTTTATGTATCTCTCTGTACCTCTATTCTTTGTTAAATTATTAACTGTTCTAACCCCACCCCCAATTTCATTATTTGAGCCCAGGTCTCTATCTGCACTATCTTTCCCTTCTATAAAATTAATACCCTCCCACCATCCCTAGTTTAAACACTCCTCCAGCCCTCTAGCCATTTTCTCCCCCAGTACAACTGCACCTTCCCCATTGAGGTGCAGCCCATCCCTACCGTAGAACATGTAGCCAACTGAGAAGTCGGCTCAGTTCTCCAGGTACCTAAACCCCTCCTTCCTACACCAATTCTTGAGCCACTTATTAACCTCCCTAATCTCCCATTACCTCTCTGGCGTGGCACGTGGTACAGGCAGTATTTCAGAAAACACCACCTTGGAGGTCCTTGCTTTAGGCCATGTTCACACTTTGCGGTGTGCTCTGCAGGTTTATCCCGCAGCGGAATTGATAAATCTGCAGGGCAAAACCGCTGCGGTTATCCCTGCAGATTTATCGCGGTTTGTTCCGCGGTTTCCGCTGCGGGATTACTCCTGTACTATTGATGCTGCATATGCAGCAATATGCAGCATCAATAGTAATGTTAAAAATAATAAAAATTGGTTATACTCACCCTCTGATGTCCGGATCTCCTGGGCGCTGCACCCGGCGGTCCAGTTCCAAAGATGCTGTGCCGAGAAGGACCTTCGTGACGTCACGGTCATGTGACCCGGGCGTCATCACGGTCATGTGACCGCGACGTCACCACAGGCCCTGCTCGCACAGCAAACCGAAGACCGGACGGCCGCGGGCAGCGCTGAGAGGTGAGTATAACATCATTTTTTATTTTAATTCTTTTTTTTACACTATTTATGCTTCCCAGGGCCTGGAGGAGAGTCTCCTCTCCTCCACCCCGGGTAGCAACCGCACATTAGCCGCTTACTTCCCGCAACGTGGGCACAGCCCCATGCGGGAAGTAAGCGGTTCAATGCATTTCTATGGGTGCAGAATCGCTGCGATTCTGCACAAAGAAGTGACATGCTGCGGGTTTTAAACCGCTGCGTTTCTGCGCGGTTTTTCCCGCAGCATGTGCACAGTGGTTTGCGGTTTCCATAGGGTTTACATGTTAATATAAATGCTATGGAAACTGCTGCGGACCCGCAGCATCAAAATCGCCGCGGATCCGTGGTAAAAACCGCAAAGTGTGAACATGGCCTTAAGCTTGCAGCCTAATTCCCTGAAATCATCTTTAAGGGCTTTCCACCTACCACTATCTTTGTCATTTGTGCCAATGTGCACCATGACCGCTGGGTCCTCACCAGCCCCTCCCAGTAATCTGTCAACCTGATCATCGATGTGTCAGACTCGAGCACCAGGTAGGCAGCACACCGTCTGACAATCCCTGTCTTTATGACAGATTGCCCTATCTGTTCCCCTAATAATTGAATCCCCCACTACCAGCACCTGTCTGGCAACTTAGCAAACTTAATGGGGTGTGCAAGATCAGGACTAGCCATCGTGACACTTTTCCCTCTACTCCGCCTTCTAACTGTCACCCACCTAGCTGCCTCAGTTTCCTACAGCTCCATACTACCATCCTCTCCCACATCTATCCCATTGAGCGTCTGCTCAGTGATCAGAAGACTCCTTTCCATATTGTCTATGGATCTCAGTGTTGCCAGCTGCACTTTTAGATCCAGTATCTGGGCTTACAAATGTACAACGTGCTCACATCTCGCACAGCAGTATACACTCTCAACTGGCTGCTCAAGGACTGCATACATGTGGCAAGATGTGCACTGGATGGCATTAACAATAGTGGAGCACATTTCCTAATGGGGATTGCACCAGACAGAAAAGTTAAATAAAATTAAATGCAAAGTATTAATAAAATAGAGATAGCAATTCAGTAATTCCTCCCTTGGAAACTCCCTGAATCCAAAGTCACTGAATCACAAGTCACACACTTACCGCCGTTTGCACTTATTCTCCGTTCACACTCAGCTCATTCACACTCGCTAGTCTGAAGATTTAAAGAGAGTTTTTTCCCTCAGCAGCAATCCACCTTGCTGTTCAATGCACTTTTTGTATTGAACAACTGAAGCAAATTCACTTTTTGATGATATTCTAATTCAGTAAGAAGCACTTGTACATAACCCAAAAGACTTCCAGCAATAATTGCAGCGAAAGGTGGTCCTAAATAGTATTGACTCACGTGGGATGAATTCAAGCTCACGTCTCAATGTTCATTTTTTTTTTAGAAAACCATGTATCATTTCCTTTAACACTTCACAAATACTTGCTAGTAGGGTTGAGCGAAACGGGTCGATCATTTTCAAAAGTCGCCGACTTTTGGCTAAGTCGGCGTCTCATGAAACCCGATCCGACCCCTGTGCTTGTCGGCCATGCGGTACGCGACTTTCGCGCCAAAGTCGCGTTTCAATGACGCGAAAAGCGCCATTTCTCAGCCAATGAAGGTGAACGCAGAGTGTGGGCAGCGTGATGACATAGATCCTGGTCCCCACCATCTTAGAGAAGGGCATTGCAGTGATTGGCTTGCTGTCTGCGGCGTCACAGGGGCTATAAAGGGGCGTTCCCGCCGACCGCCATCTTACTGCTGCTGATCTGAGCTTAGGGACAGGTTGCTGCCGCTTCGTCAGAAGCAGGGAGAGCGTTAGGCAGGGTCCACTAACCACCAAACCGCTTGTGCTGCAGCGATTTCCACTGTCCAACACCACCTTCGGTGTGCAGGGACTGTGGAAGCTATTTTTTTTTTTTTTTCCCCTCAGCGCTGTAGCTCATTGGGCTGCCCTAGAAGGCTCCGTGATAGCTGTATTGCTGTGTGTACGCCACTGTGGAAACCAACTGCTTTTTTCAAAGCACATATCCTCTTGTTCCTTCCTTTCTGCACAGCTATCTTTTTTGTTTGTCCACACTTTTTATTTAATTTGTGCATCAGTCCACTCCTATTGCTGCCTGCCATACCTGGCTTAGATTACTGCAGGGAGATAGTAATTGTAGGACAGTCCCTGGTTTTTTTTTGTTTTTTTTGTGGGAGATTAAGATTGGCATTTCTGCTACAGTGCCATCCCTGTGTGTGCCATCTCTCACTGAGTGGGCCATAGAAAGCCTATTTATTTTTTCCGTGATTTGTGTTCTAAATTCTACCTCAACACAAAAACACTACATCAATCAGTGGGAGAAAAATATTGGCCTCAGTCAGGGCTTGTGTGCCACTGCTGTGTGTGCTATCTCTCATTCAGTGGGCTATAGAAAGCCTATTTATTTTTTTATTTTTTTTAATATTATTTGGTTTCTAAAGTCTCCCTGAAAAAAAAAAAAATACCTAAAAAAACAGTGGGAGAGTAATATTGCCCTTTCAGCTTGTGTGCCAGTCTTGACTCCTGGGTGTGCCACCTCTCTCTAATTGTGGGCCATAGAAAGCCTATTTATTTTTTCCGTGATTTGTGTTCTAAATTCTACCTCAACACAAAAACACTACATCAATCAGTGGGAGAAAAATATTGGCCTCAGTCAGGGCTTGTGTGCCACTGCTGTGTGTGCTATCTCTCATTCAGTGGGCTATAGAAAGCCTATTTATTTATTTTTTTTTTTTAATATTATTTGGTTTCTAAAGTCTCCCTGAAAAAAAAAAAAAAAACCTAAAAAAACAGTGGGAGAGTAATATTGCCCTTTCAGCTTGTGTGCCAGTCTTGACTCCTGGGTGTGCCACCTCTCTCCCTCTCATTCAGTGGGCCATAGAAAGCCTATTTATTTTTTTAAAAAAATATTATTGGGTTTCTAAAGTCTCCCTTAAAAATCAAAAAATACATAAAAAAACAGTGGGAGAGTAATATTGCCCTTTCAGCTTGTGTGCCAGTCTTGACTCCTGGGTGTGCCACCTCTCTCCCTCTCATTCAGCGGGCCATAGAAAGCCTATTTATTTTTTTTTTTAAATATTATTGGGTTTCTAAAGTCTCCCTTAAAAAACAAAAAATACATAAAAAAAACAGTGGGAGAGTAATATTGCCCTTTCAGCTTGTGTGCCAGTCTTGACTCCTGGGTGTGCCACCTCTCTCCCTCTCATTCAGTGGGCCATAGAAAGCCTATTTATTTTTTTTTTTAAATATTATTGGGTTTCTAAAGTCTTCCTTAAAAAACAAAAAATACATAAAAAAACAGTGGGAGAGTAATATTGCCCTTTCAGCTTGTGTGCCAGTCTTGACTCCTGGGTGTGCCACCTCTCTCTCATTCAGTGGGCCATAGAAAGCATTTTTTTTTTTTTTCCTTGATTTGTGTTCTAAAATCTACCTCAACACAAAAACACTACATCAATCAGTGGGAGAAAAATATTGGCCTCAGTCAGGGCTTGTGTGCCACTGCTGTGTGTGCTATCTCTCATTCAGTGGGCTATAGAAAGCCTATTTATTTTTTTATTTTTTTTCTTATTATTTGGTTTCTAAAGTCTCCCTGAAAAAAAAAAAAAACATAAAAAAACCGTGGGAGAGTAATATTGCCCTTTCAGCTTGTGTGCCAGTCTTGACTCCTGGGTGTGCCACCTCTCTCCCTCTCATTCAGTGGGCCATAGAAAGCCTATTTATTTATTTTTTTAAATATTATTGGGTTTCTAAAGTCTCCCTTAAAAAACAAAAAATACATAAAAAAACAGTGGGAGAGTAATATTGCCCTTTCAGCTTGTGTGCCAGTCTTGACTCCTGGGTGTGCCACCTCTCTCCCTCTCATTCAGTGGGCCATAGAAAGCCTATTTATTTTATTTTTTTAAATATTATTGGGTTTCTAAAGTCTCCCTTAAAAAACAAAAAATACATAAAAAAACAGTGGGAGAGTAATATTGCCCTTTCAGCTTGTGTGCCAGTCTTGACTCCTGGGTGTGCCACCTCTCTCTCATTCAGTGGGCCATAGAAAGCATTTTTTTTTTTTTTCCTTGATTTGTGTTCTAAAATCTACCTCAACACAAAAACACTACATCAATCAGTGGGAGAAAAATATTGGCCTCAGTCAGGGCTTGTGTGCCACTGCTGTGTGTGCTATCTCTCATTCAGTGGGCTATAGAAAGCCTATTTATTTATTTATTTTTTTTCTTATTATTTGGTTTCTAAAGTCTCCCTGAAAAAAAAAAAAAACATAAAAAAACCGTGGGAGAGTAATATTGCCCTTTCAGCTTGTGTGCCAGTCTTGACTCCTGGGTGTGCCACCTCTCTCCCTCTCATTCAGTGGGCCATAGAAAGCCTATTTATTTTTTTTTTTAAATATTATTGGGTTTCTAAAGTCTCCCTTAAAAAACAAAAAATACATAAAAAAACAGTGGGAGAGTAATATTGCCCTTTCAGCTTGTGTGCCAGTCTTGACTCCTGGGTGTGCCACCTCTCTCTCTCATTCAGTGGGCCATAGAAAGGCTATTTTTTTTTTTGGTTTTTTTAATATTATTTGGTTTCTAAAGTCTCCCTTAAATAAAAAAAAAACTTAAAAAAACAGTGGGAGAGTAATATTGCCCTTTCAGCTTGTGCGCCAGTCTTGACTCCTGGGTGTGCCACCTCTCTCTCTCTAATTGTGGGCCATAGAAAGCCTTTTTTTTTAATATTATTTGGTTTCTAAAGTCTCCCTGAGAAAAAAAAATAAATAAATTAGGTGGGAGATTAATATTGACATTAGTGCTTGAGTGACAGTCCTGCGTGTGTGTCATCTCTGTGATTTTGTGCCACAGAAAACAGAGTGTGTAACATTGTGCCTGATTTTCCTTGTGGTCTCACCAACCTGTTAAGGGATATTGAAATCATACTGAAGTTATAGCTCACCGTGTAAGTTGTTTGACAGCAACAAATAAAGTTACTTTGGTTAAGATTTTAAAACAATGAGGAAGTCTGGTGCAAGAGGTCGTCGTGGGCGTTCATTGTCAGCTGGTAATGATGGTAGTGGTAGTGGAGCATCAGGTGGTCGTGGGGATAAAAATATTCCACCTAAGTCTGGAGCTGTGGAGCCAGTTTCGTCGTCAGGCTACACAAGGCCTCGAACGCTCTCTTTTCTGGGAGTAGGAAAACCGCTTTTAAAGGCGGAGCAGCAACAGCAAGTTTTGGCTTACATTGCAGACTCAGCCTCTAGCTCTTTTGCCTCCTCTTCCGAAACTGGTAAATGTAAAAGCAGCGCGTCGCTTGTGGATGTTCACGGTCAGGGACAAGTCGCTTCCTTGTCCTTCTCAGCAAAAACTACAACAAGAGAGAAGGATGCAGCAGGCGACACAACGGGTCACTCCATGGAGCTCTTTACACATACCGTCCCTGGCTTAGAAAGTGAAACATTTAACAGGCCATGCCCATTACAAGTATATTCTGACATGGAGTGCACTGATGCACAGCCACAGCCAGAGTACTATGCTGCTCCTTTGACTCAGACCACCACATTGCCCTCTCAGGGTACAGATCCACAATCAGACCCTGATGAGACTATGTTGCCCCGCCACGAACGCTATACCACCGACCGACACAGTGACACAGACGAAGTTGCACACGAGCTCGAAGAGGAGGTAATAGATGACCCAGTTATTGACCCCGATTGGCAGCCATTGGGGGAACAGGGTGCAGGCGGCAGTAGTTCAGAAGCGGAGGTGGAGGAGGGGCCGCAGCAGGCATCAACATCGCAACAGGTTCCATCTGCCAGGCCCGTATCTGGCCCAAAACGCGTGTCAAAGCCAAAACCTGTTGGAGCACAGCGTTGCCATCCGGTTAAAGCTCAGTCTGCAATCCCTGAAAAGGGATCCGAGTCTAGGAAGAGTGCAGTCTGGCATTTTTTTAAACAACATCCAACTGATCAGCGCAAAGTCATCTGTCAAAAATGTTCAACTAGCTTAAGCAGAGGTCAGAATCTGAAAAGTCTAAATACTAGTTGCATGCATAGACACTTAACCACCATGCATTTTCAAGCCTGGACTAACTACCAAACGTCCCTCAAGGTTGTAGCACCCTCGGCCAATGAAGCTAGTCAGCAACGCAACATCCCTTCCGTCACTGTAAGGCCACCATTTTCCGCACCACCGGCAGTATCTGTGCAGGTTTCTTTGCCAGCCAAAAGCAGTCAGGGTCAGGGAATCACCAGTTTTGTAGGAGGAAATATTGCATCTAGGGCACCGGCGGAAACAATACCGTCTCCAACCGTCTCTCAGTCTGCCATGTACACCGGCACACCCGAAAGTTCCACGATCTCCAGCTCTCCAGTCCAGCTCACCCTACATGAGACTCTGGTTAGAAAAAGGAAGTACTTATCCTCGCATCCGCGTACACAGTGTTTTAACGCCCACATAGCTAGACTAATCTCGTTAGAGATGATGCCCTACCGGTTAGTTGAAAGCGAAGCTTTCAAAGCCCTGATGGAGTACGCTGAACCACGATACGAGCTACCCAGTCGACACTTTTTTTCCAGAAAAGCCATCCCAGCCCTGCACCAGCATGTTAAACAGCGCATCGTCCATGCACTCAGGCAATCTGTGAGTACAAAGGTGCACCTGACTACAGATGCATGGACCAGTAGGCATGGCCAGGGACGTTATGTGTCCATCACGGCACACTGGGTGAATGTGGTGGATGTAGTGTCCACAGGCGACATCAATTTAGGGACAGTTGTGCCCAGCCCACGGTCTAGGAAACAGTTGGCTGTAGGCGTTCGCACCCCCTCCTCCTCCTCCTCCTCGTCCTCCTGCAGAAGCTACAGCTCTTCCACAGAACGCAGTCTGCCAACCACTCCATCGGCAGATGACACTGTTGCACACCAGTTGTCCCATTATGGGCCAGCTACTGCCAAGCGTCAGCAGGCTGTATTGGCTATGAAGTGCTTGGGCGACAACAGACACACCGCGGAAGTTCTGTCCGAGTTCTTGCAACAAGAAACGCAGTCGTGGCTGGGCACAGTAGATCTTGAGGCAGGCAAGGTAGTGAGTGATAACGGAAGGAATTTCATGGCTGCCATCTCCCTTTCCCAACTGAAACACATTCCTTGCCTGGCTCACACCTTAAACCTGGTGGTGCAGTGCTTATTGAAAACTTATCCTGGGTTCTCCGACCTGCTCCTCAAAGTGCGTGCACTTTGCTCACATATCCGACGTTCGCCTGTACACGCCAGCCGTATGCAGACCTATCAGCGGTCTTTGAACCTTCCCCAGCATCGCCTAATCATAGACGTTGCAACAAGGTGGAACTCAACACTGCACATGCTTCAGAGACTGTGCGAACAGAGGCGTGCTGTTATTTATTTGTGGGAGGATACACGGGCAGGCAGTAGGATGGCAGACATGGAGTTGTCAGGTGTGCAGTGGTCTAAGATACAAGACATGTGTCAAGTCCTTCAGTGTTTTGAGGAATGCACACGGCTGGTTAGTGCAGACAACGCCGTAATAAGCATGAGCATCCCCCTAATGCGTCTGCTGATGCAAAGTTTGACGCACATAAAGGAGCAGGCGTCTGCACCAGAGGAAGAGGAAAGCCTTGATGACAGTCAGCCATTGTCTGGTCAGGGCAGTGTACAGGACGAGGTAGCGGGCGAAGAGGAGGTGGAGGACGAGGAGGATGATGGGGATGAGTATATTTTTAATGCCGAACCTTTCCCGGGGGCACAGGAAATTGGTTGCGTGTCACGGCCGGGTTCTGGTTTTTTGAGGGACACAAGTGACGTAGATTTGCCTGCAACTGCCCCTCAACCAATCACAACCGGAGATTTGACAACTGGAACTTTGGCCCACATGGCGGATTATGCCTTACGTATCCTAAAAAGGGACACACGCATTACGAAAATGATGAACGATGACGATTACTGGTTGGCCTGCCTCCTTGATCCACGCTATAAAGGCAAATTGCAAAATATTATGCCACATGAGAACTTGGAACTAATATTAGCAACCAAACAATCAACTCTTGTTGACCGTTTGCTTCAGGCATTCCCAGCACACAGCGCACGTGATCGTTCTCACACGAGCTCCAGGGGGCAGCAGACTAGGAGTGTTAGGGGTGCACACATCAGAAGTGGCGTTGGACAGAGGGGTTTTCTGACCAGGTTGTGGAGTGATTTTGCTATGACCGCAGACAGGACAGGTACTGCTGCATCAATTGAAAGTGACAGGAGACAACATTTGTCCAGTATGGTTACTAACTATTTTTCATCCCTTATCGATGTTCTCCCTCAACCGTCATTCCCATTTGATTACTGGGCCTCCAAATTAGACACCTGGCCAGAATTGGCAGAATATGCATTGCAGGAGCTTGCTTGCCCGGCAGCAAGTGTCCTATCAGAAAGAGTATTCAGTGCTGCAGGTTCAATATTAACCGAAAAAAGGACTCGTCTGGCTACCCAAAATGTTGACGATCTAACATTCATTAAAATGAACCACAACTGGATTTCGAAATCTTTTGCCCCACCTTGCCCGGCCGACACCTAGCTTTCCTATGAAAAGCTCTTGCCTGTGAATTACTTTTCTAATGTCTAATTTGCTGCAGCTGATTGTACAGCATACGACATGTTTACACCTCCCTAAATGGCAAAACTCCCCACACGGGGCCGTGGTATCACGACTTGGCGCAAGCACCCGTGAGACTGCTGTTTGTCTGAAGAGGTGGGTGTGCTCGCTTTTGGTTGACGGCATTGCTACTGGGTCCCTCATAGTACAATGTAGTGTCTCTGGCGGTGGTGGTGCGCACCCAACGTCAGACACACCGTTGTAACATGAGGGGCCCTGGGGCGGTCCCGCCGGCCTCAAGAGAGTTCCCCCCTACCCCAGCTCAAAATGTGCTCTACCACGTGCAAAATTATGTCGCACAGCTCCACCAATCTTTAGTCTATTCACTGACATCATTCAATGTCTGGCACTGACAATACAAATTTGTAGACATCTATGATGCAACTTAAAGTAGTCTGTGTCTGTGTCCTATATTGGCACCATTAAATAGTTACTGCCAAATTACTATGTCAGAAACTCAGCAGATGAGCCCACCCCTGTACCTAAGTATGCCACCTTTTTTTTTGTTTTGGTTGTTTTGCGAGACATTAACATCTATTTATATTTTGGGAGTACTGGGACAGACACTCCTTGCACTACTCCTCCACTCACCACCAAGCTGCCCGTGTATCCATGTAACCGCTGTAAAACTGCCATGAGCCTATTGTTTGTTATTTTAGGCCTTTGAAGCCTGTCTGCGGTCCCTCCTTCCACTAGTCCTCCACTGACCAGACCACTGCTGCCCGTGTACCCCTGGAACCAATTATAAAGTGCCTACAGCCAGCCCATTTTTTTATGTTAGGCCTTTGAAGCCTGTCTGCGGTCCCTCCTTCCACTAGTCCTCCACTGGCCAGACCACTGCTGCCCGTGTACCCCTGGAACCAATTATAAAGTGCCTACAGCCAGCCCATTTTTTTATGTTAGGCCTTTGAAGCCTGTCTGCGGTCCCTCCTTCCACTAGTCCTCCACTGGCCAGACCACTGCTGCCCGTGTACCCCTGGAACCAATTATAAAGTGCCTACAGCCAGCCCATTTTTTTATGTTAGGCCTTTGAAGCCTGTCTGCGGTCCCTCCTTCCACTAGTCCTCCACTGACCAGACCACTGCTGCCCGTGTACCCCTGGAACCAATTATAAAGTGCCTACAGCCAGCCCATTTTTTTATGTTAGGCCTTTGAAGCCTGTCTGCGGTCCCTCCTTCCACTAGTCCTCCACTGGCCAGACCACTGCTGCCCGTGTACCCCTGGAACCAATTATAAAGTGCCTACAGCCAGCCCATTTTTTTATGTTAGGCCTTTGAAGCCTGTCTGCGGTCCCTCCTTCCACTAGTCCTCCACTGGCCAGACCACTGCTGCCCGTGTACCCCTGGAACCAATTATAAAGTGCCTACAGCCAGCCCATTTTTTTATTTTAGGCCTTTGAAGCCTGTCTGCGGTCCCTCCTTCCACTAGTCCTCCACTGGCCAGACCACTGCTGCCCGTGTACCCCTGGAACCAATTATAAAGTGCCTACAGCCAGCCCATTTTCTTATGTTAGGCCTTTGAAGCCTGTCTGCGGTCCCTACTTTAAATACTCCTCCACTCACCACCAAGCTGCCTGCCCGTGTATCCATGTAACCGCTGTAAAACTGCCATGAGCCTATTGTTTGTTATGTTAGGCCTTTGATAGCCTGTCTGCGGTCCCTACTTTAAATACTCCTCCACTCACCACCAAGCTGCCTGCCCGTGTATCCATGTAACCGCTGTAAAACTGCCATGAGCCTATTGTTTGTTATGTTAGGCCTTTGATAGCCTGTCTGCGGTCCCTACTTTAAATACTCCTCCACTCACCACCAAGCTGCCTGCCCGTCTATCCATGTAACCGCTGTAAAACTGCCATGAGCCTATTGTTTGTTATGTTAGGCCTTTGATAGCCTGTCTGCGGTCCTTACTTTAAATACTCCTCCACTCACCACCTAGCTGCCTGTGTATCCATGTAACCGATGTAAAACTGCCATGACTGCCTACTGTTTGTTATTTTAGGCCTTTGATAGCCTGTCTGCGGCCCCTACTTGCAATACTCCTCCACTGACCACAATGCTGCCTGGAGTGCCTGCCTGTGTATCCATGTAACCGATGTAAAACTGCCATGACTGCCTACTGTTTGTTATTTTAGGCCTTTGATAGCCTGTCTGCGGTCCCTCCTTCCACTAGTCCTCCACTGGCCAGACCACTGCTGCCCGTGTACCCCTGGAACCAATTATAAAGTGCCTACAGCCAGCCCATTTTTTTTATTTTAGGCCTTTGAAGCCTGTCTGCGGTCCCTCCTTCCACTAGTCCTCCACTGGCCAGACCACTGCTGCCCGTGTACCCCTGGAACCAATTATAAAGTGCCTACAGCCAGCCCATTTTCTTATGTTAGGCCTTTGAAGCCTGTCTGCGGTCCCTACTTTAAATACTCCTCCACTCACCACCAAGCTGCCTGCCCGTGTATCCATGTAACCGCTGTAAAACTGCCATGAGCCTATTGTTTGTTATGTTAGGCCTTTGATAGCCTGTCTGCGGTCCCTACTTTAAATACTCCTCCACTCACCACCAAGCTGCCTGCCCGTGTATCCATGTAACCGCTGTAAAACTGCCATGAGCCTATTGTTTGTTATGTTAGGCCTTTGATAGCCTGTCTGCGGTCCCTACTTTAAATACTCCTCCACTCACCACCAAGCTGCCTGCCCGTCTATCCATGTAACCGCTGTAAAACTGCCATGAGCCTATTGTTTGTTATGTTAGGCCTTTGATAGCCTGTCTGCGGTCCTTACTTTAAATACTCCTCCACTCACCACCTAGCTGCCTGTGTATCCATGTAACCGATGTAAAACTGCCATGACTGCCTACTGTTTGTTATTTTAGGCCTTTGATAGCCTGTCTGCGGCCCCTACTTGCAATACTCCTCCACTGACCACAATGCTGCCTGGAGTGCCTGCCTGTGTATCCATGTAACCGATGTAAAACTGCCATGACTGCCTACTGTTTGTTATTTTAGGCCTTTGATAGCCTGTCTGCGGCCCCTACTTGCAATACTCCTCCACTGACCACAATGCTGCCTGGAGTGCCTGCCTGTGTATCCATGTAACCGATGTAAAACTGCCATGACTGCCTACTGTTTGTTATTTTAGGCCTTTGATAGCCTGTCTGCGGCCCCTACTTGCAATACTCCTCCACTGACCACAATGCTGCCTGGAGTGCCTGCCTGTGTATCCATGTAACCGATGTAAAACTGCCATGAGTGCCTACTGTTTGGTATTTTAGGCCTTTGATAGCCTGTCTGCAGCCCCTACTTGCAATACTCCTCCACTGACCACACCAATGCTGCCCGTGTACCCCTGGAACCTATTTAAAAGTTCATAGAGCCTAGTTATATATTTTATTTACTATTAATAAGGCCATGATGGACTACGCTGTACCACGCTACAAGCTAACCAGTCGACACTTCTTTTGCGAGAAAAGCCATCCCAACCCTCCACCAGCATGTAGAAGACCGCATTGTCCATGCACTCTGGCAATCTGTGAGTACAAAGGTGCACCTGACAACAGACGCATGGACCTGTAGGCATGGCCACGGAAGATTACGTGTCCATTACGGCGCAATGGGTTAATGTGGTGGATGCATGGTCCACAGGGGACAGCCTACTAAGTCTGTCTGCAGTCCCTAATTCAAATTGTCCTCCACTGTCTAAATTGGAGCTTCCACCTTCTGGCTTTCGGCCTATAGTATCAGAAATTAAACTGCATTTGGCCTTCAACTTTGGTTAGGGCCTACTAACGGCTTCTGCCCCTCCCTGGTGTTGCCCTCAACTAAATAAAGCTGAGCTTCAACCTTCCGGCTCTCATTAAGTGGTTTTAAAAAAAAAAAATGGTGGTTAGGGCCTACTAACGGCTTCTGCCCCTCCCTGGTGTTGCCCTCAACTAAATAAAGCTGAGCTTCAACCTTCTGCTCCAAATTACCATTTTAAAAAATGCAATAGGCTTTTCCGGCCTACTAAAGGTGTCTGTCTGTGTGCCCCTGCCTGGTGTTGTCCTCAACTAAATAAAGCTGAGCTTCAACCTTCCGGCTCTCATTAAGTGGTTTTTTAAAAAAAAAAATGGTGGTTAGGGCCTACTAACGGCTTCTGCCCCTCCCTGGTGTTGCCCTCAACTAAATAAAGCTGAGCTTCAACCTTCTGCTCCAAATTACCATTTTAAAAAATGCAATAGGCTTTTCCGGCCTACTAAAGGTGTCTGTCTGTGTGCCCCTGCCTGGTGTTGTCCTCAACTAAATAAAGCTGAGCTTCAACCTTCTGCTCCAAATTACCATTTTAAAAAATGCAATAGGCTTTTCCGGCCTACTAAAGGTGTCTGTCTGTGTGCCCCTGCCTGGTGTTGTCCTCAACTAAATAAAGCTGAGCTTCAACCTTCCGGCTCTCATTAAGTGGTTTTTAAAAAAAAAAAATGGTGGTTAGGGCCTACTAACGGCTTCTGCCCCTCCCTGGTGTTGCCCTCAACTAAATAAAGCTGAGCTTCAACCTTCTGCTCCAAATTACCATTTTAAAAAATGCAATAGGCTTTTCCGGCCTACTAAAGGTGTCTGTCTGTGTTCCCCTGCCTGGTGTTGTCCTCAACTAAATAAAGCTGAGCTTCAACCTTCTGCTCCAAATTACCATTTTAAAAAATGCAATAGGCTTTTCCGGCCTACTAAAGGTGTCTGTCTGTGTTCCCCTGCCTGGTGTTGTCCTCAACTAAATAAAGCTGAGCTTCAACCTTCTGCTCCAAATTACCATTTTAAAAAATGCAATAGGCTTTTCCGGCCTACTAAAGGTGTCTGTCTGTGTGCCCCTGCCTGGTGTTGTCCTCAACTAAATAAAGCTGAGCTTCAACCTTCCGGCTCTCATTAAGTGGTTTTTAAAAAAAAAAAATGGTGGTTAGGGCCTACTAACGGCTTCTGCCCCTCCCTGGTGTTGCCCTCAACTAAATAAAGCTGAGCTTCAACCTTCTGCTCCAAATTACCATTTTAAAAAATGCAATAGGCTTTTCCGGCCTACTAAAGGTGTCTGTCTGTGTTCCCCTGCCTGGTGTTGTCCTCAACTAAATAAAGCTGAGCTTCAACCTTCTGCTCCAAATTACCATTTTAAAAAATGCAATAGGCTTTTCCGGCCTACTAAAGGTGTCTGTCTGTGTTCCCCTGCCTGGTGTTGTCCTCAACTAAATAAAGCTGAGCTTCAACCTTCTGCTCCAAATTACCATTTTAAAAAATGCAATAGGCTTTTCCGGCCTACTAAAGGTGTCTGTCTGTGTGCCCCTGCCTGGTGTTGTCCTCAACTAAATAAAGCTGAGCTTCAACCTTCTGCTCCAAATTACCATTTTAAAAAATGCAATAGGCTTTTCCGGCCTACTAATGGTGTCTGTCTGTGTGCCCCTGCCTGGTGTTGTCCTCAACTAAATAAAGCTGAGCTTCAACCTTCCGGCTCTCATTAAGTGGTTTTTTTTAAAAAAAAATGGTGGTTAGGGCCTACTAACGGCTTCTGCCCCTCCCTGGTGTTGCCCTCAACTAAATAAAGCTGAGCTTCAACCTTCTGCTCCAAATTACCATTTTAAAAAATGCAATAGGCTTTTCCGGCCTACTAAAGGTGTCTGTCTGTGTTCCCCTGCCTGGTGTTGTCCTCAACTAAATAAAGCTGAGCTTCAACCTTCTGCTCCAAATTACCATTTTAAAAAATGCAATAGGCTTTTCCGGCCTACTAAAGGTGTCTGTCTGTGTTCCCCTGCCTGGTGTTGTCCTCAACTAAATAAAGCTGAGCTTCAACCTTCTGCTCCAAATTACCATTTTAAAAAATGCAATAGGCTTTTCCGGCCTACTAAAGGTGTCTGTCTGTGTGCCCCTGCCTGGTGTTGTCCTCAACTAAATAAAGCTGAGCTTCAACCTTCTGCTCCAAATTACCATTTTAAAAAATGCAATAGGCTTTTCCGGCCTACTAAAGGTGTCTGTCTGTGTTCCCCTGCCTGGTGTTGTCCTCAACTAAATAAAGCTGAGCTTCAACCTTCTGCTCCAAATTACCATTTTAAAAAATGCAATAGGCTTTTCCGGCCTACTAAAGGTGTCTGTCTGTGTGCCCCTGCCTGGTGTTGTCCTCAACTAAATAAAGCTGAGCTTCAACCTTCCGGCTCTCATTAAGTGGTTTTTAAAAAAAAAAAATGGTGGTTAGGGCCTACTAACGGCTTCTGCCCCTCCCTGGTGTTGCCCTCAACTAAATAAAGCTGAGCTTCAACCTTCTGCTCCAAATTACCATTTTAAAAAATGCAATAGGCTTTTCCGGCCTACTAAAGGTGTCTGTCTGTGTTCCCCTGCCTGGTGTTGTCCTCAACTAAATAAAGCTGAGCTTCAACCTTCTGCTCCAAATTACCATTTTAAAAAATGCAATAGGCTTTTCCGGCCTACTAAAGGTGTCTGTCTGTGTGCCCCTGCCTGGTGTTGTCCTCAACTAAATAAAGCTGAGCTTCAACCTTCTGCTCCAAATTACCATTTTAAAAAATGCAATAGGCTTTTCCGGCCTACTAAAGGTGTCTGTCTGTGTGCCCCTGCCTGGTGTTGTCCTCAACTAAATAAAGCTGAGCTTCAACCTTCTGCTCCAAATTACCATTTTAAAAAATGCAATAGGCTTTTCCGGCCTACTAAAGGTGTCTGTCTGTGTGCCCCTGCCTGGTGTTGTCCTCAACTAAATAAAGCTGAGCTTCAACCTTCTGCTGCAAATTACCATTTTAAAAAATGCAATAGGCTTTTCCGGCCTACTAAAGGTGTCTGTCTGTGTGCCCCTGCCTGGTGTTGTCCTCAACTAAATAAAGCTGAGCTTCAACCTTCCGGCTCTCATTAAGTGGTTTTTTTTAAAAAAAAATGGTGGTTAGGGCCTACTAACGGCTTCTGCCCCTCCCTGGTGTTGCCCTCAACTAAATAAAGCTGAGCTTCAACCTTCTGCTCCAAATTACCATTTTAAAAAATGCAATAGGCTTTTCCGGCCTACTAAAGGTGTCTGTCTGTGTGCCCCTGCCTGGTGTTGTCCTCAACTAAATAAAGCTGAGCTTCAACCTTCTGGCTTTCGCCCTATACTATCAGATATTAAACTGCATTTGGCCTACTAGTGTGGTTAGGCCCTTGAAACAGTGTCTGCTGCTCTTGGGTTTGCTACTCCACTGAACAAAGCAATGCCGCCTGTTTAGTCCTGTTACCAATTTTGAACTGCATTTAGCCTACTTTATTCTTTGGCCCTATATCTGTTTCCTCCTCATCCTGCCCATTGCCCAGCCACTGCTAGATGAGTCTGCTGGTACATTGACCTAGACCACTACATTCCCCTTGTACTCTACACAGCCAGAATCTGACCCTGCTGAAAGTAAGGTTCCCCTTCCCGCATGTTATACCACCTTACACAGGGACAAAGAGGAAGGTGCAGATGAAAGTGCAGGTTCCTTCATCAGGTGGGGGGGCATACTCGTTGGCGACGTCACTGGCACAGGGCCCCTCAGAGTACGCAAAAGTGTCGCTGCTGGTGGGAGGCGCCCCCGCCATGCAAACACACCGCCGTACTTTGAGGGGCCCTGTGCCAGTGCCAATGCGAACGAGTGGGCCCCCCCCTGCTTGCTCAGGATCACAGCACTTGCAACGTTTAAATACTTACCTTTCCCTGCAACACCGCCGTGACGTAGTCCGCATTTCCTGGGCCCACGAAAAACTTGAGCCAGCCCTACTCCCCCCACAACTTTCCCCCAATTCCCTATGCCCAACTATTATTATACAGTTAATTAAGATTGGCAAGCTTCAGAAACAAGAATGGATGTTTTTGGCATTAAAATGGGCACTGTAGGTGTTTTCCTGGCCTCCACTCACTGCCGACTATGCTTCCCCATTGACTTGCATTGGGTTTCGTGTTTCGGTCGATCCCCGACTTTTAGCGATAATCGGCCGACTGCACTCGACTCGACTCTGGACAAAATCGGGTTTCCCAAAACCCTACTCGATCTTAAAAAAATGAAAGTCGCTCAACCCTACTTGCTAGTTTGTGTTGGTATATCACATAAATCCCAATAAAGCACATTTAAGTTTGTGGATGTAACATAAACAAATGAAGAAAAAGTTCACAGGGTATGAATACCATTTCAAAGCACTGTGTACCTCAGCTTTAGTGAATGATCAAGATGGCGGTGTCGAGGGTCTTCAGCAAAAGAAATAAGACATGGCACTACTGTGAGGGTGCTCAAGTAGGTTCACAAATCAATATGTGAAATAACATAAAACTTGGCACTCAACTTAAGTAATCCTTGAAAAATACTTTCATGCAGTTCAAAAACAAATACAGAGGTTTCGGTCATTACCTGTTATGGTTCCCAATGGCAGGGGAACATCAGAAACATAGAAAAACGGACAAGCTCTCGGGTGATGGAAACTAGAGCTGACCGCGATGCTAAACCTATATACACAACTAATAGTAGCCAGGGAACGTGCCTACGTTTTCGCTAGACGTCTCGCACCAGCCGGAGGACTAACTACCCCTAATAGATGAAACACAGTCCTGGCTTGCCTCCAGAGGAAAATTCCCCACAGGAGATAGTAGCCCCCCACATATAATAACGGTGAGTTAAGGTGAAAAGACAAACGTAGTATGAAAACAGATTTAGCACAGCGAGGCCCACTAACTAGATAGCAGAAGGATACAATAGTGGACTTCGCAGTCAGCTACAAAACCCTATCAAAAACCATCCTGAAATTACCTTAAACTCATGTGCCAACTCATGGCACCGGAGTGGCAATTTCAGCCCACAAGAGCTTCCAGCTGCAGAGAATCACATAACTGCAAACTGGACAAAACATACAAAAATAGACTAAGGACAGAAATGTCCAACTTAGCTGGTCAGCAGACTGGGAGCAGGTACATGCAACAGAAAGACTCTGGTTACATTGATGGCCGGCATTGGAATGACTGAGGAACAAGGCTAAATAGGAAACTCCCACATCCTGATAGAAACAGGTGAAAAGCTCACAAGACACCAGTACCACAAGCGACCACTGGGGGAGCCAAATAACCGAATCACAACAGTACCCCCCCCTTAAGGAGGGGGCACCGAACCCTCACAAGAACCACCAGGGCGATCTGGATGAGCCCTATGAAAGGCACGGACCAAATCAGAGGCATGAACATCTGAAGCTGAAACCCAAGAATTATCCTCCTGACCGTAGCCCTTCCACTTAACCAGATATTGAAGTCTCCGTCTGGAAACACGGGAGTCCAAGATTTTCTCCACCACGTACTCCAATTCACCCTCAACCAGCACAGGAGCAGGAGGCTCAACAGAAGGCACAACTGGCACCTCATACCTCCGCAATAACGACCGATGGAAAACATTATGGATAGCAAAGGATGCTGGGAGGTCCAAACGAAAAGACACAGGGTTAAGAATTTCCAAAATCCTATAAGGACCGATGAACCGAGGCTTAAACTTAGGAGAAGAGACCCTCATAGGGACAAAACGGGAAGACAACCACACCAAGTCCCCAACACGAAGACGAGGACCAACACGACGATGGCAATTAGCAAAATGCTGAGTCCTCTCCTGGGACAACTTTAAATTGTCCACCACCTGACCCCAAATACGATGCAACCTGTCCACCATAGTATGCACTCCAGGACAATCCGAAGATTCCACCTGACCAGATGAAAAACGAGGATGGAACCCCGAATTGCAAAAGAAAGGGGAAACCAAAGTGGCAGAACTGGCCCGATTATTAAGGGCAAACTCTGCCAACGGCAAAAAGGTGACCCAGTCATCCTGATCAGCAGACACAAAACACCTCAAATAAGTCTCCAAGGTCTGATTAGTACGCTCCGTCTGGCCATTCGTCTGAGGATGAAATGCAGACGAAAAAGATAAATCAATGCCCATCCTGGCACAAAACGCCCGCCAAAATCTGGACACAAACTGAGATCCCCTGTCAGAAACTATATTCTCCGGGATACCATGCAACCGAACCACATTCTGAAAAAACAGAGGCACCAACTCAGATGAGGAAGGCAACTTGGGCAAAGGTACCAAATGAACCATCTTAGAAAAACGGTCACACACTACCCAGATGACAGACATTTTCTGAGAAACAGGGAGATCAGAAATAAAATCCATAGAGATGTGTGTCCAAGGCCTCTTAGGAATAGGCAAGGACAACAACAATCCACTAGCCCGAGAACAACAAGGCTTGGCCCGAGCACAAACATCACAAGACTGCACAAAAGTACGCACGTCCCGAGACAGGGAAGGCCACCAGAAGGACCTAGCCACCAAATCCCTGGTACCAAAAATTCCCGGATGACCTGCCAACGTAGAAGAATGAACCTCCGAGATGACTCTACTGGTCCACTCATCCGGCACAAACAATCTACCAGGCGGACAACGATCAGGCCGATCCGCCTGAAACTCTTGTAAAGCACGTCGCAGGTCAGGGGAGACAGCAGACAATATCACCCCATCCTTAAGGATACCCGTAGGTTTGGAATCACCAGGGAAATCAGGTTCAAAACTCCTAGAAAGGGCATCAGCCTTCACATTTTTAGAACCTGGCAGATACGAGACCACAAAATTAAACCGAGAGAAAAACAACGACCAGCGCGCCTGTCTAGGATTCAGACGTCTGGCCGACTCAAGATAAATCAAATTCTTGTGATCAGTCAAGACCACCACCTGATGTCTAGCACCCTCAAGCCAATGACGCCACTCCTCGAATGCCCATTTCATCGCCAAAAGCTCCCGATTACCGACATCATAGTTTCGCTCGGCGGGCGAAAATTTTCGAGAAAAGAACGCACAAGGTCTCATCACTGAACCATCTGAACTTTTCTGTGACAAAACTGCCCCCGCTCCAATCTCGGAAGCATCAACTTCCACCTGAAAAGGAAGTGAAACATCAGGCTGGCGCAACACAGGGGCAGAAGAAAAGCGGCGCTTAAGCTCTCGAAAGGCCTCCAGAGCAGCAGGAGACCAATCGGCAACATCAGCACCTTTTTTAGTCAAATCAGTCAAAGGCTTGACCACGCTAGAAAAACCAGTTATGAATCGACGATAAAAATTAGCAAAGCCCAAAAATTTCTGAAGGCTCTTAAGAGAAGTCGGCTGCGTCCAGTCACAAATTGCCCGAACCTTAACAGGATCCATCTCAATAGAAGAAGGGGAAAAAATGTACCCCAGAAAAGAAATCTTCTGAACCCCAAAAACACACTTTGCACCCTTTACAAACAGAGAATTGGTCCGCAAAACCTGAAAAACCTTCCTAACCTGTTGAACATGAGACTCCCAGTCATCCGAAAAAATCAAAACATCATCCAGATACACAACCATGAATTTATCCAGATATTCACGGAAAATATTGTGCATAAAAGACTGAAAGACCGAAGGGGCATTTGACAAACCAAAAGGCATTACCAAATACTCAAAATGGCCCTCGGGCGTATTAAATGTGGTTTTCCACTCATCCCCCTGCTTAATTCGCACCAAATTATACGCACCGCGAAGATCAATCTTAGAGAACCACTTAGCTCCCTTAATGCGAGCAAATAAATCTGTCAGCAATGGCAAAGGATACTGATATTTGACTGTGATCTTATTTAAGAGTCTATAATCAATACAAGGTCTCAAAGAACCATCTCTTTTGGCTACAAAAAAGAACCCTGCTCCTAAAGGAGACGAAGAAGGACGAATATGTCCTTTTTCCAAGGACTCCCTAATATACTCTCGCATAGCAGCATGTTCAGGTACAGACAGATTGAATAAACGACCCTTAGGAAATTTCCTGCCAGGAATCAAATCTATGGCGCAATCACAATCTCTGTGAGGGGGAAGAGAATTAAGAGTAGACTCCTCAAAAACATCACAATAATCAGACAAAAAAGCCGGGATCTCAGAGGGAATAGATGAAGCAATGGAAACCAAAGGTGCGCCCCCATGATTTCCCTGACATCCCCAGCTTAGTACAGACATTGTTTTCCAGTCAAGGACTGGGTTATGGGTTTGCAACCATGGCAATCCCAGCACTAATACATCATGTAAATTAAACAACACAAGGAAGCGAATCACCTCCTGATGGTCTGGAGTCATACGCATAGTCACTTGTGTCCAGTATTGTGGTTTATTACTAGCCAATGGTGTAGAATCAATACCCTTTAAAGGTATAGGGACTTCCAGAGGCTCTAGATCAAACCCACAGCGCCTGGCAAAGGACCAATCCATAAGACTCAAAGCGGCACCAGAATCCACATAAGCATCCGCGACAATAGAAGATAACGAACAAATTAAAGTCACAGACAAAATAAACTTGGACTGCAAAGTGCCAATAGCAGAGGATTTAGCAACTTTGTTTGTTCGTTTTGAGCATGCTGATATAACATGAGTTGAATTCCCACAAAAGAAGCACAACTTATTTTTGCGCCTATAATTCTGTTGTTCGCTTCTGGACAGAAAACTATCACATTGCATACTCTCTGGTACCCTCTCAGAAGACACCGCCAAATGGTGCACAGGTTTGCGTTCCCGTAAACGCGGATCAATCTGAATAGCCATTGTCATGGACTCATTCAGACCTGTGGGCGTAGGAAACCCCACCATGACGTCTTTTACGGCATCAGAGAGACCTTCTCTGAAATTTGCCGTCAGAGCGCACTCATTCCACTGAGTAAGCACAGACCATTTTCGAAATTTTTGGCAATATATTTCGGCTTCATCTTGCCCCTGAGAGAGGGCTATCAAGGCCTTTTCAGCCTGTATCTCTAAATTAGGTTTCTCATAAAGCAACCCTAAGGCCAGAAAAAACGCATCCACATTGAGCAACGCAGGATCCCCTGGTGCCAATGAAAATGCCCAATTTTGAGGGTCACCCCGCAATAATGAAATCACTATTTTAACCTGCTGTGCAGGATCTCCAGCAGAGTGAGATCTCAGAGAAAGAAACAATTTACAATTGTATTTAAAATTCAGAAAACAAGATCGATCTCCGGAGAAAAACTCTGGTAAAGGAATTTTAGGTTCAGACCGAGGAGCATGTATAACAAAATCTTGTATATTCTGAACTTTAGCAGCAAGATTATTCAAATTTGTAGCCAGACTCTGGAGATCCATATTTCAACAGATAAAATCTGAGCCATTCAGGGGTTAAGAGGAGAGGAAAGCAGGAGACTGCAATTAGAGCTGGAGTGCAACTTCAGAGGAAAAAAAAAAAATTCCACACAGTTCCTTTTTCTCTCCTGCTTCAGCCCATAGATTAAACATGTAGGCCGGCCATACTGTTATGGTTCCCAATGGCAGGGGAACATCAGAAACATAGAAAAAGGACAAACTCTCGGGTGATGGAAACTAGAGCTGACCGCGATGCTAAACCTATACACACAACTAATAGTAGCCAGGGAACGTGCCTACGTTTTCGCTAGACGTCTCGCACCAGCCGGAGGACTAACTACCCCTAATAGATGAAACACAGTCCTGGCTTGCCTCCAGAGGAAAATTCCCCACAGGAGATAGTAGCCCCCCACATATAATAACGGTGAGTTAAGGTGAAAAGACAAACGTAGTATGAAAACAGATTTAGCACAGCGAGGCCCACTAACTAGATAGCAGAAGGATACAATAGTGGACTTCGCAGTCAGCTACAAAACCCTATCAAAAACCATCCTGAAATTACCTTAAACTCATGTGCCAACTCATGGCACCGGAGTGGCAATTTCAGCCCACAAGAGCTTCCAGCTGCAGAGAATCACATAACTGCAAACTGGACAAAACATACAAAAATAGACTAAGGACAGAAATGTCCAACTTAGCTGGTCAGCAGACTGGGAGCAGGTACATGCAACAGAAAGACTCTGGTTACATTGATGGCCGGCATTGGAATGACTGAGGAACAAGGCTAAATAGGAAACTCCCACATCCTGATAGAAACAGGTGAAAAGCTCACAAGACACCAGTACCACAAGCGACCACTGGGGGAGCCAAATAACCGAATCACAACAATTACCAGACCTTCATCAGTGTGCTGGAGTACAGAAAAAATAAAGCACATATATAAATATATGTCATGTTTGGTATAGAATCAAACTCAAAAAGGATATGCAAGGGAGGATTTTCCCAAAGATGTTATATACTCACTTATATTGTTCAAAGTGAAACATATATATGTATATATATATATATATATATATATATATATATATATATATATATATATATACTGTACATATATATATGTATGTATAAAACCTTGAGCAATAGGGAGTGCAACAAAGGTGATGGAGAGACGTGAGGAAAATTAGGAGAGGGACAAGGACACCGACCCGGCTGCTCAATAAGAATGAAAAAATGCGGAAATAGCTCTGTGCAGGAATAAACCTGTAGCAATATGGATGGTAAGAACATTATGCCATATATGGGCGATATATAGTGTTTATACCTGTTTTAGATCTGAAAGGCCGAAATAAAAGTGTTTATCGGTGTAATTCACCAAAAGTCCTGTAGGAGGATATAAGAGGAAGATAATTTATTATGAATAAAAATCATATATATGGAAATTGTCCACCGGGTCCGGGGTATAGATGTACCGAGAATATATGTGCACACATGGTCACAGCGTCAATTTAAATAAAAATAGTAAAGAGAACCGCAAGAGATTATAATAACCTACCAAAGGTGGCCAGTGGGTGCGCGTCCTTCTCCAATGTGGTATCCGCCGCTTGTTGGAGTGAGGCATAGCCTGAAATGCTGTGTTAAAAAGATGAGGGGAGGGACCTTCTGTCCGCACTGTGACTGGATGCAGGCGACAGGAAGTGACTTGCCTATGCGTTCCAAGGGCTGGAAGTGTATGCGTTCCACGTCCATAGTGACATGTGTAGTCATGTGTACGGGCGAACTGGGGATGCATTTCAAAAAGAGCGGCTTGTGTTCCACCACATATGAGGATTTAAAGAAACAGGACAAAGAAAATTGCAATGCAGCCGAGTAGGGGGAATGGGTAGAGGTTAGTCCAAGAGAGCAAATCAGGTAGGGAACTGCGAGACGAGGTCAATAAAGATGGCTCTTAAAAGGAAACAAGAGGCATTAATACCAATGCGACTATCTCATATGTAAGATAAATGATCAGACATATAATCAATGTAATATATACTAAAATAAATATATATTTATGCTATAGGACACAAATCAATTCTAATAAAGATGATATGTAATTCATATTGTTAGCAAAAATTAAGATATTGAAACATCCAGGTAAAAGTAAATATGTAAATTAAAACACGTATTAGATAATCATAACAAAGAATCCATTGTGTGTGAGGTATCAAATAAATGGTAACAGATCATTCTCCCCATTCAGACCTCTGGTCTGTAACTCATGGATCCAAAAGGTCTCTTTTTGTTTGAGAATAAAAAACTCGGTCGCCATCACGTCTGGGGGGCTGGTATATGTTCTATAACCTGGAATTTTAACTGCGAAACGTTATGACCTAACGATATAAAATGGTGTGGTAATGGTAGAAGCATATTCTTACATCTGATGGTAGACTTGTGCTTAGATATTCGATCTTTGATTGGCTGAGTGTTTTCCCCAATATAGAAAAGGCGACATGGGCACTTGATAAGATAAACCACAAATGTAGTGTCACAATTGAAATAATCTCTGATGGTATATTTCTTTCCAGAGTGTGGGTGATGGATAATTTTGCCTTTCATTGTTGCATTAGTTGCAGTGTAGGCAAGGGTAAGTGCTGGTTTTGGGATTTTGGAAAAATCTTTGTGTAGTAGTCCGGCCTGAAGTGCCTATGTGTGCCTTTACTAGGCAATCCTGGATGTTAGGAGCCCGTTTATAGCTTGGTAAGAAATTATATTTAAATTCAGGGATGTCTGGGTGTGCAGTTTGCAAAATGCCCCAATGTTTCCTGATAGATCGATGTATTATACTGACATTTGATGATACTTATGTACGAATGGAATTTGTTTCTCCACTAGTGATCGTATGTTGTCAGAGGGGTTGATAGTGTCCTTTAATAGTTGTGGGGGACAACCTCAGTCTTTGAATTTTAAGTGTATTTCCTCCACTCTCTTTTTACTACAAGTTGGATCAGTAACAATTCTATGTATCATTTTGATTCATGATTTAGGTATAGAATTTTTAATGGATGGAGGATGAAGAATCTGAAAATGAAGAAGGCAATTCCGGTCAGTAACTTTAAAAGCAAAGATAACACCGACTATGAAACCCAAATATAATTAAAATGTAATTTTATTAAATAAAACAAATTAAAATCCTCTGGACAGCCTGTCGGCTTGTTACCCACTCCACAGGTACTTAATACTTTCAGCTTAAGACAACACTTTGAGACATGTTTATCATCTTCTTATGAAAGTGTCCATCCGTATATATCAAGCAAATACTAATGTGGATGCCATCCTATTTGCACTGCCATTGCACTGCCACTTTATTTAAAGGGAACCTGTCACCACGTTTTTGGAAGATGGGATAAAAATAGCGTTAAATAGGGGCAGAGGTGGGCGTTACATTAGTGTGTTTGTTATGCGTTTATTACCCACCTAAGTTGCCGAAATACCTTTGCAAAGTCTCCGTTTTCGCCTGTCAATCAGGCTGGTCTGGTCAAAAGGGCGTGTTGTCTTCCCCCAGATTTTGCGTAGTTTTCCGTTGGTGGCGTAGTGGTGTGCGCATGCCCAAGGTCCCGAATCCTCTGCCAGGGGATTTAAAAGAGCGCGCTGTTCGTTATTTCATTGGTGATCAGTGGGCGCGGCCATCTTCCTTTGGCCGCGCGTGCGCAGAAGCGGCGCTCTGCTGGCCGCGGCTTCAGGAAAATGGCCGCGGGATGCCGCGCGTGCGCAGATGGATATCGCGGCGGCCATTTTCCTGAAGCCGCGGCCAGCAGAGCGCCGCTTCTGCACACGCGCGGCCAAAGGAAAATGGCCGCGCCCACCGATCACCAATGAAATAACGAACAGCGCGCTCTTTTAAATCCCCTGGCAGAGGATTCGGGACCTTGGGCATGCGCACACCACTACGCCACCAACGGAAAACTACGCAAAATCTGGGGGAAGACAACACGCCCTTTTGACCAGACCAGCCTGATTGACAGGCGAAAACGGAGACTTTGCAAAGGTATTTCGGCAACTTAGGTGGGTAATAAACGCATAACAAACACACTAATGTTACACCCACCTCTGCCCCTATTTAACGCTATTTTTATCCCATCTTCCAAAAACGTGGTGACAGGTTCCCTTTAAGCATATCCACACTCTTTGCCTGTGTGTTGTCTCTTTGCACTAATTTTTCTAAATATTTTCATATAGATTGTCCTATAACAATATAGACAACACCTAGTAATATTTTATCACCTGTATTAAGTGATTATATATACACACATCATGTGAACACTTATGTGGATACCATTTATATGCACTGCTATATGCACCGCCACTTTATTTGTACATATCCATATTTTCAATCCTTGGGTTGTCTTTTGGCACTAATATATATACAGTATATATATTTTCAATATATATATCTTTTCATTTTTTTTTCAATATACTTTTTCCTGTTGTTATGGAGTTGATATTATACTATATATAATATAGTTTATGCATGCGCAGTAAAATTACACTTAAATTTATTATAATATACTAATCATTCATTATTACTGAGTTGGTTATACACACATGGATATATATATATGTATATAATTTTTTTCACATATATAATATATGATTTATTTACATTTTGCTGGTCCTTAAGTAGTATGCGTCCCTCTGTTCTGTGTTTTTGTTTCCACCTGCTCCAAATTTTAAATTGATTTAATTATTAAAATTACATTTTAATTATATTTGGGTTTCGTAGTCAGTGTTCTCTTTGCTTTTGAATTATTGCTTCCGATATACCCTATTCTACTCCATGATATACACACAATAATTTACACATGGTGATTTTGTGTCATATATTTAACACTTATGCAATTACTTTATTTTGTGTGTATTTTTTGAGAATTTCTTTGAAATCGATCTGTAGGTTTAGTATAAAGATCGGTACTGAGTATGCCATGTATGTCTTTCAGAATCAGCGTGTCCAAGAAACTAATCTGTTGTGTACTGCTAGTGATTGTAAAAGAGAGACCAGGCCATGTAGAATTACATTTCTGGAAAAAGGTGTCCAGGGTCCCTGATATGCCAGTCCAGATACAAAAAATGTCGTCAATGTAGCTTTTCCATATTAACCCATGGGATTGAAAAAGAGGGTAGGGGTATACCACCTCTTCTTCAAATGCTGCCATGTAGCTGTTTGCATATGGGGGGCTATATTAGAGCCCATAGCTGTCCCCTTGGTTTAGAGATAAAAAACATCTTCAAACATGAAGCAGTTCTTGGTGAGAACCACTGTAAGTAGTTCCAAGCAAAGTTCAATTTTATTGAGGTCCATGTTAGAGGAAACAAGTAATTGATGGACACATGCAATGCCCTGGCTATGGGGGATAGAGGTGTATAGATCTTTGACATCAAAGGAGACCAAGATGGCCTCCTCCATTATTGGGCCCAGTTCTCTAATATTCTGAAGAAAATCTCCCACGTTGAGTAAAAAAGAGGGCATCCCGCGAATGAGGGGGGGTCAGTGTCTTCTCCAAGCAGGCCCCCAGTTGTCATGGCAATCCATCAGTACCCCCGAGATCACATGACAGGGTGCTGATGAGGGCTGGTAAGCAAATACAATAGCGCGCTTTCCAATTAAATGTCACTGTCAAAGATTGATGGCGGTGTTTAAATGGTTAACAGCCAAACCCGGAGCTCTTCTTCAGCCACAGCTGTTAGGCCTCATTCAGACATCCATTTTCTATGTACGAGTACTATCTGTGGTTTTCATGGATAGCACTCATACCTGTCATAGTCTGTGAGGAAATTCACAAGTCTGTGATTTTTTGCAAAAAATGGCGGAGACATGTCTGATTTTGATCCAAAGATTGTATCAAATTCGTCAATGCAAGTCAATGTGTCTGTGAAAAAAGGACCTTTGTGAAGGCACCACTAGCGTGTGAACTTTCTCACACTGACGGTGACGTCAGTCAGGTCATATGAGTTCACCGCGAGACACTGAGCAGCAGTAGCACTCAGCTCAGTGTCTCACGTCGTGCAACAATGCAGCCTCACCTTTAGGATAACTCTTTACTGCCAAGTCATCATAAATCTCTCCTGATGAACCCGTCTGGGGGAAACGCATCGAGAGTTTGCGTACTTCATCTAAGGAGTTATACTATCATGATTCTCAGCCACCTGCGTACAATACCACATTGCAGCAGATAAGTACCGTTTTTTGGGACTTATATATTTTTCATGTGTGTCCCTATCTGGTTATCTAGCAATCTATGGGAATATATATACAGTATGTGGCACTGTGGTGTGCAATCACATTTGTTGAAATATTTATCTAACAGTATAATACATGTTGGCACCATATACATTTGCTGGAATATCTATGAGAGTTATGTTGTGTTAGCATCAATTAATCCCTGATCAACAAATGGGGTGGGGATTATAAGTTAGTTTAAATCATAGTGCTGTTATAGTACCTAGACACCAATAACCCCTGTGATTTATATACTTTGTATGTATCAGCTATGAGTGGCTGTCCCTTTTAGTTACATCCATATATCCTTACCCTTTTGCTGGCTTTATATATACTTTATGCATATACTATCCCAGCATTGCATCATACAGTCAATACAGGCAGTCTGGCCCTCTGTTTCTGACTTTAAGTCTTATAGGGTTAAGTAGGGGATAAGGGACAGCCGTCGCATGAGCGAGGGCGCCATTCTCGAGTTTCTTAGGGTGCCAACCTCCGCACCTAGGTAGGTGCCCAGATAGAGTGGTGTCTAGGGACAGGTCCCTCATTTCTACACATCAGCTAAGTGAGACTGTTGTGGCATATGAGCATGATTATATCACCAATATTTAAGGTTATTATCTGTGGTGCTGTCATTATTCCTATTCTTGTTTTGTGAGGTTTAACACTGGGCGTACCTCTGTACAGAGGAGTATCTAGGGTTTCTGGCACCCGGGGCAAGAATTCATTTTTGCGCCCCCCCTTCCCAAGGACATATGCGATTTGCACACTTAATCATCTACCGACGAGCCGCTCATCCTAATGCTCTCAATATTCAGTGAAAAACTGAGAGAAGCAGAAGAGAAGCTCGTTGTCACAGGACCATAAGTATGAAAATCACATTTGAGTGAAGTGTCCATGTGATAACTACTGGAACCTGCAGAGCTGAATCCTGACATCGCAGGCTACTGAATTCTCACAACTAATGCACTGCACACTTTTAGGATTCTCCCTTGCCGGTGGACAGTCATGTCAGCACAAGCATGTGATTTGTATACTTCACCACATTCCGACTAGACGTGCCCGGCCTCGCTCAGTTCATTTTCATTGAGTGAGGCCACACATGTCTAGTCAGCATGTGACCGCATGTATGTAAATCGCCAGCACGACAGATTCCTGACAGCGTGCAGTGCGCACTGTGAGAAGTCAGAAGTCTGCAGTCACAAAGAATGACTGCAGACTCATTACAAACCTGAACATCCCCTTTAATGATCCTAACATAAATAAAAACATGAGTCAGTATCACAAATAACATTTACATCCAGGTACCTTATAGATGACGTCGTCTCTGGAGTCGTTCTCCTTCTTTTCTTCATCTTGTCCAGACCCCATGATGAGTTTTCTCATCCACAGCTCGTCGCTGCAGGCTTTCATCTTCTCCGCTCTTTTGCAGAAAATCTCCACATGATACCCTTAAAGATATAAGTGTCATTATAATGCTCCTGAATAAAAAATTGCCCCTCACTATATTGTCTGCACAAAATATGACCCCTACACTGTCCTTCTTATGGTACATGCTCTTCAGACTGACCTCTCCTTTCCATACCGGCCCCCTCTTCACACTGTCCTCTCATACTGTGTAGCACACTCAGCTTAGTGTCTCTGCTGGATGGCAGGCTGTATACTCACATCATGCAACAATGCAGCTTGCAATCTAGATGTAGCATAGCTAGACCCGTTGCAGGACAAATGGATTATTATCTTCTCAGTGGACAGTTGAGGATTATGGCTGTTTATTATTTTAATTATCTTACAGGGGAAAATTGCTTTACTGGAATGGGCAATGATGTGAGTATAGTTTAATTACGTTTGATTAGAGGAGTCTGTGTCATTATTTCAATTAAAGGACTTTATTCTGAGTGTGTGTGTTTTTGTACAATATGACTCTGGAGTTAGTAATGGGGGAGTCTTATAGATGTTTCTCCGTTACTAACCTCTGGACTTGATGTCACCTGACAACACAAAGGTTACATCAACCCCCCAACTATCAATGTGAATAAATCATAAGTCACTGCGGGGCTGGGAATCACAAGCAGGGCGGCCGCGCAGGCGCAGTCAGCTGGACTGCATATGAGGAAAGACGGCCAGCGCTCACTGCGCCTGCACCAGGCATGGGATAAGAGCGCAGGCACCGGCTATTTTCCAAAACAGCGGTGAGGAGGAGGCGGCGCCCAGTGCCAAGAAGATGTGAGTGACATCTGTGTGCTGTCTGAAGCAGGGGGGAAACGCCGGCCCACTTGACTGAGGAGCAGGTATTTCAGACAAATTATAAAACTGATTATTTCTCAAGTTACAGCACCCATAACTAAAAGAGCCACCTTGTCAGAATGCAGCATTACTGCTGTACAAGGTGGCTCTTTTAGTTTGAAACGACTGGGGGGGTGACAGGTTCCCTTTAAGTATATAAAGTCAAGAAATGGGGTGCTCACTGTTAGGTGGGAGCTTATGGGTAAAAGGCAATAAATCAAATAGTAAACTCCAGCACTCAAAAAATGAACTTTTGAAGTTTTATTGAAGCACAATAAGGAAATCCACAATTTTATATAGTAGACCCATACAAATACAGATGTGTTAAATTCATCAACGTTTTGGTGTAATTTAGCCTTTTTCAAAATACATCTGTTCTTACTGGATCGGGCTCCCTAGGTGGTGAAGTGAAGTGTCCAGGTGTATTGTGAAATTGTGGATTTCCATATTGTGCTTCAATTGCTCATGAACACACCGCCGGATATTATGTCACGTCGCGGCTAGATTTATACACAGCTTCCTGTAGCATCCTGAACTTCACTGCATGGAATCACCGGAGGCACGCCGGCATCTTCTCCTCACAGGTAGTTATGTCTATACCTGGTCTTCTTGAACTGGTTTCTCTGCCTATATCCTGGGTTTGTTAGTTTAACTAGTACAATGTAAAAGCTATATCACATTACTTTTTATGGTTTTTAGCACATGGGCTGTTTCTACTTTATGCCAAACGGCATGACACACATCATGCTGCAGGGAATACCTTCCATTAACTTGTGACAGGTATTCAGACTAGCTTTTTATTGATCACCCTGTGCTTCTACTACCTTTTGACATACATGTCTCATTGGACTACCACACTGGAACCTTTATTATTTTTTCCTCATTATTTTTTTCCTCCTTATTTTTTTCCTCCTAATATTTTCAATTTATGTTTTTTTTATTTTTATCTAATTATTTTTATTTTTCATTTTTTTCATTCCTTTATTATTCTTTAGACATTAATGATCTTCCTATTAATCACTGCATTAATATTATTTCTATCTTCATATTTCTGCACTGTGGGTGTTACAGGTGATCTTGCTGAATTTTTTGCAGGGAGTTATCTCTGTTTTTCTTCCCTATTTCCTTTCTTATTTCTTTCACTTCAGGATTTTTCATTATTTTTCCTTTTACCTTGCTGGTTTGTTTCTATTTTTATAATTATCATGTATGAGTTTTGGTCACTCACCTCATCATTACGTCATTGAGATATCTGATTTATTGATAAGGAAACATACAGCCGTCTGTTTTGTCTAATATTGGATTCTTCTAATTAGGCTGGATTTCTTTCTGTGCTTTTGAGTTAAGCTTATATGATGATGTTAATCATAAGTTGTTTATTTATGTTTTATTGTTCATAGACTTCCTTGATAAAGGCATTGTTGCCGAAATGTTGGCTGGAATGATGTCTGTTGTCCTATGATGTCCGGCTGTCCATTAAAAATGTGAAATTATTGAAAAATTTAACTTGTTTGACTGATTGAGTGCCGAAGGTTGCTTATTTGATTTAACAGCCTTAAGTACACAGGTGATCAATTCAAATTAACACACATGAAAAACAATTCAACAATTATGACTAACAAAAAAATATTTATAAAGATAAATGTCAGTAAAAATGGAAGGAAGGAATAAGGTGGAAAACAAAGAAATTAATTGATGGCAAATGCAGTTTCAGTAATGCTATGCAATTTCATTTCTTAAATTAAGACCATGGAGAGAGTACCTAGATTAAAAAAATAAGAAGGCTTCAATTACAAGAAGGTACCTTCTCATATCATCACCACAAACAGGTCTATTAACCCTCTCAAAGCCAATTTTTTTTAAGGAAGAGATATTTCTTTGGTGTATACTAACAAAGTGTCTAGCTGCAGAAGATATTTGCCGATTAATGTGACTGGTATTAGTAATAAAATTAAGATGTTCATTGATGTGGATTTTTAACTTTCGGGATGTAGAGCTAATGTAGTTTGTCACAAGTCGTGCATTTTATATCATAAATAACATGCTCCATATTGCAATTAAGGAATTGCTTTTATACTATAATTTTGGTTATTCATGGAATTAGAAAAGGAGATGCATTGCTGAGCAAATTTGCAGGTTTTACACCGCTGGGCACCACAACGAAAAAAAACTCTTAAAATTAAGCCAGTTGTAATTTGAAGTCTGAGTTTGTGGAAAAAAAAAATCTAAGTGAAAGACAATTGCCTAATGAGGGCGCTTTCTTTGCTATTACTGCAAACCCTGGTTTTAGAATGGAAGAAAGAATCTCATCTTCCAGGAGCATCAGCAAATATTACTGCACAATATTTTAGATATGAATAAACTGAGGGATGTATTGCGTGGAAAAAAATGTTTTGGTCATATCATCCCTTATGTTCCTGTTGGACAATTTATATTGTATTTAATGAGGGCAGATTGATTTTTATTTTGTGCAATGGATCTTTAACCCATTATCTACCAATGTCCTTTTTTCTGGGACGCCTAATCTTTAGCTTCTAGCAACTAAGATTTTATAATTTTTATAATTAGGTCCAATTCTTTATGTTGTGTTTGTAAAATGAATGTTTTCAAAATAGGAAATCATGTCAGTCATTTTTAATTGAATATTGGGACGCCCTTTTATGAAAAATCGGTACTTGTAAAAATTTTAATTTGGCAAGTAATGGGTTAATAGCCAAGAAGGATATTTGCCCTCATTGATACTCCTTTGCATTGCAAGTAATTTGATCCATCAAATAAAAAGAAATTATGCAGCATAAGAAATAAAGTGGTTTGGATTAGGTAATTTTGTATAGTCTGACTGTAATTGCTGTATTTGTCTAGGTGAAAGGTGAGAGCTTCAATTGCCTCATGTTGTGGAATGGAAGTGTACAAAGAGCCTACATCACAAGTAATCCATGAAAAACCCATTGACCATTTGATTTTGGAAAAGTGATCCAAAATGTCACCAGAGTCTCTAATATAACCTGGAGACCTTTGGGCTGGAGGAGGGAATCAAGCCCGGTCTCCAAAAGTTCATTTGCAGAACCGACTCCATTTATGATAGGTCTCATAGGTGGTGGATTGCTTCCTTTGTGAACCTTGGGTAATTCATGGTGAGTTGGAGTGAGGAAGACTTGATAATAAGATATTCGGTTTGTTTATTGTTCAATACGCCCTACGCTAAACCCTCATTTGCTAATTTAATGATAGGCTGTGAGAAATCATGGGAAGGATCGAATAATTTATGATATGTAGTAGAGTCCTCAAGTATATTGTTAATAGGGATCTTTATGCTTCTTTAACCATTATAACCACCATACCCCCTTTGTCGAACGTTTTATAATAATATCATCTATATGTTGTAATTCTAATAATGCAGTTCTTAAAGAAGGGGAAAGATTATGTCCTTAATTATTATTGCGGGTAACATCAAAAAAAATTTTTAATTTATTTTCTACCGCATCCTGGAATCTGTCCATGCATTATAGACCTGTTCGTGGAGGTGATATGAGAAGGCACCGTCTTGTGAGAGAAGCCTTTTGGATTTTTAGGCTATGTGCACACGTCAGGATTTCTAGCAGAAATTTTCCTGACAAAAACCGGACATTTCTACCAGAAATCCGCATGCGTTTTTTTTCGCATTTTTTCATGCGTTTTTGACGCGTTTTTTGTGCTTTTTTTCCAAATGCATAGAATAGTGGGAAAAAGCGGAAAATCCGCAAAATTAATGAACATGCTGCTTTTTTTACTGCAATGCGTTTTTTTCGCAGAAAAAAACGCATCATGTGCACAAAACGTGCAGAATGCATTCTAAATGATAGGATGCATAATGTATGCATTTTTATGAGTTTTTATTGCGAAAAAACGTGAAAAAAACGCGAAAAAACCTGAACGTGTGCACATAGCCTCAATCTAGGTACTCGCTGTCACCATGGTCATAATTTAAGGAATTAAATTGCATATAATTACTGATTGATTTGCCATCAATTAATTTCTTTGTTTTCCATAATCTTATAAATGTGCCCCTGCTCTGTAATGTCTAATGGCCGTGTCTGACCATACAGGAACAAGGTCTCATCATCTCCTGGCCAAGGGAGGACACAAAAGAGTGTACAGACAGGACAGCATGGGATCACAGTTGATTCTTTTTGTGAGGTAAAACATTTCCCTGCCGGTTTTTAAGCAATGTTTTACCTGAAAGAAAGAATCATCTGTCATCCATTGCTGTAATGTCTGTATACTCTATTTTGTTTCATCCCCTGCCCAGGAGATGTGGTATGATCAGACCTTGTTCCTGCACGGACAGACACAGCCATTACTTGCACATAGCAGGGACACATTTATAAGATTATCAGCACAGGAACATTTTTTTTAATACAGTCAATTGTGGAACTTATTATTATAAGATTTATTGATTAAAATGTTAATTAAAATTAACTTTGTAGGAAAACCCTTGAAACTTTTATTTAGAGGTCAACAAATCTTTTGAAATTCAACTTCACCAGCCGAATTCTTCAAAAAAGATCTTGGAAGAAGATACTTTGGTTTGTGTTGAATTTATTTGCAGCAAATTGCAAGTACTCCAAATATTCTGAAAAGACATTTGCAACACTGTAGGGAAGTCATCATTGACAACCCCAAGGTAATGTGAGTCTTTAATTATTTTACATATTTATTAAGTTCTCTGATAGCTCTTGTCAATATAATTTATACTACTTGTTTTATATTAGGACAGATACCATCATGACTGTTATATTTATAATACTTATTGTATATCATGGCAATCAATGAATTTAACATAGCACTGTTATTCTATTTGATACATTTTTGACTATTTAGATTATCATTATTATTTATTTAATATAGCACTATGACAGCGCGCTCTCTGTTGCTGGATTAGACCAGCAATAACAAACCAACAACAGAGGGGTGTCAGGGTACCTAGCGTACAGAGACCAGCACCGCCCCAGTAAGTCAAGTCAATGGTCTCTGCATGCCAGATATTGGGACATCTTTCTGTTACTGCTACGCTACTGCTGTTCTGAGCCGACAGCAGACAATGCACTGTCATTGTGCACATTGCACAGTGCACAGCATGAAGGGAAAAGCCCAGTCCCAGAAACAAGCATCACTGATGATGCTTTGCTTTACCAAGGGCGTAGGGGCTGTGGCAGTGACTGCAACCTCCGTCCCCTGATGACTCTTCATTTGCGTATTTTAGTATGCAGTGCTATTCACAAAAGAAGTGTCACCATAAGGAAGTAAAAAAAGAAAAGCAGGTAGAAAAACGTAGTTAGGAAAAGAAAGCCAACATTTAATGCAAGTATATTAGAAAAAAATTTAGATTATAACACTAAATATATAGGAATTTAGAATGCAAATTACTATAGCCTTCAGACCACCCCTTAACATTCAAAATGAAAACATAGAATAATTAATTCTTTAATTGGATTGCAAAAGAATGTATAGATAGTCCACAAGTCTATCCAACAAAACTATTTTTTAGTATAAAATATATTATATATTGCATACATTAAAAACAAAACCTACATGATTTAGATATCTTCTGCACATAACAACCTGAAAAATTAATATGTGATTCAGTTTCAACAATAAAAAAACAAAAACAATTAAAAAAAGCTCCAAAACATCTTTTTTTTGCCTTTACCCCTCCAAAATATATAATTTGCAGTAAAAAATAAAAAGAAAGTTTTAAAATATAAAAATACACAAGTGTGTATATATACACACGTGGTCAAAATTGTTGGTACCCCTCGTTTAATGACGACAAAACCCACAATGGTCACAGAAATAACTTGAATCTGACAAAAGTAATAATAAATAAAATCTATGAAAATGAACAACTGAAAGTCAGACATTGCTTTTTAACCATGCTTCCACAGAATGAAAAAAATAAAATAAATAAAACTCATGCAATAGGCCTGGACAGAAATTATGGAACTTTTAACTTAATATTTTGTTGCACAACCTTTTGAGGCAATCATTGCAATCGAACGATTCCTGTAACTGTCTATGAGACTTCTGCACCTCTGGACAGGTATTTTGGCCCACTCCTCAAGAGCAAACTGCTCCAGTTGTCTCGTGTTTGGAAAGAGCTGAAACATGCCATTTAGAAAAGGCAACCTTCAAAGATGCTCAATAGGATTTAGGTCAGAACTCATAGAAAGCCACTTCTGAATAGTCCAAAGTTTTCCTCTTAGCCATTCTTGGGTGTTTTTAGCTGTGTGTTTTGGGTCATTATTCTGTTGCAAGACCCATGACCTGCTACTGAGACTAAGCTTTCTGACACTGGGCAACTCATTTCTCTCTAGAATCCCTTGATAATTTAGAGATTTAATTGTACCCTGCACAGATTATAGACACCCTGTGCCAGATGCAGCACAGCAGCCCCAGAAGATAACAGAGCCTCCTCCATGTTTCACAGTAGGGACAGTGTTCTTTTCTTGATATGCTTTATTTTTCCGTCTGTGAACATAGAGCTGATGTGCCTTGCCAAAATGTTCAATTTTTGTCTCATCTGTCCATAGCAAATCCTCCCAGAAGCTTTGTGGCTTGTCAACATGTAGTTTGGCAAATTCCAGTCGGGCTTTTTTATGATTTTATGATCCTTGGTTGTCTCCCTGAAGTCCACTTTGGCTCAGACAACAATGGATGGTGTGACCTGACACTGATGTTTCTTGAGCTTGAAGTTCACCATTAATCTGTTTAGAAGTTTTTCTGGGCTCTATTGTTACCATTCATATTTATCAGATCAGTTTCTTTGATTTGTCATCAATTTTCCTCCTGCGGCCACGTCCAGAGAGGTGGCTACAGTCACATGGATCTTAAATTTCTGAATAATATGTGCAACCGTAGTCACAGGATAATCAAGCTGCTTGGGGATGGTCTTATAACTTTTACCTTTAACATGTTTGTCTATAATTTTCATTCTAATCTTCTGAGACAACTCTTTCCTTCACTTCCTCTGGTCCATGTTGAGTGTGATACACACCATGTCACCAAACAGCACAGTGAGTATCTGTAGCCCTATATAGAGTCCATTTGCGGATTCCTATATTGTAGACACCTGTGATGGTAATTAGTGGACACACCTTGATGAAACATGTCCCTTTTGTCACATTATTTTCAGGGGTATTTTAAATTCTGTGGAAGCATGGTTGAAAAGCAATGTCCGACTTTCAGTTGTTCATTTTCATAGATGATTTATTTATTATTATTTTTGTCAGATTCAAGTTATTTCTGTGACCATTGTGGGTTTTTCTGTCATTAAATTAGGGGTACCAACAATTTTGACCACATGTGTATATGTGAATATATACACACACTTGTGTATTTTTATATTTTAAAATATTGTACGTGCCAAAAATTGTTATATATAATATCCAATCGTGGATATAATGAATAGTTAAGGATAGATATAGAGAGGTACTAAATAATGCATAGTACCTTCGAAGATGTGGAGTGTATAAACCCATATAGAATAGTGAAGAATTGCATAAAAATATGTCAATTTTTATTAACTATCAACAAATACATTAAAAATGCCCATGACAAAAAGAGTAGCAAAATTGTCAATGGTGAAGGCTCAAGAAATGGACAATTACACAAGTTTGGACCAAAAGGTAAATATGTATAGCAGTGGAAATAAGTTAAAGACTGCTGACAGAGCCAACGAGATCATATGTGCAATAACTATACAGGATATGTCCACTGTTGTAGCCTTGCAGAAGTATAAACATCCTTTAATACATCAAGTGCATGGTAATACTGGGACAGAGGGTAGTGAACATGATAGACAAAAAGATGCGATCAGCAGAAGTAGGTATAATATAATGCTCACCCATGTAACAGTGTGTCTCTGTGTGTAGGTACACAGTCCGCTCATATTTTTATACAATTCCTGTTTATTCTGTGGGGGATTATACATTCCAGATCTTTGTAGTTACTACTGTATGTGCGCCAAATAAGTGTAACAAAAAGACGAAAGCAAACGACACAAGCGCCACTGACCGAACAATAAAAACTGAGCGAGTCTTGCAAAATGGCAACAAAACCCATTTTTCCTTCTGAATTTGTTTTCACCACTTAAAAATAAAAAAGAAACTATGCAAGTTTAAAATCTATGTGAATGAGCTGAACTGGAGAAACATGTGTTTAGTTCATTTTTACTATACAATGGACACCTGTAAAGACAAAACCGCAAAAATAATGTCAGAATTTTTTTCCAACATTTTATCCCATTTAGATTTTTTCAGTTTTTTTTGTACGTTGCATTGTAAAATGAATGATGTCATTCAAAACTAAAACTTGTCAAGCAAAAAGCGAATCCTAATATAGCAATGTTGATGGAAAAATAAAAAAGTTATGGAAGAAAGAGAGTGAAAAGTGAAAGTTCATAAACAAAAAATCGTCCAGTCATTGAGAGGCTTAGAGAATAAAGATGTGTTTTTTTTGTACCAGCTTACTGTTTAGGTATCGATATATAAAAAGCATTTTTTTCATTATACATGCAGTTACATTAAAACAAGCAAGATATTTTTTTCAGTCTCTAAAGAATGCATCCCATTAAGGAAATGTTAAGAAAGACACATTATTTTGTCAAATCAATGTCCTTCTTATCTTTTGTCTGACACAAAACTTTTTCTTGTGATGTCCATAAATGCGCCAATTACATCCTTGTTCCTCAAAGTGTATATTAAGGGATTCAGCATTGGGGCTATAACACTGTAGAACAAGGCGGCCATTTTGTCTTGGTTCGCTACATGGGTTGATCCAGGCCTCATATACATAAAGATGATGGTGCCATAAAACAAGGATACAACTATAATGTGTGAAGCACAGGTGGAGAAGGCTTTACTCCGTCCAACGGATGTTCTTATCTTCAGTATGCTGGAAATGATGTAACCATATGTAATAAGGATAAGGAAAAATGGACCCATCACCACCAACATAGCAAAGAAGAAAATAACAGTCTTGTTAAGAGATATATCTGCACAGGCCAGCTCTAGGACTGAAGGAACCTCACAGAAAAAGTGATTTATTACATTGGGACCACAATAGGGCAATTGTAATGCAAAGACTGTGTGTACAATGGAGTTTATTATTCCTCCAGCCCAGGAACTAGTTGCCATCTTAATGCACAAGGCAGTATGCATAATATTAGTGTAGTGTAATGGGGTACAAATAGCCACATACCGGTCGTAGGCCATTGACAACAAAAGGTAGCACTCTGTCCCTCCCAGAGAGAGGTGAATGAACATCTGAGCGACACAACCATTAAAAGATATGCTTTTTCTCACTGACAAAAAGTGTTTGAGCATGACAGGAACAATAATTGATGTGTGCCAGATGTCCAAAAAGGATAAGTGACTCAAGAAGAAATACATAGGGGTATGAAGGCGGGAGCTTATCCTACTGATTACAATGATGGCCACGTTTCCTACCAATGATATAATATAGCATGGCAAAAATATCACAAACAACATTATCTGAATATTTAGATGACTGGAAAGTCCAAGAAGAATGAAGTCCTCAACTGTCGTGTAATTCCACCTGTTCATACGTATGCCAGGCTTCTGTAGACACAAAATACAGGGCAAAAAAAAGTAAGATGATAAAAGTTGTGTCCTTTATTATATGATTATTTGTAAAGCATTAAAGAATTAAAGGAAACCTGTCACCACGAACTCGAAGTCCAATCTGCAAGCTCCTTGATGTAGAGCAGGGGTGCTGAGTAGATTGATATTTCATTTTGTGAGAAAAGATTCATGTGTTTTAATAATGTAATCCTCTTAAATCCCAGAAAGAGCAGAGGATTAAATGATGAAAACATAGGTTATATGGTTACATTGAATCTCTTCTCACAAAACTATACATATATATATATATATATATATATATATATATATATATATATATATATATATATGTATACATATACATATACAGTATATCAATACGTTCAGCTCCTGCAGATTGGACTTTGTTTTCAGCTTGTGCAAGGTAATAGAAATAGTTACACATTTTGCAAGTACAAGTTAAACATGCTGGACTTTTTATTTTATCACTCTGTTTTAATTTTGATACATTTTTACTTTGTTTTAATTTTGTATCACATGTGCAATAAAATTTCTTTTGACCACAATCACATCAAAAGCAAACATGAATTGTTTTATCTTGGTATTTCATTAATGCTCACCTCCTTTGATCTACTAGCCATGTGTGACATTATTCAGACATTTATCATTTCAATATATCTTCTCATTATATTTCTGGTTTACATGAAGGTTCTTGATTTTGATGTGGATCATAAAAATCTTTAAAAGTCAGATTTACCTGTGTCTCAACCCAGAATTTATGCAACTTTCAGACTCCCCAATGAGGAATTAATGAGCTGTAGCATTTTTTTTTTAGTTTACATTAGGGACCATGTCTCAGAATGCAAATAGGAATGTTAACTTTTTTGTAACTTAAGTTCACAGAAAATTCATGTTATTAACTTGGATTAGCTTCTTCTGACCAATGAATTTTTGATTTGGAATTTCATTTATTCCATTCCTTGTTCCTGGAGCAATAACTTTTTTTAATCTCTTTACTATGACGTGGAGCTGTGAATTTAAACCAAAAATACAAATACAGTTGAAACCAGAAGTTTACATACACTATATAAAAAGACACATACACATGTTTTTCTCAATATCTGACATGAAATCAGAATAAACCTTTCCCATTTAGGTCAATTAGGATTACCATAGTTATTAAAGGGAATCTGTCACCTAGTTTTGGCCCTATAAACTGCGGCCACCGCCATTAGGGGCTTATCTACAGCATTCTGTAATGCTGTAGATAAGCCTCTGATGTAACCTGAAAGATAAGAAAAACAAGTTAAGGTACCGTCACACTAAACGATATCGCTAGCGATCCGTGACGTTGCAGCGTCCTGGATAGCGATATCGTTTAGTTTGACACGCAGCAGCGATCTGGATCCTGCTGTGATATCGCTGGTCGTTGAAGAAAGTTCAGAACTTTATTTGGTCGTCAGACAGGCGTTTATCGTCAGGTTTGACACCAAAAGCAACGATACCAGCGATGTTTTACGCTGGTAACCAGGGTAAATATCGGGTTACTAAGGGCAGGGCCGCGCTTAGTAACCCGATGTTTACCCTGGTTACCATCGTAAAAGTAAAAAAAACAAACAGTACATACTCACCTGCGCATCCCCCGGCGTCCGCTTCCTGCACTGACTGAGCGCCGGCCCTAAAGTGAAAGTAAACACAGCAGTGACGTCACCGCTCTGCTGTTAGGGCCGGCGCTCAGTCAGTGCAGGAAGCGGACGCCGGGGGACGCGCAGGTGAGTATGTACTGTTTGTTTTTTTAACTTTTACGATGGTAACCAGGGTAAACATCGGGTTACTAAGCACGGCCCTGCGCTTAGCAACCCGATGTTTACCCTGGTTACCCGGGGACCTCGGCATCGTTGGTCGCTGGAGAGCGGTCTGTGTGACAGCTCTCCAGCGACCAAACAGCGATGCTGCAGCGATCGGCATCGTTGTCGCTATCGCTGCAGCGTCGCTTAATGTGAAGGTACCTTTAGATTATACTCACCCAGGGACGGTCCCGATTAGGTGACAGATTCCCTTTAATATTTGCCAATTGCCAGAATAATGAGAGAGAGGATGTTTTAAGGCATTTTTATGACTTACAGCAGAGTCAAAAATTTACATACACTAAGATTACTATGCCTGTAAACAATTCTGGATTGCCCATATGATGATGTGATCCGTTTGGAAACTTCTAATAGATTTTGGCAACATCTCAGTTAATTAGAGACACACCTGTGGATGTATTTTAATGCACACCTGAAAGACACTGCTTCTTTGTGTAGCATCATGGGAAAGTCTCAAGACACCTGAAGGTGCCTCGTACATCTGTACAAACAATTATACGCAAATACAAACAAGATGTGAATGTCCACCCATCATACCGCTCAGGAAGGAGATGGGTTCTGTGTCCCAGAGATGATCATACTTTGGTCCAACATGTGTATATCAACCCAAGGACAAAAGCAAAAGACTTTGTGAAGATGATGCCAGAGCCTGGCAAGATTTTGTTAATATCCACAGTGAAACGAGTACTGTATAAACATGGGCTGAAAGGCCACTAGGCCAGGAAGAAGCCATTACTAAAAAAAAAGCATAAAAAAGCCAGAATAATGTTTGCAAATGCACACAGGAATAAAGACCTTCATTTTTGGAGACATGTCCTGTGGTCTGATGAAGCTAAAATTGAACTTATTGGGCATAATAACCATCGTTACGTTTGGAGGAAAAAGGGAGAAGCTTGGAAGCCTAAGAACACCATCCCAACCATGAAACACAAGGGTGCCAGCATCATGTTGTGGAGTTGTTTTTCTGCAGGAGGGGCTGGTGCACTTCACAAAATAGGTGGCCTTATGGAAAAAGATTATATAGCAATACCGAAGCAACATCTCAAGACATCAGCCAGGAAGTTAAAGCATGGGTGGAACTGGGTCTACCACATGGGCAATGACTAGAAGCATGCTGCCAAATTGATAACAAAGTGACCTAAGGATAACAAAGTCAATGTTTTGGAATGGCCATCACAAAGCCCTGATCTCAATCCTATTGAAAATGTATGGGCAAAGCTGAAAAGACAGGTGCAAGCAAGGCAATCTACAAACCTGGATCAGTTACACCAATTTTGTCTTGAGGAATGGGCCCAAATTCTGACCAACTATTGTGAGAGGCTTGTGGAAGGATATTCCAAATGTTTGACCCAAGTCACACAGTTTAAGGGCAATGGTACCAAATACTAATGAAATGCATGTAAACTTTTGACTTTACAGTAAGTAGTAAAAATGCCCTAAAACATTCTCTCATTATTCTGGCATTTGGGAAATATTTTTATTAATAATTATAGTAATCCTAATTGACATAAAACGGGAAAGGTTTATTCTGATTTCATGTCAGATATTGAGAAAAACATGCATATGGGTCTTTTTATATAATGTATGTAAACTTCTAGTTTCAACTGTATATATACTGTCATGTCTGATAGTTTTGGCATCCTTGAAATTGATCAGAAATTGAACAATTTCTCCCAGAAAATTATTGTAATTAAAAATGTTTTGTTATACACATGTTTATTTCCTTTGTGTGAATTGGAACAACACAAAAAAATGAGGAAAAAAGGCAAATTGGACGTAATTTCTTACAAAACTGGTCCGGACAAAATTTTTGGCAACCTCAACTGAATATTTGGTTGCACACCCTTTAGAATAAATAACTGCAATCAATCACTTCCTATAATCATCAACAAGCTTCTTATACCTCTCAACTGGAGTTTTGGACCATTTTTCTTTTGCAAACTGCTCCAAGTCACTCATATGTGAAGTTTCCCTTCTCAAAACAGAATTTTCAGATCTCTCCACAGGTGTCCAACTTAATAACAATATTGTTGGCTATTGCCTCGAATTACTTTCTGTTTGTGTACTTATGTAACAACATAGTTTTTTAGTGTTACAGAATCTTGCGAGCTGTTGCAGCATTTTTAGGCCGTGTTCCTTCCTACTGATATTTGTTATTATGTTGTCCGTTTTGGGCAGGAGGAGTTAATCTACATTAATCAAACATATGCAAACAAATTATGAGACATTTAATTGTGCAAGTCTGTTTTGGCACACCTGTTTAAATTGTCAAATTAGAGACACATATACTCCACATCGATATTATATTGCTAACAGCATGAATAACAGCACTAGTACCAAACATAGACCACCTTTGTCTTTGGCAAGTGTATTAGTAGGAAGGAGGTAGAGGGCGTCATGGAATAGGTGTCACATTTCTTGTCTCAGAATAGCAGGATGATTGTACCATTTTCACAGGCTACATCAGCTTGAGTCAGTGTTCTGCTCAGTTCACCTCCTTCGTGCCCGTAAAGCATAATGTTGCATAAAGAGAAAGATTCATTCCATCAATAACACTTGATTCTGTACTAACCCTTCATCCCTGAATTCAAGTATTCCCGGGGACAAAGGAAGATACTACACCGGAACAACTTCTTACAGTTGATATATTGGAAGAGATGAACAGTTAGTCTTTGTACTCGGATGACATAGTGCCGGAGGAGAAGGAGGACACGATTCTAATGCCAAATTGTGTTGCTCGCTCTTTGAGCCATGGTGGTAGGGGCAGTGTTGGTGGGAGTAGCACTCAGAGCCAGGGCAACTTTTGAAATGCTAATCAGGTGGGAGTTTGAGGGTATGGGAGAGAGGTAGAAGCTCAATCCACTTGTCATCAGCTGATTTCCATAATGTTCCTCCTTTACCTCCATTGCATTGTCAGTTAATTTTTATGTGCCCAAAAACATGCGTTCAGCCATCCGCATGTGTGGAAATTTGATGCTAACATGTCCAAGTTTACTACAATTCAAGTCAAGCTGCAGGGATTGTATTGACTTTTGTAAAATAATCAGCCTGAATGGAAAATACCTAGCCGCTATTATTTATTGAAAAAAAGCTAAGTTTGGGCAAAAAATGCTATTTTTTTCCAAAACAAATGTTCATATTCCATCTATTCATTTATAAATATGTCTCATAGCTCTCATCTTTGTTCTAATTTTGGGTGAAATTAAATTTTATTGCACAATATTGGACCCCTGCATAGGGCACACACAAAGAGCAAAATGGTTGTAAATTATCAAACAAAAATAATAGAAATACTGTAATTTCAATTATCTTTCACAAAATCCTAAATTTTTATAGAAATAGTTATGTTTTTTGTGACAGGTGAATTTGTGTATTACCAGAATAAGCTGTGTTCCTTGCTCAGTGAAACTGTGTTCCTTGCTTTTCCAGAACTAAGTGTTGCCGAAGGCATATTTGACCTAGAGACCACTCTCCCGCATGTTCCAACACTACAGCTAGTGACCAAGGCAGCAGCACCAATTATAGTACATACAGTGGTGCTTTATAGTTTATAAACCTTTCAAAATTTTTCATATTTTGGCATGAATTTGATGTGCTGTGCTCTGCTTTTACTTTACGGCCGGCACTCACAGTCAGTGCGGGAACGGACGGCGAGGGACCTGACGGACACCGGAATGTGAGTATGTACTGTTTTTTTTTTTTTACGTTTACGCTGGTAACCAGGGTAAATATCGGGTTACTAAGCGCGGCCCTGCGCTTAGTAACCCGATGTTTACCCTGGATACCAGTGAAGACATCGCTGGATCGGTGTCACACACACCGATCCAGCGATGTCTATGGGAGATCCAGCGACGAAATAAAGTTCTGGACTTTCAGCAACGAGCAGCGATGGCACAGCAGGATCCTGATCGCTGCTGCCTGTCAAACACAACGATATCGCTAGCCAGGACGCTGCAACGTCACGGATCACTAGCGATATCGTTTAGTGTGAAGGTACCTTTACTGGAAGACTCAGCTATGACTCATTTTTAATGTCCTGACAGAGGGAAGGAAGTTGTCACTCAGGATTTCATGGTACATGGTCTCATCCATTTTCACACCCGCAAAACATAATGCTTCCACCTCCATGCTTAACAGAGGGGATGGTGTTCTTTGGGCCATAAGCAGCATTTCTCTTCCTCCAAACACGGCATGTTGAGCTAATGCCAAAGAGCTCAATTTTTGCCTCATCTGACCACAGCACCTGTACCCAATCACTCAAAGAATCATCCAGGTGTTCATTAGCAAACTTCAGACGGGCCTGCCCATGTGCCTTCTTGAGCAGGAGGACCTTGCGGGCACTACAGGATTTTAAACCTTTATGGCGTGTTAGCAATGGTTTTGTTGGTGACTGTTGTCCCAGCTGCCTCAAGATCATTAACAACTTCACCCTCTGCAGTTTTAGGCTGATCTTTCACCTTCCTCATGATCATGTATACCCCTCGAGGTGAGATTTTGCCTGGTGCCCCATATTGGTGTTGATTGACAGTCATTTTGTATTTCTTCCATTTTCTTACTATTGCACCAACAGTTGTTTCCTTCTCACCCAGCATCTTACTTATGGTTTTGTAGCCCATTCCAGTTTTGTGCAGGTCTATGATCTTGTCCCTGACATCCTTATAAAGCTCTTTGGTCTTGCCCATGTTGTAGAGGTTAGAGTCTGACTGATTAATTGAATCTATGGACAGGAGTCTTTTATAAAGGTGACCATGTAAGACAACTGTCTTTAATTCAGGTAACAAGTTGATTAGGAGTGTCTAACTGGTCTGTAGTAGCCAGAACTCTTAATGGTTGGTAGGAGATCAAATACTTATTTCTCACTGCAAAATGCAAATAAACTTATATAATTTATAGAATGTGATGTTCTAGATTTTATTTTTGGCATTCTATCTCTTAATGTTAAAATTAACCTTAAAATTATAAACTGTTCATGTCTTTGTCAGTGGGCAAGCTTACAAAATCAGCAAGGGATCAAATACTTATTTCCCCCACTGTATATGGTTAAGGTCAAAACGTTGGATTGACCATTCCGAAACTTTAACTTTATTTCTCTTTAATCATTCCGTTTTAGAGTGAGTCATATGCTTTTGGTCTCTGTATGGCACATTGACCAATGTTCCCTTGAAGTTCAGCTAAACGATAAAGTCCTCAGATTTTTCTTTAGAATTTTCTGCTAGTATTCAAAATTAAATTTTTAGCCAATGATGGCAAGCCATGCTGACCGAGATGCAGCAAAATAGGTTCAAACCATGATACTATCACCACCGTGTTCCATAGATGGTTTGATTTTTTTATGCTAACTGCAGTATTTTTCTTTCTCCAAACATAACATTTCTAATTTATACCAGAAAGCTTTATTTTGAGTTTATCTGTCCATAAAACATTGCTCCAAAAGCATTCTGGCTTGTGCAACTGATTTTTAACAAACTGCAGATAGCAATAATGTTCTTTTTGGAGAGCAGCGGTTTTCACCTTGCAATCCTACATACACAGCATTACTGTTCAGCATCTGTCTGGTGGTAAGGTCTTTATTTGGCTAAAGGTTACCTTGAGTTTATTTGTGACCGTGTGGACTATTACTACAACAAAATTCCTTAAGGTACCTTCACATTAAACGACACTGCAGCGATAGTGACAACGATGCCGATCGCTGCAGCGTCGCTGTGTGGTCGCTGGAGAGCTGCCACACAGACCTCTCTCCAGCGACCAACGATGCCGAGGTCCCCGGGTAACCAGGGTAAACATCGGGTTACTAAGCGCAGGGCCGCGCTTAGTAACCCGATGTTTACCCTGGTTACCAGCGTAAAATGTAAAAAAAACAGTACATACTTACATTCGCGTCCCCCGGCGTCCGCTTCCTGCACTGACTGAGCGCCGGCCCTAACAGCACAGCGGTGACGTCACCGCTGTGCTGTACTTTCACTTTCACTTTACGGCGCTCAGTCAGTGTGGGAAGCGGACGCCGGGGGATGCGCAGGTGAGTATGTAGTGTTTGTTTTTTTTACATTTTACACTGGTAACCAGGGTAAACATCGGGTTACTAAGCGCGGCCCTGATCGCTGCTGCCTGTCACACTCAACGATATCGCTAGCCAGGACGCTGCAACGTCACGGATCGCTAGCGATATCGTTTAGTGTGAAGGTACCTTTAGTCCAAAACCAGTACAGTAAAAAGAAGCAAAAAATGAACAAGAACACTTAAATATATGTAACTTCTTATTAAAGGGCTAAAGCATCTTCATAACAACAGTATCACAGTAAGTCAAATATAAGGGAGATACAAATGCCGAGAAAAGAATGTGGATACAAATAAGTCTAAGTTACACTCACCAGTGGAACCGTTTACGAAGAGTTATCTCATAACGCTGTTGAAATGCACTTTAATGCAGGAGATATGGCGCTTAATGAGTAGTGTCCATGGAGCCATAAATAAGCCTGAGGACATGTCATAGTTTCTGTGGCGCACTTCCAGAAGCCTTGTGTGTTCCCGCAAACTGGAAGTGACTTTGCCGGTTGTTATGTAATTGATTTTCTAATTATATATATTTTTATATTTTCCATATTTTTCTAATTTTATCCCCTGTTCCATTTTATTTTTACGCAACTTCCCTATGTAGAGGTTTTTACTTTACATGCCCCACTCAGTGCTTTAAGTGACCTGGATCTCAATATTGTCCCTCATTTGATATTTTTCACATACCAACACATTATCATTGACTATTCTATACATAGACCCCCTCAGAACTCTGTTATATTTCTTTTTTGTTTTTTCTATATGTTCTTTTTCTCTGTGGTGACGTTAGTTTCCCACCATTTTCCCCATAGAGGCAACACTTCCTACCAGATACATCATTTCCGGTAGTTTCCAGCAGGGGAATACATTCCCCCACACACCGCGATGGTAACACTTGTATTGCAGACAGGGGAGGGACTTTGGATATGAAACAACACCATACCATCAGGCTTCCTCCACCAAACTTGACAGTTCCTTCAATCTCTTGATCCTTTGACCCCTTTTTCTCTCGTTTCTCCAAGATCCATTTGCAAATATCAGAGACTAGTGTAACGATTGCACAAGCACATGCACACGGGTAGTGTACAAATCAGGGGGACAAATAACTGACCCAGAAGATCCTTGTTTAGACTGGTAAAATCCCTGGTCTGTACCTACCTAACTGCAGAGGTTGGCACCCTAATATAATGCAATGCCGTCTCCACTCAATGGCAGCTTACCCTGAACATTCCTAACAGCTCGTAGTATAGCTATGCTTGTGTAGCAACTCACTTGGGAAAATAGGCTATAGACTAAAAATTTCAACTGACTGTACAGACTAGATATCCTGACTCTGCAGTCCCTAGAGGTATCTGCTGGGTGCAGATATAGACCTAAACAGGGACTAGGAGATGGAAACTCTCGCCTTAACTGCTTAAAAGATGAACAAGTTGCTTTACATTCCTCCTAAAGATCCGTAGGGCAGAACAGAGTGTGAATTACTTAGAACAGAGGTGGGGAACCTCCGGCCCGCGTGGCTTTTCATGCGGCCTACGTGAAGGTCCCCAGAGCCCGCGATGTCCGGGCGGCAGCCACATTGTGCTGGCTGCCGACCCTTTAACTTAAAGTGCACGGCACGCAGCATTCATCACAGAATGCTGCCGGCCCTGCACATGAATGATGTCATTGGGGTGGGCGGGGTTAGTGATGGGGTGGGTGGGATTAACACTGGGGTGGGCAGAGTTAGCGCCAAATGTTCTCCTGAGGAGCTACTGCCAGAGAGTCCAGAGCGATCTCTGTGCTGCAACTCTGTGTCTGCAGGTGATCTGTGTCCCTCAGCTATGTGCCCACTGTGATCTCTGTGCCCCCTGCAATGTGCCTCAATATGATCTCTTTGCTCTACCAACTATATTAAGCCCCCTGTTATCTCTGTGCCTCCCAGCTATGTGCTCCCATGTCATCTCTGGGCCCCTCCTGTGATCCCTGTGCCCCCCAGCTATGTGCTCCCTGTGATCTATGTGCCCTCCATTGTGTACCCCCATGATTTCTGTGCCCTCCAGCTATATGCCCCCTGTGATCTCTGTGCCCCCAGCTATATGCCCCATGTCATCTATGTGCTCCCCTGTGATCTGTGTCCCCCGCTGTGTACCCCCTGTGATTTCTGTGCCTTCCAGCTATATTAAGGTTGAAGGAAGACTTTAAAGAAGTTGTCCACTACTATAACCTTTTTTTTTTTTTTTCATAAATCTTGCTATTATGTGCCACTGAAAACATCTACTGTGTTTATTTTAGCAATATTACCTTTTATCATGCTGTAGCAGCCCACTTTAGTGCTGGATTCAGCTCTCATGGGGTTAATCGACAACTTCCTTTCTCCTGAGTTATTGTGCTCTAATACTACAAGTTCCATGATGCATTGCACTGTCCTCTAAGCCCGAACTTAGCACACCCACTCCAAAACACACCCCAACCCCTCCCTCCTCTCCCTCCTCTATCTTCAAACAGATTTATGATGTCATTTCTGTCCAACCTCCTCTTTTACATTGTCCAACCCACACTCCCATTACAAACATATAGAGGGATAGATAGATAGATAGGATAGATAGATAGATAGATAGATAGATAGATAGATAGATAGATAGATAGATATGGGATAGATAGACAGATAGATAGATAGATAGAGATAAATCTATGTCTATTTCCATAGATATGTCCATATCCATGTTTCTAAACCCCTTCACCCCTGGAGCTTTTTTGTTTTCGTTTATCGCTCCCCTTCTATCCAGAGCCATAATTTTTCCGTCAATATGGCCATGTGAGGGCTTATCTTTTGCGGGACAAGTTCTACTTTTGAACGACACCATTAGTTTTACCTTGTCGTGTAACAGAAAATGTGAAAAAAATTCAAAGTGCAATGAAATGGCAAAAAAAGTGCAATCCCACGCTTGTTTTTTGCTTGGCTTTTTTTGCTAGGGTCACTAAATGCTAAGGCTGTGTGCACACATTGTGGATTTGATTGCAGATCCGCAGCGTTTTTTGCCACACAGAATTGCATCAAATCCGCATTGTAGTGCACAACCATTGTAAGTCTATGGGAGCCGCAGACTTGTGCACATTTTTTTCTCGCAGCATGTCACTTCTTTTGTGCGGAACTGCAGCGTTTCTGCACCTTTAGGCTATGTGCTCACTCTGCGGCGTGCTCTGCGGGTTCTCCCGCAGCGGAATTGATAAATCTGCAGGGCAAAACCGCTGCGGTTATCCCTGCAGATTTATCGCGGTTTGTTCCGCGGTTTCCGCTGCGGGATTACTCCTATACTATTGATGCTGCATATGCAGCAATATGCAGCATCAATAGTAATGTAAAAAATAATAAAAATTGGCTATACTCACCCTCTGACGTCCCGATCTCCTCGGCGCTGCACCCGGCGGTCCAGTTTCAAAGATGCTGTGCCGAGAAGGACCTTCGTGACGTCACGGTCATGTGACCCGGGCGTCATCACGGTCATGTGACCGCGACGTCACCACAGGTCCTGCTCGCACACCAACCCTGATACCGGACGGCCGCGTGCAGCGCTGAGAGGTGAGTATAGCATCATTTTTTATTTTAATTCTTTTTTTGTACACTATTTATGCTTCCCAGGGCCTGGAGGAGAGTCTCCTCTCCTCCACCCCGGGTAGCAACCGCACATGATCTGCTTACTTCCCGCATCGTGGGCACAGCACCATGCGGGAAGTAAGCGGTTCAATGCATTCCTATGGGTGCAGAATCGCTGCGATTCTGCACAAAGAAGTGACATGCTGCGGGTTTTAAACCACTGCGTTTCTGCGCGGTTTTTCCCGCAGCATGTGCACAGCGGTTTGCGGTTTCCATAGGGTTTATATGTTAATGTAAACGCAATGGAAACTGCTGCGGACCCGCAGCATCAAAATCGCCGCGGATCCGCGGTAAAAACCGCTATGTGTGAACATGGCCTTAGACTTTGATTGAGTCGGGCACATCCACCGCAAAACCGCAGATGTAAAAAAGATCTGCAGTTTTGCTGCGGATGTGGGTCCGAGAAACGCTGCAGCTCGGGAGGATGGAAGTGTGTGGGCGGTGACGGTGTGCGTCTATGTGTGGGCGGGCGGGGTCTGCGGGCTGTTCGGATGTGTGCGGCGCTGTGCGGGACTGTTCAGGTGTGTGTGGGGTCTGTGGGCTGTTCAGATGTGTGCGGGGCTGTGCAGGGGGTCTTTTGGGGTGTGTGTGCAGGCATCATCCGATGGAACTACAAGTACGCAGCATCCAATCTGCAGCTCATTCAGATGTAATCCAGACAGTGGACACACACCCTACGCTATCCATACATCTATCAATAGATATATCTATCCAGACACATCTACAGATAGATATATGAATAGATAGATGTATGCATCTATAGATCTATCTATATGTAGATCTGTCTATCCATTTCATCTATCATCTATCTGTCTATCTGTGTGTTTAATGGAGTGTGGGTTGGACAAATGTAAAAGAGGAGGTTGGACAATAATGACATCACAAATCTTTTTTTTTGTTCAATAATACATCTTTATTGACCTTTCAAAAACGCACCAAAACGCCTAAAAACCGCGCAAAAACCGCAACAAAAGCAAATTAAAAAATGCATCAAAACCGTGCAAAAAACTGCATAAAAAACGCATCAAAACTGAAAAAAACGCATCAAAACCGCACCATAATTGCATCAACACTGCACCAAAAACTGCATCAAAACTGCGCAAAAACCGCACCAAAAACTGTATAAAAATCGCACCAAAAACACACCAAGAACTGCACCAAAACTGCAAACTGCCCCAAAACTGCAAAACTGCACCAGGTTTTGATGCAGTTTTTGGTGCAGTTTTGATGCAGTTTTTGGTGCAGTTTTGATGCTTTTTTTGGTGCGGTTTATGCGCGGTTTTAATGCCGTTTTTGGAAATAAGTAAATAAACGGAAAATGTGCATGATTTGAATGGAAACATGCATGAAAAAAAGGATTCCAAGGCCGGATTCATCATTTCACAGATCAGTTTCATAGGTTTTTTTGCCGGATCCGTCGCTGTGCGTTTTTTCGCCGGACAGAAAAAACGTTCCTCTGTATGTGTTTTCCATCCGGCGGAAACAGCTTTTTTGACGGATCCGGTAAAAATCGGATGAAACGTGTGGCCATCAGGCGCAATCCGGCGCAAATGCAACTCTATGAGAAAAAAACGGATCCGGCGGAAAAAAATGGATCCGTTTTTTTCAAAACTTGCCGGATTGTGCCTCACGGCAAAAACCTGATGTGTGAAAGCAGCCAAATATATGGATAGATACATCTATGTTTCTATAGATATATCTATCTATAAATATATCTATAGATAGATATATCCATAGATATATAATAGAAAGGCCGATGTTTCTGAGGCCTCTTTCACACTAGCGTCGTGCACTGCACATTGCAATGCGTCGTTGTGGAGAAAAACGCGTCCTGCAAAGTTGTCTGCAGGATGCGTTTTTTCTCCATAGACTTTTATTAGCGACGCAGCGCGACGGACCCTTACCGATGCTAGTGTGAAAGCAGCCTAAGGCCACTTTCACACTTGCGTTTTTAGCAATCCATCTTTTTGGGAAAAAAACGGATCCTGCAAATGTGCTCGCAGGATGCGTTTTTTACCCATAGACTTGTATTAGTGACGGATCGCGATGGATTGCCACACGTCGCGTCAGTCGTGCAATGGATGCGTCGTGTTTTGTCGGACCGTTGGCATGTCCCTCGAGTCTGCCATTTTCTACCGTGCATGCGAGGCCAAAACTCCACCCCCTCCTCCCCGGACTTCAGAATGGGCAGCTGATGCGTTGAAAAACTGCATCCGCTGCCCACGACGTGCACAAATTTCACAACGTGCGTCAGTATGTAGGCCCGACGCATAGCGATGGACCCGTACCGACGCAAGTGTGAAACAGGCCTTAATGAGCGTGGGCTCCCGCGCAATTTTCTGAGCCAGAGGGGGAAAGCCGACGGCCGGGGGCCAATATTTGTAGCCTGCTATGAATATCAGCCCGCAGCTGTCTGCGTAGCCTTTACTGGCTATTAAAATAGGGGGACCCCCCAAAAAAATAACGTGGGGTCCCCCTATATTTTATAGCCAGAAAGGCTACGCAGACAGCTGCGGGCTGATATTCATAGCCTAGAGAGGGGCCATGGATATTGGTCCCCCCCGGCTACAAATACCAGTCCGCAGCCGCCCCAGAAATGGCGCATCTGTAAGATGCGCCAATTCCGACACTTAGCCCCTCTCTTCCCACTCCCGTGTAGTGGTGGGATATGGGGTAATAAGAGGTTAATGTCACCTTGCTATTGTAAGGTGACATTAAGCCGGGTTACTAACGGAGAGGCGTCAATAAGACGCCTATCCGTTATTAATCCAATAGTAATAAAGGGTTAATAAAACACACACACATTAGGAAAAAAGTATTTTATTATTCTTCATTTAACCATACTTACCATACTTCAGCGCCTGCAAAAAACGTAAAATAATAAACCGTATACTCCCTGTCCGCCGTAGTCCAATTAATAACGAGTGTCCCACGACGATCTCCCCTATAGAACAGTGACATCGGGTGATGTCACTGCTCTATAGGACCCTCAGTGACACACTGACAATAGACAATGGCTCCTGCAGTGCATCACTGAGGTTACTATAGTTCACTGGTCTCACTTTATGGCAAAAAGCTGCATGGGAACTTTCTCATACAGCATGCCATAAAGTGAGACTAGGTACTATTTTCTCACAGGGGCGTAGGAATACATTGTGGGGAATACAGTGTGGAAGGATACCTTCCTCCCCTCATTATGTTCCTGGAGCCCCTGGAGTGTGGTTGCATCACCTGATGCTCCTGCTCTCTACGGGAGATCGTCGTGGGACACTCGTTTTAATTGGATTTCTGCGGATCAGGGAGTATAGTGTTTGTTTATTATTTTAATATTTTTTACAGATGACAATGGCTTCGGGGATCAAAGTGACAAGTGATGGTGAGTATGTACTCTATGTTATATGTACTGTATGTATGTTGTATGTGTGTATGTACTGTATGTGGCATGTTGCATGATGTCACATGTTGCATGATGTCGCATGTTGTCGCATGCTGCATGTCGTCGCATGGCGCATGTTGTCGCATGCTGCATGTCGTCGCATGGCGCATGTTGTCGCATGCCGCATGTCGTTGCATGTCATCACATGCTGCATGTCGTCGCATGCTGCATGTCGTCGCATGCTGCATGATGGCACATGTCGCATGCTGCATGTCGTCGCATGTCATCACATGCTGCATGTCGTCGCATGCTGCATGATGGCGCATGTCGTCGCATGCTGCATGTCGTCGCATGGCGCATGTCGTATGTCGTCGCTTGCTGCATGTCGTCGCATGCTGCATGTTGTCGCATGTCATCACATGGCGCATGTCGTCGCATGCTGCATGTCGTCGCATGGCGCATGTCATCGCATGCTGCATGTCGTCGCATGCTGCATGTCGTCGCATGCTGCATGTCGTCGCATGCTGCATGTAGTCGCATGGCGCCGCATGGTGCATGTCGTAGCATGGCGCATGTTGTTGCATGGCGCATGTTGTCGCATGCTGCATGTCGTCGCATGCTGCATGTAGTCGCATGGGCCGCATGGTGCATGTCGTTGCATGGCGCATGTTGTTGCATGGCGCATGTCGTCTCATGCTGCATGTCATCGCATGCTGCATGTCGTTGCATGCTGCATGTCGTCGCATGGCGCATGTCGTCGCATGCTGCATGTTGTCGCATGCTGCATGTAGTCACATGCCGTCGCATGGTGCATGTCGTCGCATGGCACATGTTGTTGCATGGTGCATTTCATCGCATGCTGCATGTCGTCGCATGCTGCATGTCATTGCATGGCGCATGTTGTCGCATGCTGTATGTCATTGCATGGCGTCGCATGGTGAATGTCGTTGAATGCCGCATGTCGTCGCATGCTGCATGTGGTCGTATGGCGCATGTTGTCGCATGCTGCATGTCGTCGCATGCTGCATGTCGTCGCATGGCGCATGTCGTCGCATGCTGCATGTCATCGCATGGCGCATGTCATCGCATGGTGCATGTCGTCGCATGGCGCATGTTGTCGCATGCTGCATGTCGTCGCATGGCGCATGTTGTCGCATGGCGCATGTCGTCGCATGCTGCATATCGTCGCATGGCGCATGTTCTGTATGTGTGTATGTACTGTATATGTGTTTTGTTTTTTTTACATTCAACACATTAGCCGGATGATGGGACTACTACTGTCCCATCATTGGCTAATGTGTCACTCACTGTCACTGTAGCAGGTAGAGCCCGATGGGACTTGTAGTCCCATCGGACGATGCCTGCACAGAGACACCGGGGCTCTGCATGCCGGTATGTGCGGGTGGCGCCGGTACGTGCGGGCCGGGGCTCTGCGTGCCAGCATGTGACGGCCGGCGCCGCCCGCACATACCGGCGCCGCCCGCACATACCGGCACCGGCACGCCGAGCCACGCACATCACATCGAGGATTCCCTGCCTAGCCCCGCCCCCAGCACATGCACAGCCCCGCCCACCCCCAGCACAGCCCCGCAGGCAGCGGGGCCGGGGCTCTGCATGCCAGCGCCGGTATGTGCGGGCCGGGGCTCTGCGTGCCGGTATGTGCGGGCCGGCGCTGCCCCCACATACCGGCGCCGGCCTGCACATACCGGAGCCGGCACGCAGAGCCCCGCACATCACATCGTGTATTCCCTGCCTAGCCCCGCCCCCAGCAAGTCCCGCCCACCCCCAGCACAGCCCCGCAGGCAGCCCACAGTCCCGCCCACAGCCTAGTCACTCTTGAGTGACTGCTGACAGTGCGGCTGGGACACGCCTGCTGCTGACGTCACGTCAATTTCCAGAGTCTGGAAATTGACGTGACGTCGGCGGAAATAAGTGGCGGCTGCAGCCTGGGGGTCACGTGACCCGGACTCAGCCACCGGAATAGCGCCGCTCACAGGCGAAAACGGCAACGGAAGGTAATCACACAATTCATCAGGGGCCCCGGGGGGATACATTGGGGGGTTAATTGAAAGTAGTGGACAACCCCTTTAAGTCCATCTAGTGCCCCCTGTGATCTCTATGCCTCCCAGCTATGTGCCCCCATGTCATCTCTGTGCCCTCTATGCATCTCCTGTGATCCCTGTGCCCCTTAGCTATGAGTCCCTTGTTATTTCTCTGCCCCCCTGTGATCTCTCTGCCCCTGCAGCTATATGCCCCCTTGTGATTTCTGTGCCCTAAAGCTGTATGCCCCTGTGATCTCTGTGCCCCCAGCTATGTGCATCTCTGTGATCCCTGTGCCCCCTGCTATGTACCCCTGCAATATTTGTGCTCCTATGTAATCTGTGCCCCCTGTGATCTCTGTCCCCTCCAGCTATGTGCCCCCAGCTATGTGCCTCTCCATGATTTCTGTTTCCCCCAGCTATGTGCCCTCCTTTGATCTTTGTGCCTCCCCTGATATTTCTGTGCTCTCCAGCTATATGCCTCCCTGTGATTTCTGTGCCCCCAGCTATGTGCACCCTTGTGATCTCTGTGGCTCCCAGCTTTGTGTCCCCCTGTGAGCTATGTGCCCCCATGTGATCTGTGCCCCTGTGATCTCTGTTCCCTCCATGTGATATGTGCTCTCCTTTGATCTTTGTGCCCCCTGTGATTTCTGTGCCCCCCTGTGATCCTTGTGCCACCCCTGGAAAAGCAGCTGTGAGAAACAACATGATCAGCATCACCTAACATTACAGCTGCACCAAAGAGAAGCAGCTCCAGCCGTCACATTAAGGATGAGTTACCTTAATTAATTGTTTGGGGTAATGGGTAATTTTTCAAGGTGATAATTTTTATGTGGCCCCCAGATGATGGTATAAATTTTCAAATGGCCCCCGGCTGGAAAAAGCTTCCCCAACCCTGACTTACAAGGAGAGAAGTGTGCTGAACAAAGGAAACATCCCAGAATGAGTAAAGAAAATAGCAAAATACCAACTAAAGAACAAAACAAGTACTGTCAACAAATATACGGCCTACTTCCCGATGATAAACAGAAGATATGTGCAAAGTAGAGCAAAGAAACAGCAAATCAAAAATCCTTAGCTGGAATCTCACAGACTCTCTCCAAACGTCAATGGAGTGTCAGAACATACAACGGAATTAATCACCAGCAGGAAAGCCAGTAGGAGGACATAACACAAAGCTACACCCAATAGACGATAGCTTTACACAGGTGTTTTCATTTGTGTGCCTAAGGACACTGCAACCAACAAATCAGAACCCAAACACCCAGAGAAAAGGTGTGTCTCCTGTGGAAAATAAGCCGATCACAGAATCAAGGGATCTAATCCAGGGGCATGACAACTAGTCTATTAATGTTTGTCTCATTGCTCCAAATCACCCGTTTTTAATTTTCTACTGTCCACTTTTTGCACTATTTTGCAAATTCAATCCGATGCTTCTTATGATGATATTGAAGTCGAGGCTTCATCCCCTTTTTCCGGGCAACCATTCCAGACTTTTGTAACATGTGCCGCACGGTGTCTGTGATCTCATTATTACGAACTACACTCACTGGCCACTTTATTAGGTACACCTGTCCAACTTCTTGTTAATGGAAAGTATAGTACACCGCACACTCTGTATGTAAATTGCAAGTAGTGAAAAAGTTTATTGACAAAATTAACTATGTGACATGAAAAGCGACCAGAGGTAATATATTGACGTTTCGGCTCAACCAGAGCCTTAATCATACAATCGCTATGGGAAAATAAAGAAAAACAAAACATATAAGCATACAATATATACAATAAACACAATCGATGGGTAGGATAAAACAAATAATACAGTGCCCAACCTGGATAAAAGAAACAAAGGACCGGGTAAACAGAAGGATATAAAACAGAAAGATATAAAACATAGTAACTGTCGCAATATGATGCGTTTATCCAGTGATACACCACGTATGTCCGCAAAGGGAAAACATAAACATGATCACAGGGGAGACTAAGGCTCAGGAATCAAGATCATATGACAATATACATGGAGCATATAGTAGAGATAATTTACCTTAAATGTGCACAGAGGAGAGGATAATTATCCTTGGAAGTAGGAAAATGAAGGCTTACACTGTAGATGAGATAGTAAAATATGTAAGATAAAGAAGGTACACAGAAAATATAATATTGGTGATGGAGTAGTTTGTAATGTACCTTAAGTGCCTGTTTGTAATGCGTGTGAACACGCCAAGGCTGCCCTTTAGTGGGGTCTGCGGAGAAGTGAGATATGGGGAGGTAAGGCACATATAGTAATTGAGGCTGCGAGGTAATGGGATGGCGGTGGCAAAAGCCTGTGGTGGGTATTGGGGAAGAGGTTACCTTGTAGATAATGCTGTTAGGCGGCGCTCCCGCGCCCTGCTGCCTGTGTGTAGCGTGACCGGCGCTGCTGTGCCTTAAGTGCGCGAACCGGAAGTAGGACCTGCGGTACCGGAAGTGATGTGGGCGGCTAGAGAATGCCACTGCGCATGCGCTGCCGGCGTTACTGTGTGTGCCTGGTTGCTGGGTAACCCAGGTGCTGCAGGGTGTCGGCGGTTACAGGCAATGTGTGCCTGTGTGGGCAGTGTTGAATGCCCGTTAATGGGAAAGACATTTAAAGCTGCAGCATGTTAAAGAAGATGTATGCCACCTATGAGTTGTCATGGATCGGTCACAATACCGAGGCGAGATACTCAGACAACTCGCAGACACCAACACCTACAGGGCCATACCTAGGGACCCCACGGCAGCCATCACCAGGAAAATTAAGGACCTCATTGAGACATACCTGGACAACGGAACCATCGATCGCAAGACTGCCACTTTCCTACAGAATCCCCACCCTATCATTCCAGTTTTTTACGTCCTCCCTAAAATTCATAAATCCCTCAATAACCCCCCAGGTAGACCAATCGTGGCCTCCACAGATTCGGTCCTCTCACCACTTTCCATATTCCTGGAAAAAATTTTGACACCTTTAACAAAAAACACCAGGTCCTTTGTACTGGACACAAGTCAATTTCTTGAGAAAATTAAAGCAATACATCAGGTACCTCCCCATAGTCTTCTAGTTACTATGGACGTCAACAGCCTCTACACATCTATAACCCACGAGAAGGGCATACGGGCCACCAGAGAGCTCTTGGAACAAACTGATATGTCCCGGGATTCAATATCCTTCTGTCTCGACCTCTTGAGTACGGTCTTATTCGAAAACTACTTCCTCTACGAGGATACATATTACGTCCAAGCGTGCGGGACCGCCATGGGCTCGAATGTGGCCCCGGCTTACGCCAATGCATATATGAATTACTTTGAGTTACACCACGTCTACAACAATGAGTTTTTTTCCCAACATGTCCTCAATTATTGCAGGTACATTGATGATATTTTTCTGGTTTGGACAGGGTCATCTGATACCCTTGATTCATTCTTCTCCACCCTCAATTCTACTTTCCAAGAACTTAAATTCACCATCCACACCCACGGGACGGAAATAGCCTTTCTGGATACCCTTGTACTTAAAGATGTTAACGGATTCCTCACAACAGATCTATACACGAAACCCACTGACTGCAATAGTTTGCTACTCTATTCAAGCTGCCACCCTACTACCACCAAAAATAGTCTACCTCGGTCCCAATTCAAAAGGGTTTCCCGCATAGTCACAGACCCCGAAAAACGGCAGATAAGACTAACATCCATGGCGGAAAAGTTCAGCGACAGGAACTACCCCTCTGCCCTTCTGACACAGGAACTCAGGAGGTCCTCTGATCCACCGTTGAGCCCTGCACCACGTCAACCCCAAGAGAGGATACCGTTCGTGCACACCCACCATCCATTCATGACCAAAGTATATTCTGTCATCAAAAAGCACTGGCCCCTCCTGGGTAGAACCCACCCCGAAGTCCCGTCCTTCAAGGTGCCCGCACTCATGAGTACAAGAAGACCCCCCAACATTCGGGATCAATTAGTCAGGGCCGACATAGGCAGCGCACTACGAGTACCAACCCAACGGTTCTTGAGCTCACGCCGTAATGGGACCTTCCCTTGTCTGAACTGTGCCGCGTGCTCGAACGTAATTAAATCCGACAATGTAACCCACCCTAGGACTGGGAAGTCTTACCCTATCCGAGGATTCTTCACATGCGACTCAAACTTTGTGGTGTACATCGTTAAGTGCCCGTGCGGCCTGCTTTACGTGGGAGAAACCACGCAGCACATACGCGATAGGATCGCCAGCCACAAGTCCACCATCAGGTGCAACAAAATCTGGCTCCCCCTCCCTGACCATTTTTCGAAGGCAAGACACACAGTGGCCCAACTCAAATTCCAGGTCTTGGAGCAGGTACCTCGTCCCAGGCGGGGTGGTAATCACATTAAGCTACTGAGGTCTAGGGAAACTTACTGGATCTATACACTGGATACTCTCACACCTAGGGGCCTTAATAGGGAAATTGACTGGCTGCTTTAACCATCACTTTAGCTTACTAATATTTTCCTTCTTTCCTTTCAGATCCGTTGAATAGTTTGGTGAGTTCCGACAGTATCTTTGCCTGTAATGGCCCTTTACAATACATTTTTTCCCCCTACATGACTCTGGGGCTTTTCCCTTTTAACACTGTACACATACCCACTCATTCCATATATCATCTTGTAAGGATTTACATTTGGGACTAAGTCCCATGTCCTTAGCTACACCCTATATTGGTCACATAGGTGGCATACATCTTCTTTAACATGCTGCAGCTTTAAATGTCTTTCCCATTAACGGGCATTCAACACTGCCCACACAGGCACACATTGCCTGTAACCGCCGACACCCTGCAGCACCTGGGTTACCCAGCAACCAGGCACACACAGTAACGCTGGCAGCGCATGCGCAGTGGCATTCTCTAGCCGCCCACATCACTTCCGGTACCGCAGGTCCTACTTCCGGTTCGCGCACTTAAGGCACAGCAGCGCCGGTCACGCTACACACAGGCAGCAGGGCGCGGGAGCGCCGCCTAACAGCATTATCTACAAGGTAACCTCTTCCCCAATACCCACCACAGGCTTTTGCCACCGCCATCCCATTACCTCGCAGCCTCAATTACTATATGTGCCTTACCTCCCCATATCTCACTTCTCCGCAGACCCCACTAAAGGGCAGCCTTGGCGTGTTCACACGCATTACAAACAGGCACTTAAGGTACATTACAAACTACTCCATCACCAATATTATATTTTCTGTGTACCTTCTTTATCTTACATATTTTACTATCTCATCTACAGTGTAAGCCTTCATTTTCCTACTTCCAAGGATAATTATCCTCTCCTCTGTGCACATTTAAGGTAAATTATCTCTACTATATGCTCCATGTATATTGTCATATGATCTTGATTCCTGAGCCTTAGTCTCCCCTGTGATCATGTTTATGTTTTCCCTTTGCGGACATACGTGGTGTATCACTGGATAAACGCATCATATTGCGACAGTTACTATGTTTTATATCTTTCTGTTTTATATCCTTCTGTTTACCCGGTCCTTTGTTTCTTTTATCCAGGTTGGGCACTGTATTATTTGTTTTATCCTACCCATCGATTGTGTTTATTGTATATATTGTATGCTTATATGTTTTGTTTTTCTTTATTTTCCCATAGCGATTGTATGATTAAGGCTCTGGTTGAGCCGAAACGTCAATATATTACCTCTGGTCGCTTTTCATGTCACATAGTTAATTTTGTCAATAAACTTTTTCACTACTTGCAATTTACATACAGAGTGTGCGGTGTACTATACTTTCCATATACGTAGGGCTATCACAGCCCACTACACCAGCACCTCGCTCCCCCTCATCCAGAGTGCGCGCCAATTTTCTTTACTCAACTTCTTGTTAACACTTAATTTCTAATCAGCCAATCACATGGCGGCAACTCAGTGCATTTAGGCATGTAGACATGGTCAAGACAATCTCCTGCAGTTCAAACCGAGCATCAGTATGGGGAAGAAAGGTGATTTGAGTGCCTTTGAACGTGGCATGGTTGTTGATGCCAGAAGGGCTGGTCTGAGTATTTCAGAAACTGCTGATCTACTGGGATTTTCACGCACAACCATCTCTAGGGTTTACAGAGAATGGTCCGAAAAAGAAAAAAAATCCAGTGAGCGGCAGTTCTGTGGGCGGAAATGCCTTGTTGATGCCAGAGGTCAGAGGAGAATGGGCAGACTGGTTCGAGCTGATAGAAAGGCAACAGTGACTCAAATCGCCACCCGTTACAACCAAGGTAGGCCTAAGAGCATCTCTGAACGCACAGTGCGTCGAACTTTGAGGCAGGTGGGCTACAGCAGCAGAAAACCACACCGGGTACCACTCCTTTCAGCTAAGAACAGGAAACTGAGGCTACAATTTGCACAAGCTCATCGAAATTGGACAGTAGAAGATTGGAAAAACGTTGCTTGGTCTGATGAGTCTCGATTTCTGCTGCGACATTCGGATGGTAGGGTCAGAATTTGGTGTAAACAACATGAAATCTTTGGGATGTGGTGGAACGGGAGATTCGCATCAGGGATGTGCAGCCGACAAATCTGCGGCAACTGTGTGATGCCATCATGTCAATATGGACCAAAATCTCTGAGGAATGCTTCCAGCACCTTGTTGAATCTATGCCACGAAGAATTGAGGCAGTTCTGAAGGCAAAAGGGGTCCAACCCGTTACTAGCATGGTGTACCTAATAAAGTGGCCAGTGAGTGTATATGAGCTACCTCCATTGCCATATTTGTGGCGGCAAAACTTATAGACCTTGTGATGAGCCAACTTACTGATGCTGAGGGTATGTTTCCACAGTCAGGATTGCATCAGGATTTAACGCAGGAAAAATCTGCACCAAATCTGCACCTGAGGTCACTGGCAGGTCACCTGCGTTTTTGATGTGTTTTTTTCATGAGGATTTGTGTGTGTTTTTGTAAGCTGAATAAAGATATACCAAAAAAAAGAATTGTGATGTAATTTCTTGTCCAACCTCTTCTTTTACATACTGCATTGAAGAATAATGTTTGCACACAGATAGATCTATAGATAATAGATAAGTAGATAGATAGATAGATAGATAGATAGATAGAAAGATATAGCTATAGATCTATCTATCTATCTATCTATCTATCTATCTATCTATCTATCTATCTATCTATCTATCTATCTATCTACCGTATCTATCTATCTATCGTATCTATCTATCTATCGATCTATCATATCTATCTATCGTATCTATCTATTGTATCTATCTATCTATCTATCTATACATTATCTATCTATCTATTATCTATCTATCAATATATCTATCATCTATCGATATATCTATCTATAGATAGCTAGATAGATATTTCGATAGATTATAGATAGATATATCGATATATGATAGATAGATCTATAGATAGTTGGATAAATCTATAGATAGATAATAGAGAGATAATAGATAACAGAAAGATAATAGATAGATAGACAGATAGATAATAGATAATAGATAGATAGATAATAGATAATAGGTAGATAATAGATAGATACGATAGATAGATAGATCGATAGATACGATAGATACGATAGATAATTGATAGATATCGTATCTATAGATAGATAATACCAAGCTCGATGTATAGTAATAAAATGGTAGTAAAGAGTAAAGAGTAAGGCCGGGATCACACATGTGAGAAACTCGGATGAGTCTCGCATCTTAATACCCGGCACTACCACCGGCTACATGCATTTCTATGCAGCCGCAAGCTCTGCTCCTGAGTGCCGGCGGCAGTGCTGGGTATTAAGATGGGAGATTCGTCTGAGTTTCTCGCATGTGTGATCCTGGCCTTAAATAAAGACACACACACAATATCTGTGTTAGGCCAGGGTGACCCTTGCAAGAAACTCGCATGAGTCTCGCACCTCAATACCCAGCATTGCTGCCGGCACTCGGGATCAGAGTGTGCAGCTGCATGTATTTCTATGCAGCTGAATGCTCTGGTCCCGAGTGCCGGAGGCCGTGTTGGGTATTGAAGTGCAAGACTTGTGCGAGTTTCTCGCTAGTGTGACCCCGGCCTTAAACGCTATATCTGTTTAATTTAAGAAAGCTTGAAAAAATGGCATGGGCTCTCATGCAAATTTCTATGCCAGAGAGGGAAAGCCAGCGACTGGGGGACCAATGTTTGTAGCCTGGGAAGGGGTTAATACCTATGGAGCTTCCCAGGCTATGAATATCAGCCTGCAGCTGTATATTTAGCCTTTACTGACTATTAAAATAGGGGGACCCCCCAAATCATTACATAAGGTCCCCCTATAATTTTTAGCCAGTAAGGCTGCACAGACAGCTGCGGGCTGATATTCATAGCCTAGGAAGGGACCATGGATATTGGCCCCCCTGGCTACAAATACCAGCTCCCAGCCACCCCAAAAATGGTGCATCTGTAAGATGCACCAATTTTGGCCCTTAGCCTCTCTCTTTCCACTGCCCTGTAGGGGTGACCTATGGGGTAATAAATGGTTAATGTCACCTTTGTAAGGTGACATTAGGCCGGCTTAGTAATGAAGAGGTGTCAATAAGAAACCTACCATTACTAATCCTATAGTTGGTAAAGGGTTAATAAAACACACACATGTAGAATAAAGTATTGTAATTAAATAAAACACCACACAGTTTTGACATCTTTATTGTATGCTCATTCCTGCGACGCCCTCGTTCTCCTGGAAAAAAATAAAAAATAATAAACCAACAGTATACTCCCTGTGTCCGATGTACTCCATTTAATAACGAGTGTCCCACGACTATTCCAGCTCTGCTACATCTGGATGCCTGACATCCAGACATAGCAGAGCTTGTAGATGACTGCCCAAGATAACTCTCCAGGGATCACGTACACTTAGTCCAGTCAAAATACGAAAAAAAAATACTTAACCCTGAACAAATTCCAAGAAAGCGTTTTATAGTTTTTTTTGTAGTATTACATGTAGGGAAAAACATACTAAAAGTTCACCAAGATAGGGTTACCACAAAGGGTCCAAATGTGACGTCAAAGAATATGGCCACCAAAGCTGTAAAATGTTAAATGCGACTCGCCTTTCAGTGTCTATCATATTTCTTTTACAATTACTACTATTATTATATTTAATAAACCAAAAATGATCCCTATTGTGTCATTGTGTTACACTACCAAACTTGAAATCCACATAAAGCCTTAATTTGCCATGCAGGGCAAAAAAGACTAAAAACACAATGTACTAAGATATATGATTCAATAATATTTATTAATAATTCACATTATAGAATAACAATAATTATTAAAGTGAAATACTCCATAAAATAGTAATGGAGCGGATTTAATTCACATGACATGTAACATCCATGTGAGACACCACAAGCCAATTGTCCACTTAGAAAACCTACAAAATAATACACCTGTACAAAGCCAAACACATGAATATAAGATATGTGGCACAATGAATAGACGGTCGTATAAATAGGGGACTTAATTATGATAGCCACAGGCCTATATAGAATAATGTTCCCCGTCTCTAAACTCACCTAACCAATAAACATGACAGGAATAAACATCACATGGATTAGATGTCCGTGTCTCCATTCCTTCACCCCGACGCGCGTTTTGTAACACTTCCTCAGGGGGTGTCCTGAGGAAGTGTTACGAAACGCGCGTCGGGGTGAATTAAATCCGCTCCATTACTATTTCAAATATTATTATATTTATTATTAGTGTTGAGCGATACCGTCCGATACTTGAAAGTATCGGTATCGGATAGTATCGGCCGATACCCGAAAAATATCGGATATCGCCGATACCGATACCCGATACCCGATACCAATGCAAGTCAATGGGACACAAGTATCGGAAGGTATCCCTGGATGGTTCCCAGGGTCTGAAGGAGAGGAAACTCTCCTTCAGGCCCTGGGATCCATATTCATGTAAAAAATAAAGAATTAAAATAAAAAATATGGATATACTCACCTCTCCGGCGGCCCCTGGACCTTACCAATGTAACCGGCAGCCTCCGTTCCTAAGAATGAGCGCGTGAAGGGCCTTCGATGACGTCGCGGCTTCTGATTGGTCGTGTGAGCGGTCACATGAGGGCTCACGCGACCAATCACAAGCCGCGACATCAGCCGCGACGTCATCGAAGGTCCTAAACTCCTCATTCTTAGGAACGGAGGCTGCCGGTTACAGCAGTAAGGTCCAGGGGCCGCCAGAGAGGTGAGTATATCCCTATTTTTTATTTTAATTCTTTATTTTTTACATGAATATGGATCCAATTCCGATATCACAAAAGTATCGGAACTCGGTATCGGAATTCCGATACCGCAAGTATCGGCCGATACCCGATACTTGCGGTATCGGAATGCTCAACACTATTTATTATTTAACGATTTATTTATCTTCTTTTACAGAGCTGAGAATGATGGAAAGTCAAGAAACTTGCCCCTTATGCAGCCATGAAGTAGAAGATGACGGAGAAAGAGTGGTGATTGGTGCGAAAGGAGCTGAAGGGAACAATAAAGCCAGTATTGAGAGGGGCGTAGCACTGTGGTAGCTGCTGGAGCAGTGGTGCACAAGAGATGTCGTATGAACTACATAAACAAGAAGCAAATAGACTTGCATAAGAAAGCTACTTCCGTTTATCGTTCACCTGCCAAGAGAGGTACACGGGTGTCTACTGGATCCTATGATAGCACGATGCAGTGTTTGTTCTGTGGACATGAAGTGGTGAAGACAAGATCTAGCAGTGATTTTGATGACTATAGCTTTGTTAAAATGGATGGATTTGTAAGGTCCATCATGTCACATTGCAAACAGCATAATGATGACTGGGCAATCACCATTCAAGGGAGAATCGCGTACTTTGGGAAGGACTTACATGCTGCAGACTGTCTGTATCATCGCTCATGTGACATTAACTTTCGGACAAATTACGGAATTCCTATGCGTCATGGTTGTTGATCTACTACAAAGAAACCGCGGAAGGTAGGGAAGCTGATGAACATGGACCAAGAGCAAGTGTTCTTGAGAATGTGTGCATTTCTCGAGGACAACGATGAAGAGCAACTGACTGTCACAGATCTTGCAAAGAAAATGACGGAGTATCTTGTCGAAGGAGACAGTGCTGCCTATAGTAATAAATGGCTGAGGTCTAGGCTGGAGGAGAGGTATGGCGATTCGCTATTCATAGCAGAGTGTGAAGGGTTGCCTAACATTGTAATGTTCCATGAAAAGACCAGAATAATCCTGAGGGACTATTTCCGTAGTCAGGAAACGGATGAAGAAGCCCAGAAGAGAGACATCAGAAACTGCGGCCAACTAATCAAGAGCGATATCAAGTCTAAGATCCCATCTTCAACCGATGAATATCCGAAGACTTCTTCGCTTGAATGTCAGTCTACCTTAGATTATCTCCCCCTGAGTTTGCTTTGCTTGCTTGAAAACCTCTTCATTGGAAAGGACATTCACAGGAAAGTCGCAAGCATTGGACAATCAGTTGTTCAGGCTGTACGTCCCAGGGCTGTAGTAGCTCCATTGCAGCTTTGGTTAGCAGTCCAGCTCCATCATCATCATTTCAGGTCTCGATTTCTTGTAGACAGTCTCTCAGCCATGGGATATTGTTCATCATATTCGGAAGTTCAGCGATTCAAGGAAAACGCTGCCGCTTCTGTTGGCCAGGATGTACTCGGTGGTACCATAGACAGACTGGATACGGCACTGCTGTTCGCTGTGGACAACGTTGATCATAATATCATCAAGTTAGATGGGAAGGGGACTTTCCACTGCATGGGGATGGTAACTACTGTGACTCCAGGAAGGAAGGTCAGTCGCACTGTTCTCAGACGGAAGACTGCGCACTTGGAGATGAACAAAGCAGAGTTGATGTAAGGGAATACCGTTTCGCAAAACACACTCGCCGAAACATAAAATTCAAGCCCTTGCCATTTCTCGACGCCATTGACCATTGTGTTGATGTATTGTGGGAGATGTCTTTACCCTTCAAACAGCCTGCACCGAGCTGGAATGGAATGATGCACATGCTACATAAAGACTGTGATCATCCGGGGTTGTCTTCGGTAATCTTCCTGCCCATCATTGACATGTGTTCCGGAGACAAGTCATGTATCTTCTCTACTCTTGAGTATCTGTGCAACCTTGCTGATAAACACCAATCTGCTGCAGTTGTTACATTCGATCAGCCACTCTACTGGAAAGCGTCAGAAATCAAACACGAGGTGCCTGAAGACAGCCCTTTCAAGATGTTGTCCTGATGCTTGGGAGCTTCCACACATTGATGAATCTTATGGGTGCCATAGGAACGTTGATGGATAGGAGTGGAATCAAAGAGATCTTGGGAACAATTTACGGTGACAATGCTGTGCAACACATCATGACTGGAAAGGCAGTTCAGCGTGCAGTTCGTGGCCATCTCCTCCTTGACCAGTGTCTTACTCAGCAAGTTGCAGACAAAGTACTTTGCGACAATCCCGGGTTTGCAGGCCTGTTGCAAGAACTTGAGCAGTTGTATGCTCGGACACTGACAGGGGAGAGTGACTTGAATTCGGTCATCACTTCTACCTTAGTGAAATTTTCCACCTCTTGTCCACCAAAAGAAATGGATTATCCACTCACTCTCACACCAGTAAACTATGGCTGAATTAACAACAGATGGTTGGAATTGAAAAGGAGCTTATCGAGGCCGATAGTACAGGATCCTGACTGATGCACCTTCATGCTGTAGCCGAACATTTGCCCATTCTTGCAGCTGCTGGGCATGGGAACTATGTGAAGGCCGCCTACCTTTACCTCCAGTCTATGACCACTCTGGAAGATGATATGCCATCAGTCTTCCATAGATTTATGAATGGCTTGCATGTTGTAAGGCGGACTGATCAGTACTGGGCAGGCCTGAGTTGCGACCTAGTCATCGAGCAAGCTCTGATGCGCTCCCTAAAAACTGCAGGAGGACTCACCAGAGGAAGTGGAATGTTCGAACATCAGAGGGCCTTGTGGACTCTGTCTGTGCCAGTGTCCTCTTCCTACAGTGATGCAATGCAGGGTTTCACTCACCAGAGCTTTGTCACCAGTGAACAACACAAGGAGGCAAGAACGTCAAGGACGAGAAGAGATCGTGAAGACCTGGAGAAAATTGCAGATAAACTCAAGACCTTTTCACCTTTCTCTGATGAAGTGTCTCTTTGCAACATTATCACCGGTGTCAGTGCAAATAAGGATGTGAATGTCCATAACCTGTTCACCATTGGCAGAGAAATAGTGGCAACAATGGAGGGTCAATCACTGTTTTCAGTTAAGTACAAGCGGTCAATGAAAGCCAAGACCCTGGCATCCAGTGAGGCTATTGATGTTGCTAAGGACAAAACAATAGACCCTGCTATAGACCCCCGGATACTTCACCCGTGCCAGAAACACTTCTGAAAATAATTCACTGCATTTGTTCTCATGGTTGTAGTACACTTCGGTGCACTTACAAAAGACACGGACTTACCTGTTCACGGGTATGCGGACCATGACAAGAAGGGCATTGTGACAATGAGTGAGGAAGCAGTGTCTGATGATGAAAATAGTGACTATTGACCTGACACGCTTATTCAGTGATGAAGTAGGTCTTAAAATGCACTGTGTATTAATTCTATAATTTCTAGAAATGTACATACCGTATATGTCATGACGTCATTGATGACGTCATGACCTCGCCTGTCCATGTAGTTAGTATAAAACTTTGTATAAAAATTGTTATATGAAAATATATTATTGAAAATGCAAACTCTTCTGTAACCTAAAGCTGCAGCTTTGAAATAGGGAAATATTCGTTATTTTTAGTGCGATGGCTGTCATCGTATTATGACGTCATAGTTAGGACCTTTGTGGTGATCAATTTTTGGAAAACTTTTAATATGTTTTTCCCCACATATAATAGTAATAAAAAAAAATCATAAAACGCTTTCTTGGAATTTGTTCCGGGTCAAACTGTATTTTGACTGGACTAACTGCAGTGTTCTCACAATCAGCACGTGCATGGCAGTTCTCTCGGTAAGCTAAATTATCGCGAGAACTGCAGTGGACGCAGACTTCCGGTGGTGGGACAGGTAAGACCTTATATAAATTAGGAGACATGTGTAATAAGCTGCTTTTACGCAGTTACTACACATGTGACTAATCATTAGATGCGGTTTTACTGCATCTAATGATAGTCTATGGTAAATTTACGGTGCGGCTACGGAGCAGACATGCTGTGTTCTGGAAAGATGCGCCACATGTCCGTTTCCGCGGGTCTGCCGCCTGCGTCTTTTAACGCATAGTGGAGACACGATTTCATGAAATCCCCTCCACTATGTTGTAACATCTGGATGCTGCGTGTTTGACGCTGCAGCTCTGTGCAGCGTCAAACACGCAGCGTTTCCTGACAGTGGAAACACACCCTGATATTTTACCTGGCCGTTCACCTCTTGGCTTTTGAATGGATGGATGGACAGACTTACAGTAATACCGTATTCTTCCAAATGTCACGGCACTCATATGATGCAGTTTGATAATTTTCTTGGCTGAGAGATAGCTATCGATGAGCAGGATGATGCTGTTTTTCTGTTCTTGGGAAATCTACTTCATGGCTGCTCCTTGATTTGGACCAGTGTTCTTTCGCTTGATAATCAACCTAATAACACACTGAGCTATTGGGGAATGTGACAACAGGTTCTGACAAGGATGACAAGAATCTGCATAACTAATCATATTCTAAATGTCAAATTTATGTATGAGATAGCAAAGATAATTGTATATAAAATGATGGCCTCATGTTCAAAGCAGTAGTGGATGGTGAGATATAGAGCTTTTGCTCGTCAGTGTATACATGGCCTTGTCGTGGTGTTATGACTTAAAATGTGATGTGTGCCAGATTACAAGAAATTTAGACCTAAAATTGTGGTGCAAATGATACTAATCAAGAGGAGATATAATGTTAAATAAAAGTTTAGAAAGATGCACCAAATATATGATCTGGCAGGAACCATTGTTATTCAGACTGTCTAGTCTAAGTCTGTACTCTCTAAATATATAGAAAGACTGAATTAGTATGGTCTATATCTTTTGTCTGTCACCATTGATTTCCTTGTGATGTCCATAAATGCTCCCATTACATCCTTGTTCCTCAAAGTGTATATTAAAGGATTCAGCATTGGGGCTATAACACTGTAGAACAAAGCGGCCATTTTGCCTTGGTTCACTATATGGATCGATCCAGGTCTCATGTATATGAAAATGATGGCTCCATAAAAGAGGGATACAACTGTAATATGTGAAGCACTAGTGGAGAAGACTTTCCTCCATCCTACAGATGTGCTTGAGTATGCTGGAATGATGTCGCCATATGTAATAAGAATAAGGAAAAATGAACCCATCACCACCAAAAAAGCAAAGATGGAGGTAACAGTCTAATTAGTTGATGTATCAGCACAGGCCAGCTCTAGGACTGAAGGAATCTCATAAAATAATGATTTTTTTTCATTAGGACCACAGAAAGGCATTTGCAGTGTAAAACTGTGTATACAATAGTGTTTATTAAGCCTGCAAGAAAGGAACCAGTTGCCATCTTACTGCACAAGGCCACATATCGGTCATAGGCCATTGACATCAATAGATAGCACTCTGTCGATCCATAAGACAGATGTATTAACGTTTGACTAAAACAACCTTTAAAATATATGCTTTCTCTCACTGCCAAGTAATTAATAAGAATTTTTAGAACAGTACTTGATGTGTACCAAAAGTGGGCTTATCCTACTGAGAATGCCAATCGTTATGTTACCAAGTGATATAATAAAGCATGGTAAAAATACAGTATAAGGAACAATATTATCTGAATATTTCGGCGACTGGTAAGTCCAAGAAGTATAAATTGCTCAACTGTTGTGTAGCTCCACATATTCATACCAATGCCAGGCTTCTGTTGATAAAAATGTAATAGTAAAATTTTTAATTGATAAAAGTTGTTTGTTTAAGGTTTATTCGGTGGCCAGTTTTTCATGGCTGCAACTCATAACCTATTATTCTTAAGGGATGTTCACATGTCCATGTTTTTTAGTGGACTTAAGGTACCGTCACATTAAGCGACGCTGCAGCGATATCGACAACGATGCCGATTGCTGCAGCGTCGTTGTGTGGTCGCTGGAGAGCTGTCACACAGACAGCTCTCCAGTGACCAACGATGCCGAAGTCCCCGGGTAACCAGGGTAAACATCGGGTTACTAAGCGCAGGGCCGCACTTAGTAACCCGATGTTTACCCTGGTTACCAGTGTAAATGTAAAAAAAAACAAACACTACATACTTACATTCTGGTGTCTGCCGCGTCCCCCGGCATCCGCTTCCCTGCACTGTGTAAGTGCCGGCCCTAAAGCACAGCGGTGACGTCACCGCTGTGCTTTGCTTTCCGGCCGGCACTGACACATTCAGTGCAGGAAGCTCTGAGCAGCAGCGCGGACGCCGGGGGACGTGACAGACATCAGAGGGTGAGTATGTACTGTTTTTTTTTTACTTTTACAATGGTAACCAGGGTAAATATCGGGTTACTGAGCGCAGCCCTGCGCTTAGTAACCCGATATTTACCCTGGTTACCATTGTAAAACATTGCTGGCATCGTTGCTTTTGCTGTCAAACACGACGATACACGCCGATCTGACGACCAAATAAAGTTCTGGACTTTCAGCAACGACCAGCGATATCACAGCAGGATCCAGATCCCTGCTGCCTGTCAAACACAGCGATATCATTATCCAGGACGCTGCAACGTCACGGATCGCTATTGTTATCGTTGTTAAGTCGCTCAGTGTGAAGGTACCTTAAGTAATGCACACCAAATCATGTAGACGTCCCATTTCTAGCCGAGTCATTAATCAAACGTGTATTTGCACAGAAAAAAATGGACTGTATCAGTGAGCTGTACTTTTTTCATGATCGTTTTATAGAAGTTTGAGAAAACTTCTCGTATGCAAAAAATGAAACAAAAAAAACCAAATGATACATTGACAAAACATTGATAAAAATCTGTTTAAAAACAATGAACAAAATAATCAGTCAGTTTTTTTGTGTATGTGCAAAATCAGTGATGTCAGAATAAGGCCTTATAGTAAGACAATGCATTAATGAAAAGAGTCAAAGCTTGTGGAAGATAATAACACTGGATCACGTGGATCATAAAGTCAGTGACTGAAAGAGGCTCACCAGCTTATCAATATTTTTCAAAGCAGCAACATTGTTATATAATAAGAGTAACAGTACTCATCTACTCTCTTCATTTGATATCTTGCTCCAAACCTCTTACTCCAAATCTTTCTTTATAGACCGATAGCACTTGACCGCTGTAGCCAATCGCTTGAGGAACGAATAGTACTGTATATTTTATAAGTTAGGTCGGGGTCCCACTAGTGAATCACATGATGTGAAAGCATCATATGCGATATGCTAATGACACTTAGCTCCTGCTCTGTGCTCCGATCCTCTCACATGAGAGAATAGCAGCACAGCTTCGGGAAAGATGGAGAACTGAATTTCTCCATCTCCTCTGCTGCCACCGTTGGCGGGAACCGCACCACACTCTAGTGACATCCGAATACAGTGCGATGTTTCACACACACACACCCATAGACTTACATGGGTGCGTGCGATCCGAATTTGGCATGCAATCACAGCACGCTGCAATTTTTATCCCTGTCCGATAGCTAACCGATCGGAGCAGGAAAGAAAACGCCATTGAGAGCCGAAGCATAGGATTAAATTGGTACTAATGCAGATTTTTAATCGGACTGCATTCGCCCGATTTAATCACAAGTGGGAGCGAGCCCTTAAGATCTACAGCAGCTGTTTGTTTTTTTTATCTAGAGCCATGTGCTTTCAGCATTATATTTTAAAATACTTTTTGAGGTTAGGTTGACATCTCAATATGTTAAAAGGCAATTGTGCAAATTCCATCATTTTTATGGGATCAAATAATTGAACTATTCTTTTCTCTTAAATTGAATTCATTGACTAATAACAGGCTCCACCTGGTGCCGAATGCGTCTGCTCTCATAACAGATATTCCCTGCCAGAAATTACAAAGGTCAACAAGTTTTTGTGAAAAAAAAGCTATAAATTGTGAAATGTTAGTTGGAGTTTTTGTTACATAACTCTACATTGTATTTTCAAGTGCAAGTATAATATACTACAAAAACTGTAGTACAAATACCTGACTACAGTCATATAGAAATCACACATGAACTGTAGTAACCTTATTATTACATTTATGCTCACCTGGTTTCATATACTAGCCATATGTGACATTGCTGTAAAAATGAAGGAATTATTCACACATGGATTATTTCAATATTTCTTCCCATTCTTTATGTTAATGTAACATGCTTGCTGTAGACACTGATCGTAAGAGTCTTTAGAAGTTGTGTTCACTTTTTTCTAAGCCAGAATTTGTCTGACTTTCAGGTTCCCCAATGAGCAATTAATGAGCTGTAGCCAAAGGTATTAGCTTACACAAGGGATCATAGTGTCCCAAAATGTAGATAGGAAAATAATAATTAAATAATAGTAAATGTTAACAAAGTCTGCAACTTGGATAAAATTCTTACTGAATTGCTTACGGTAAACTTTTTAGTGCTCTAATTTATACACATACATTTCTTTCTATCTAATATATAAAGCTGAATGTGTGTATGAGTGTGTATGTATGTGTGTGTGTATGTCCGGGATTGGCATCTGCACCGTCGCAGCTACAGCCACAAAATTTTGCACAGTCACACGTCTGGACCCCAAGAGCGTCATAGACTATGTTGTGAGGCAAAATTTTAACCCCGCGCGTTCCAATTCACCAAACAATTTTGCCCCTATCTACATAATGGGGAAAAAGTGAAAGGAAAAGTGTTGGAGGCAAATTGACAGCCAGGAGGAAATGGCATACAGGTATATACTATATACAGGGGAGATGATATACACGTATATACTATATACCGGAGGACATGATATACAGCTATATATTCTATACAGGAGGAGATTACATACAGGTATATACTATATACAGGTCAGATGACATACAGGTATATACTATATAGAGGGGAGAGGACATACAGGTATATACTATATACAGGGGAGATGACTTACAGGTATATACAATATACAGGAGATGACATACAGGTATATACTATATACCGGAGATGACATACAGGTATAAACTATATACAGGGGAGATGACGTACAGGTATATACAGAAGATGACATACAGGTATATACTATATACAGGGGGATGACATACCGGTATATACTACACTGTGTTCCAAATTATTATGCAAATAATATTTCCTCATATTTTCTCTAAATTACCTATCTGAATTGCAGTCATTGTTATTTTCCGGTCATCTACTATTCTAGTATAATTGCAATGTTTTGGAACAAACTGCCTATGAAAACAGTATCTTTTTTAAAAAAAATAAACACTCAAAATGCATGTTCCAAATTATTATGCACAGCAGAGTTTTCAACATTTTTTTTTTATTTTGAACAAAAAATGGTCAATTGTGAAGTTATAAGCATTATCAGCTTATTACAAAATGAAATCAAACAGTTTTCAAGTGAAAACTTTATTCTAGGTGATGTTACATTTGCACATAGGACCTCTTGTTCGAAAGAAGCTTCTGAACTCTCTCGTCCATTTAATTTGTCAGTTTTTGGATGGTTTCTGCTTCAATTGTTTTGCATGTGGACAGAATACCCTCCCAGAGCTGTTGCTTAGATGTGAACTGAATCCCGCCATCATAGACACTCCTTTTGATGATGCTCCAGAGGTTCTCAATGGGGTTGAGGTCAGGGGAAGATGGTGGCCACACCATAAGTTTGTCCTCTTTTATGCCCATAGCAGCCAGAGATGCAGATATGTTTTTTGCAGCATGAGACGGTGCATTATCATGCATGAAAATGATCTTGCTGCGGAAAGCACGGTTCTTCCTCTTGAACCATGGCAGGAAGTGTTGTTTTAGAAACTCCACATAGATTATCGAGTTCATCTTTACCCCTTCAGGGATCATAAAGGGGCCGACAATCTCTCTCCCCATGATTCCAGCCCAAAACATTACTCCACCTCCTTCTTGTTGGTGCCTTAGCCGTGTTTTCATGGGGTGTCCATCAACCAGCCATCCTCCACTCCATCCATCTGGACCACCGAGCGTTGTACGACACTCATCGTTGAACAAAACAGTTTGGAAGTCAGTCTTCATGTATCGTTTGGCCCACTGGAGCCATTTCTGCTTGTGTGCAGTGGATAGAGATGGTCGACAGGATGGCTTATGCACCTCTGAAGGACCCTGCATCTTGTTGTCCTGGGGACGTTGGAGGCATCAGCAGCTTCAAAAACTTGTCTGCTGCTATGACAAGGCATTTTTGCAGCTGCTCTTTAACCTTACGCAATTGCCTGTTGGAAAGAGTCCTCAATTTTTCCTTATCAGCACGCACACGTGGGTGCTGGGAATCAGCTACATACTTCTTAATTGTGCGATCATCACGATGAAGTGTCTTGGCAATGTTGATTGTAGTCATGCCTTGACCTAAATACTCCATAATTTGTTGCTTCTCAGCAGCCGACACATCCTTTATCTTTCTCATTTTGGCAAAAAATGTAGGCTGCTTAATAATGTGGAACAGCCTTCTTAAGTAATCTTGCCTTTATTTGGACACACCTGCCAAACTAATTTGCACAGGTATCTGCAATTGCTTTCAGTGATATAAAGAGCCCTGACACACATCACCATCAATGAGTTTAAATGACAAACAAAAAAATTCTAACTTTATCATTCATTAAACAGCATTGAGAATACATTTAAAATATAACTTTTAATTATATATATTAAAACTACCTTATAGAAAAATAGTGACAAAGTGTAAATAAAATATAAAAATTCACTTATCCACTATATGTCCAATCGGACTAAATAATATAGGTGTACCAATGTCCCTTTTAATAGACACCCTATATCATATCAGAATAATCAGTTCCAATTCCGATCAACAATTAGATTGGATACCAAATCACATATATTCGTGGACCGTGAGGCTAAATCAAAAGGATCCTAATAAGACATACAATGCTTGATCCATAGAGCACTTAACACGGTCTCTATGTGGACTTGCTTGCTTGGGTACATATATCAATTTCCACAATGTTTAAGAAAAACAAGGTAATTAGGAAAGATCTCACCCATCAGCAGTTCAGGTACCGACCATTACTTCCTCATTTTCCAAACAGCCGGTTTCCATACACAGGAGTGGGGCACTCTCAACCTGTTATGCCCTGTGAAGGCTAGTACGGCCCTGTCCCCATTAACTCCCGCCCTTACAAGGGCAGTCCACAGCTGACCCTTACAACATCAGCCCTACTTGTCCCTGTGTGTCCCAACGCGTTTCATCAACTCTTAGAATCATCAGGGGAAATTCACACTCTGTTAGGGGACATAACTATTTCCAGAAAAAATGGGGGTTCTCTCTCTCTGACTCTCGGGCTCTCAGTGGTCACGCCACCCCGCCCGCATCAGTTACCTATATAGATTAACTCCCTTCAGGTCAGAAAAAATTATGAAGGAGTTCTCCAATCACAATGACTCACCCATTAAGATTCCGCCGCTAATACACGCCCGCTGTCATATTGCACGCGTATCTAAAGATGGCCGCTTAACTTCCGGTTCACACAACAGAAGCTCTAACAAAAGCGTCCGTGGCTCACCATAGTTACCGCTTGCCGCACATATGCGGCCTGTGCATCCAATGGTGATCGTACGACTTCCGGTGTACCATCCGGAAGTCTCTCCTGAGACGCATAATGCATTCCACGGAGAAATTTACTAATGGCCAATATCAATGACGTAGTTTATCACGTCATATTTCTCTCGCTTGCGGTAATTTAGAAAGGGCGGAATAATTATCTACATTTACATATAAACCCATGATATATACAGGGGAATAACAAGATAGAGTTACACACCACAGAGTTTTTACATATATAGCAACCTCATAGAGCGTTACCTATTTGTACCAGAAATTTACATTATTTTTGCATATACTAGAGCCACGACAAACCGTGGATCACCGCACTAAATAGGACACTGTGATGCTTTTTTACCCCCACGGGGGCCCATCAGCCTAGGTGCTAATCTGTCTTTTACTCCATCACTATTAATCCTCTAATAATGGGATTTTATCCTCAGAATTGGCGCTGTCAGGTTCATTCTATTTAAATACAGTATTGACAGTCTAATAGCTATCTCTGTTAGGGTACCGTCACACAGTGGCATTTTCATCGCTACGACGGCACGATTCGTGACGTTCTAGCGATATAGTTACGATCTCGCAGTGTCTGACACGCAGCAGCGATCAGGGACCCTGCTGAGAATCGTACGTCGTAGCAGATCGTTTGGAACTTTCTTTGGTCGCTGGATCTCCCGCTGTCATCGCTGGATCGTTGTGTGTGACAGCGATCCAGCGATGCGTTCGCTTGTAACCAGGGTAAACATCGGGTTACTAAGCGCAGGGCCGCGCTTAGTAACCCGATGTTTACCATGGTTACCAGCGTAAAAGTTAAAAAAAACAAACCGTACATACTCACCATCTGATGTCCGTCAGGTCCCTTGCCGTCTGCTTCCCGCTCTGACTGACTGCCGGCCGGAAAGTGAGAGCAGATCACAGCGGTGACGTCACTGCTGTGATCTGCTCTCACTGTACGGCGGCACTCAGTCAGAGCGGGAGGCAGACGGCAAGGGACCTGACGGACATCAGATGGTGAGTATGTACGGTTTTTTTTTTTTTACTTTTACGCTTGTAACCACGGTAAACATCGGGTTACTAAGCGCGGCCCTGCGCTTAGTAACCCGATGTTTACCCTGGTTACCAGCGAACCTCGGCATCGTTGGTCGCTGGGGAGCTGTCACACGGACCGCTCTCCAGCGACCACACAACGACTTACCAACGATCACGGCCAGGTCGTATCGCAGGTCGTGATCGTTGGTAAATCGTATAGTGAGACGGTACCCTTAGAAGCAGACACTCGTTCATAGATTTAGACAAAGCAGCTATAATTCAATTGCTCATTGAGCCCTCTTGGGGCCACCGTATTCAGATGGAAAATCCATCTGGTTTCTTTTTGTAATATTTTTTTGTCCCAATTGCCACCTCTCACAGGCTTCGCCACTTTTTCAATACCCATAAATGTAATGGAATCTATGTTACCCCCTTGACAGATATACACATGGCGAGCAATGGGGGTCTCTCTCTTATGGACGCTGTCCCCAATATGCTCCCCTATCCTTTGTTTGAACTCTCTGATGGTTTTTCCCACGTAAACCTTCGTCCAAAATACATTTTAATTCAGCAGTGTATTCCACAGTTGGATTACTACTCAGAATTTCATAGCTATTGCGATCATTCAAAAGGGTCTCACACATCTTCTGATATTCTCCTGTATCCAGGACAACCACATTGCCACCCTTATCTGAAGGTTTAATCACAATGTGGTTGTCCTGTTCCAGCTGTTGAATAGTCATCATTTCAGCTTTTGTACAGTTAAACTTTTTACAAGCGATCCTCCTCTGTAGATGTCTAAGATCCTGTATCACAAGGCTCTCAAAAACATCCACAGCAGAAACATCACCCGTCTGTGGGGGCATTCTCGTGCTTCTGTTCTTCAAATCTGTAAAAGGGCCTTTACCCAATGTGTTGGGATTTACCTCCCCAATACTTTGTAGCAATCTTACATCAGATAATAAATCTACCGGTATCCCCATATCACTACAGGTGCGGTTATCCTGTTTCTGGAAAAAAAATTTCTACCGTAACTTACGTAGAAATAAGTTAAGGTCTTTCACAGAACGAAACAAATCAAAATTACTACTTGGGACAAAAGTAAGGCCCTTTTTTAGAACATGTATTGCTTCCTCACTAAGTACTTTTGTTGACAGATTGACCACCTGTATATCTCCTTGGTTAGACGTACTAGCCGTGGGACAGTTATTACTTAACAGAGCTCTCTCTATGTGGATGGGCGCATTGAGGGGACTCCCTACTTTTTGTTTGGTAACCGACTTCTGAGAGGGTAGCTTTGGTCTAAAAAATGCCCCCCTTGAGTATTCTCAGTTCTATCTAGTCCTCCTCGATTTCCTTGTCCTTTCCCCCTTCCTCTGCCTCTCCCTCTTGATGTTCTATTCCTACCCTCTGTATCCGAAAAATCTGTGTCAGTAGATGATATGTCTGTTTCTAACTCCAGAATATTCGCTTTCGGTCCAATGACCATATAGGCTTTATTGTCCTTGAAGTCTTGAGTATCCCTCAAGTACTGGCGGTGCTTCCGCTCCTTAAGGTGATACTGAAACCGTTCAAGATTTCCTTGTAATTTGTTTTCTTTGACTGAAAAATCTGGTTCGTTTGAAAATTTCTTAGTCACCTCTATCTGCTCTTTTAACTGGTCATTTAATGTATTGAGGGTTTTCTTCTCCTCCTCAAGAAGAAGTGGCATGAGTCGCAAGGAGCTACCTGTTGCCTCTTTCTCCCACTTAGCTATAAAATTAGGATTTTTATGTCTATTTCCGGCAGAGATATTAATTCTTAACCCTCGTGGGACGATGCCTGCCTTAAGGTAATTATCCAGGCTTTGCACCTCCCACCATGATGTCATCTGATCTCTATAGATTTTTGTCAATTCCTTAAATGCTGAATTATATGTCGGAAGGTACTTTTTTGGGGTAAAAGTCTGCTCTGAAAATACCTCTTTAGCTTCAACTAGCCATTGATCCATATTCAGGCCTGTTGATAAGAAACCTGCCATACCAACACAACATAAATAACCAACACCGTGATATAGGGTCAAAGCTCAAGATTCTCTTTCCTTCAAATATTAAACAGCATCGAGAATAAATTTAAAATATAACTTTTAATTATATCTATTAAAACTACCTTATAGAAAAATAGTGACAAAGTGTAAATAAAGTATAAAAATTCACTTATCCACTATATGTCCAACCGGACTAAATAATATAGGTGTACCAATGTCCCTTTTAATAGACACCCTATATCATATCAGAATAATCAGTTCCAATTCCGATCAACATTTAGATTGGATACCAAATCACATATATTCATGGACCATGAGGCTAAATCAAAAGGATCCTAATCTGGAGGAGAGAAGGTTTTTCCACCAACATAGAAGAGGATTCTTTACTGTTAGGGCAGTGAGAATCTGGAATTGCTTGCCTGAGGAGGTGGTGATGGCGAACTCAGTCGAGGGGTTCAAGAGAGGCCTGGATGTCTTCCTGGAGCAGAACAATATTGTATCATACAATTATTAGGTTCTGTAGAAGGACGTAGATCTGGGGATTTATTATGATGGAATATAGGCTGAGCTGGATGGACAAATGTCTTTTTTCGGCCTTACTAACTATGTTACTATGTTACTATGTTACTATGTTACTAATAAGACATACAATGCTTGATCCATAGAGCACTTAACACGGTCTCTATGTGGACTTGCTTGCTTGGGTACATATATCAATTTCCACAATGTTTAAGAAAAACAAGATAATTAGGAAAGATCTCACCCATCAGCAGTTCAGGTACCGACCATTACTTCCTCATTTTCCAAACAGCCGGTTTCCATAGGAGTGGGGCACTCTCAACCTGTTATGCCCTGTAAAGGCTAGTATGGCCCTGTCCCCATTAACTCCCGCCCTTACAAGGGCAGTCCACAGCTGACCCTTACAACATCAGCCCTACTTGTCCCTGTGTGTCCCAACGCGTTTCATCAATTCTTAGAATCATCAGGGGAAATTCACACTCTGTTAGGGTACATAACTATTTCCAGAAAAAACGGGGGTTCTCTCTCTCTGACTCTCGGGCTCTCAATGGTCACGCCACCCCGCCCGCGTCAGTTACCTATATAGGTTAACTCCCTTCAGGTCAGAAAAAATTATGAATTATGAAAGTTATATTTTAAATTTATTCTCAATGCTGTTTAATATTTGAAGGAGAGAGAATCTTTGGCTTTGACCCTATATCACGGTGTTAACCTTATCATTCCTAAACTCTTTGTGCATAATAATTTGGAACACAGTGTATTTACAGGGGAGATGACATACAGGTATATACTCTATACAGGGGAAATGTCATACAGGTATATACTATATACAGGAGGTGACATACATGTTTATACTATATACAGGAGGTGACATACAGGTATATACTATATACAGGGGGATGACATACAGGTATATACTATATACAGGAGGTGACATACGGTATATACTATATACAGGGGGATGACATACAGGTATATACTATATACAGGAGGAGATGACTTACAGGTATATACTATATACAGGGGAGATGACATACACGTATATACTATATACAGGAGGAGATGACATACAGGTATATGCTATATACAGGGGAGATGACATACACGTATATACTATATACAGGAGGAGATGACATACAGCTATATACTGTATTATATATAGGAGGAGATGACATACAGGTATAGGGGGAAATGAGGTGTGGGGGAAAATGAGAGGAGTGAGGGGAAAATGAGAGACGTGAGGGGGAAAATAAGAGATGTGAGGGGGAAAATGAGAGAAGTGAGGTGCTATAACTAACAGTTAGTTACTATGCCTGGGCAAAGCTGGGCTCTTCAGCTAGTAACATATAAATTAACAAGAGAACCTGGTTTAACTGGGCAAATGTTCACAATTAGCTATATTTGGCACTCACACAATGAATTGTGTGTGTCTGCTGGGGGTCTGCCGGGGGTCTGTGCGGGGCTGACGGGGGTCTGTGCAGGGCTGTTGGGGATCTGTGAGGGGCTGTCGGGGGTCTGTGCGGGGCTGTCGGGGCTGTCCGGGGTGAGCGAGGCTGTGTGGGGGTCTTTGTGTGTGTGTGTGTGCGTGCGTGCGTGCAGGCATCGTCCGATGGGACTGCAAGTCACATCGGGCTATGCCTGCTACAGTGACAGTGACTGACACATTAGCTAATGTGTTGAATGTAAAAAAAACAAAAAAACATACACATATATACAGTACATACAACATACAGTAAATACAACATACAGTACATACAACATATGACCTACAGAACATACTACATACAACAGTACATACAACATACAGTACATACAACATATGACCTACAGAACATACTACATACAACAGTACATACAACATACAGTACATACAACATATGACATACAGAACATACTACATACAACAGTACATACAACATATGACATACAGAACATACAACATACAACAGTACATACAACATATAGCAGTACATGCAACATATAACATACAGTACATACAACATATGACAGACAGAACATACACTAGTACATACAACATATAAGATACAGTACATACAACATACAGTACATACATCACATGACATACTGAACATACTACATACAGCATATGACATACAGAACATACAACATACAACAGTACATACAACATACAGTACATACTGTACAAACAGAACATACAACATATAACATGCAGCACATACAACATAAAACATATGACATACAGTACATACAACATACAACAGAATATACAACATATATCACATACAACAGTATATACAACATACAACAGTACATACAACATAACACGCAGTGCATACAACATATGACATACAGAACATACTACATACAACATATGACATACAGAACATACTACATATAACATACAACATATGACATACAGAACATACTACATACAACATATGACATACAGAACATACATCATACAACAGTTCATACAACATACAGTACATACTGTACATACAACATACAATAGAACATACAACATATAACAGACAGCAAATACAACATACAACAGTACATACAACATATGACATACAGTACACACAACATACAACAGTACATACAACATACAATGTACTATACAATACTGCATAGATGTAGATAGATATATAGATAATTAGATAGATATATGGATAGATATAGATTATCTATCCATATATATCTATCTACATCTATCCATAGATATATCTATAGATAGATATATGAATAGATATATCTATCTGTCTCATTCCTTCTGTCTATCTATCCCATTCTTTCCATCTATCTACTATCTATCTGATAGAAGGAATGAGATAGATAGATGATAAATATAATAGATAGATAGAAGGAATGAGATAGATGATAAATATAATAGATAGATAGATAGATAGATAGATAGAAGGAATGAGATAGATAGATGATAGATACAATGGATAGATAGAAGGAATGAGATAGATAGATGATAGATAGAATAGATAGATAGAAGGAATGAGATAGATAGATGATAGATAAAATGGATAGATAGAAGGAATGAGATAGATAGATGATAGATAGAATAGATAGATAGAAGGAATGAGCTAGATAGATAATAGATAGATCTACAGTATAGATAGATAATATCTATCGATCTATGTATAGATCTATCTATAGATCTATCTGTCATCTATCCAGCTAGCTCATTCCATCTATTTATCTATCTATTCTATCATCTACAGTATCTATCTCCTTCCTTCTATCTATCTATCTATCTATCTATCTATCTATCTATCTATCTATCTATCGAATGATCGTACAAAAACAAAAGTAGATTTATGCCACCCACAAGTTCAGCAGCTGTTAAAGCATTTGAGGAAGCTGTTAAATTTGATATTGAACAGCTCAGATGTAGAGGTGTGACAGAATATAGACGTCCAAACATCTTGAAGGAGGAAATGGAAGCCGTATGGGAACTTGTCCATGACAACGACATCATCATCAAACCCGCAGATAAAGGGGGTGCTGTCGTCGTCATGGACAGGCGAGCATATATTGCAGAAGTCATGAGACAGCTAAATGACGATAGTATATATAGTAAACTAGATGGGGATCCTAAGTTTGGTATACAGGAAGAGATCAAAAAATGTTTATCAGAAGCAATGAATGCATTTATAATAGATCAAGAACTATATAATTATTTATTTGAAGAAAATCCACGCACCCCAGTGTTATATATAACACCTAAAATACACAAAACTTTGGTCGACCCTCCGGGGCGACCAATAGTTTCAGGTGTAGGCTCTATCTTTAATAAAATGAGTATCTTCCTAGATAGAATACTAAACCCCATCACAAAGGAATGTAAGTCCTACATAAAAGACACTACGGATTTTTTGGCGAAAATAGAGGCTATACAACTGAAGGATGAGGTGGTCTTAGCATCCTTTGACGTTGTTTCCCTCTATACTTCCATTAATCATGAGAGAGGTGTAAAAGCAATAGAAAAGATGTTGGACACAAAACAATACACAATTGAGGGTAAGAACTTCCTACTACAGATGTTGGAAATTATATTAAGACGCAACTACTTTATGTTTAGTGATGCGTTTTATGCACAAAAACAGGGAACAGCTATGGGGGCCAATATGGCCCCTTCATACGCTAACCTGGTTATGGAGGTCCTGGAGGAGGACCTCGTCTATGTGTCCCACCACTTCCGGCATGTGCTGAGGTGGTGGAGATACATAGACGACGTCTTCCTCCTCTGGACAGGTACAGAAATGGAATTGAATGAATTCCATACATACCTGAATTCAATAGATCAAACAATCAAGTTCACTTTAGTAAAATCTCGGACAAAAATTCAATTCTTAGATGTGTTGGTGGAACAAAAAAATGGTCAACTTCTAACTACATTTTTTATAAAGGATACGGACAGGAACAACCTATTATTATATGATAGCCAACATCCGACCTCAATGAAAAGATCTATTCCCCTGAGTCAATTATTAAGAGTGAGACGTATAGTTAAAGAAGAAAATACAACTGATATAACAATAGATCGGTTAATTAAAAAATTCTTGGATAGAGGATACCCTAGGGAATTATTGGAAAAAACAAAAAGTGAGGTAATGGCAAAAGATAGATTGCAACTAATTAAAAGTGAGCCGCAAGGGAAGCGAAAAAGTATACAAAAAAGAGTCCCGTTTGTCTCTACGTACAGTACACTGAAGAGAGTAGGGAAATAGCCAGTATTATTAATAAACATTGGACCATGTTAGGGAGATGTATACCGAAAATACAAGAATTTAAAAATCCACCGCTGTATTCATACAAAAAAAGTAGAAATATTAAAGATATGGTTATCAAATCAGTTATTGGCACTAATAAAAAAGGTACTCAGAGGTCACTAACGGGTTCCAAAAGAAATGACTGTTTCCCTTGCCTAAACTGTGTTAACTGCACATATATGGTAAAGGGACCTACATTTACACACCCAAAGACAGGAAAGGTATATGAGATTAAACAATTTCTCACATGTAGCTCAGAGTATGTTATTTATATACTTATGTGCCCTTGCAAGCTATGGTATGTTGGGGAGACAACTTGTGAATTCAAGACAAGGATGAACCAACATAGATATAGCATAAGAAAAAATAGGACTGATCTTCCTGTCCCTAAGCATTTTGTAGACTGCAAACATACGGAGAAGGATCTAAAATGTAAAATTATTGATGCTGTCCCAATACAGAGAAGGGGAGGTGATAGGGAATTGATACTCAAAAAAAGAGAACTTAGGTGGATATATGAATTAAACACATTAAGACCTGAGGGTTTGAACGCTGACTTTAAGATGCATACAGTTATTTGATAGTCTGTTGTATAATATTATTGGTCACCAAGACACAGTAATGTGATTACTAGTTTTTAACTTAGGAAATGCTGTGATGTAACAACAATGCCATCTTTTCCTAATTTTATTATATTTTGTATTTTTTGCGTAGAATGTGACTGGTGCTCTATCAAGTGGAATACCGCCGGAGTGGAGTTTGCTAAAATGGAGGACAACAAAATTTCAAAAAAATTTCAAAAATGTTTTCCAAATGCTCTATTATTTATATTCCGTAATACGCTACTGTGTTGGACCGTGGTTTTGATCAATAAAAAGCAGTGAAAATGTTACATTGTCTCCTCATTAATTAAGCTTTAATAGTGACCATATATCAGGATAAGGGTGCTACCGCTTTGTACAGCTGGGGCCGTGAGCGGCTCGACCTGAGAGGGTTGAGCTGATACCAGCTAGTTAGCTGTATGACTTCCGGACTTTGGCTTGTAGTAAGCTAAGCCCGGAATGTCAGGGTGGAATTATGCACTATAAATATCCATTAAATATACAGTGGGGCAAAAAAGTATTTAGTCAGTCAGCAATAGTGCAAGTTCCACCACTTAAAAAGATGAGAGGCGTCTGTATTTTACATCATAGGTAGACCTCAACTATGGGAGACAAACTGAGAAAAAAAAATCCAGAAAATCACATTGTCTGTTTTTTTAACATTTAATTTGCATATTATGGTGGAAAATAAGTATTTGGTCAGAAACAAAATTTCATCTCAATACTTTGTAAAATATCCTTTGTTGGCAATGACAGAGGTCAAACGTTTTCTGTAAGTCTTCACAAGGTTGCCACACACTGTTGTTGGTATTTTGGCCCATTCCTCCATGCAGATCTCCTCTAGAGCAGTGATGTTTTTGGCTTTTCGCTTGGCAACACGGACTTTCAACTCCCTCCAAAGGTTTTCTATAGGGTTGAGATCTGGAGACTGGCTAGGCCACTCCAGGACCTTGAAATGCTTCTTACGAAGCCACTCCTTCGTTGCCCTGGCGGTGTGCTTTGGATCATTGTCATGTTGAAAGACCCAGCCACGTTTCATCTTCAATGCCCTTGCTGATGGAAGGAGGTTTGCACTCAAAATCTCACGATACATGGCCCCATTCATTCTTTCATGTACCCGGATCAGTCGTCCTGGCCCCTTTGCAGAGAAACAGCCCCAAAGCATGATGTTTCCACCACCATGCTTTACAGTAGGTATGGTGTTTGGTGGATGCAACTCAGTATTCTTTTTCCTCCAAACACGACAAGTAGTGTTTCTACCAAACAGTTCCAGTTTGGTTTCATCAGACCATAGGACATTCTCCCAAAACTCCTCTGGAGCATCCAAATGCTCTCTAGCAAACTTCAGACGGGCCCAGACATGTACTGGCTTAAGCAGTGGGACACGTCTGGCACTGCAGGATCTGAGTCCATGGTGGCGTAGTGTGTTACTTATGGTAGGCCTTGTTACATTGGTCCCAGCTCTCTGCAGTTCATTCACTAGGTCCCCCCGCGTGGTTCTGGGATTTTTGCTCACCGTTCTTGTGATCATTCTGACCCCACGGGGTGGGATTTTACGTGGAGCCCCAGATCGAGGGAGATTATCAGTGGTCTTGTATGTCTTCCATTTTCTAATTATTGCTCCCACTGTTGATTTCTTCACTCCAAGCTGGTTGGCTATTGCAGATTCAGTCTTCCCAGCCTGGTGCAGGGCTACAACTTTGTTTCTGGTGTCCTTTGACAGCTCTTTGGTCTTCACCATAGTGGAGTTTGGAGTCAGACTGTTTGAGGGTGTGCACAGGTGTCTTTTTATACTGATAACAAGTTTAAACAGGTGCCATTACTACAGGTAATGAGGGGAGGAAAGAGGAGACTCTTAAAGAAGAAGTTACAGGTCTGTGAGAGCCAGAAATCTTGATTGTTTGTTTCTGACCAAATACTTATTTTCCACCATAATATGCAAATTAAATGTTAAAAAAACAGACAGTGTGATTTTCTGGATTTTTTTTACTCAGTTTGTCTCCCATAGTTGAGGTCTACCTATGATGTAAATTACAGACGCCTCTCATCTTTTTAAGTGGTGGAACTTGCACTATTGCTGACTGACTAAATACTTTTTTGCCCCACTGTATCTACAGTATCTACCTATCTATCTATCTATCTACCTATCTATCTATCTATCTATCTATCTATCTATCTATCTATCTATCTCTCACGAGATAGATGATAGATAGATATAATAGACAGATAGAAGGAATGAGAGATAGATAGATGATAGATTAGATAGATAGATAGATAGATAGATAGATAGATAGATAGAAATGAGATAGATGACAGATAGATCTATAGATAATATCTATGTATAGATCTATCTATCTATAGATCTATCTGTCATCTCTCTGTCTATCTATCTCATTCCTTCTATCTATCTATCTACTTTCTATCTATATTTATATCTATCTATTATCTATCTATCTATCTATCTATCTATCTATCTATCTATCTATCTATCTATATATCTATCTATATATCTGTGTGTAATGGACTGTGGGTTGGACAAATGTAAAAGAGGAGGTTGGACAAGAAATGACAACACAATTTTTTTTTTGTTCAATAATGCATCTTTATTTAGCTTTCAAAAACGCATAAAAATGCGCAAAAACACACCAAAACCGTGCAAAAAAACGCATAAAAAACACATCTGCGTTTTCTGCCAAGAGATACAGATTCAGTGCAGAAAAATCCGCAGGCAAATCTGCAGCGTGTGCACATACCCTTATAGTGGCAGTGACAGCATGCCTATAGTTCCTTAAGATTGGATGCCGTGCAGTAACTGCAATTATCCATATAAAGCAAAAATGACACAGACACATGATCCAAATTACCTGCCATATATTCGCCCACATTATGTGTCTGCTAGGACTACCAGACCCATCATCATACACTATATATAACTACCGCCGAAAAAGATGATACAATGGTCAATATATAGAAAAAATCAATATAAACTTTATTAACACTTCATTAAAACACTACATTACTCCAAATTGGGACAGAGGGTGAAAAGTGGAACAACAAGTATGCTCTGTGTGAAACATAGGTGACCGACACAATCACCCAGCACCGCAACCAGACTCCATGGTATCTATATACATATTTAGTCAAATCTATGAACCACAGCCAGCTATAACCACTACATGCTCCACTAATTATTCCATAATGTACTAATTTCCTGACGCTGCTTCTCAGACACAATAGGATAAATACACCCGCTTGTCCTAGCTGGTAATTCCCAGAAAAAGACCGTTAAATAGATCAATGATGTTACCTGTATAGCGGGGATACCGGAGTGAGGCTGCAGTCCGGGCGAGAGGGTCTGCAGCCTCACTCTGGTATCCCCGCTATACAGGTAACATCATTGATCTATTTAACGGTCTTTTTCTGGGAATTACCAGCTAGGACAAGCGGGTGTATTTATCCTATTGTGTCTGAGAAGCAGCGTCAGGAAATTAGTACATTATGGAATAATTAGTGGAGCATGTAGTGGTTATAGCTGGCTGTGGTTCATAGATTTGACTAAATATGTATATAGATACCATGGAGTCTGGTTGCGGTGCTGGGTGATTGTGTCGGTCACCTATGTTTCACACAGAGCGTACTTGTTGTTCCACTTTTCACCCTCTGTCCCAATTTGGAGTAATGTAGTGTTTTAATGAAGTGTTAATAAAGTTTATATTGATTTTTTCTATATATTGACCATTGTATCATCTTTTTCAGTGGTAGTTATAGTAACTGCAATTATGCAGAAGCATGTCCCATGTCATGTTATGTTGATTATCCTCTTTCTCTGTCTTTTCCTAAGGCTAGGTTCACATTGCGCTAGGGCAATCCGTTTAGCGCTAGCGCTTGCGGATTGCGCTAACGCAAAGTTTTTGTAGGGGCCGCGTTTAGGGGTCGTGCTAACGTCCCCGCTCTCGCAGATCCCCGATCTGCGAGAGCGGGGAACGGACCTCGGGCGCGCCGCGGACGCTGCAAGCAGCGTCCGAGGCGCGCTACAAAAGAACGGCACATCGCTAGCGCGAGCCAAAAAAGGCACGCGCTAGTGATGCGCTACAGGCAAAATTTACATTGCTGTCAATGGGTGCGCTAACGGACCCGTTGCACGGTGTTAATTGCAACATTTTCGCCGTGCAACGCTGTCCGTTAGCGATCACCCACTAACGCAATGTGAACCTAGCCTTATTTACTGACTTTGGTGAATTTATAAAAAATTCTAGATGATTTAATTTGTTTAAAATTGATCCACATATCACTTATCAAGTGCTGTTCCTTAGTAAGTTAGGACTAGAGTGCTTCATTGTGGAAAGTTGCTTTGGAACATCAGTTGTGTAAAAATGTGGGCTTTAGTCTTGTTAACTGCTGTGATATCACTAACATTTTTCTGTGCGACAAGCTGATATGACATCACCAATGTGTTGGAGACAGGAAAGCTGCAGTGAGAAGGGCCAAAGGGGATGTCCAGTTTCACAAAAAATTAAGCTTAGGCTGAAAAAGGTGTGAAAATATCAAAACAAGCAGTACTTGCCTCAGCAGTGCCTCAGAGCCAGTCTCCGGGATCAGTGGTGGTGCCGAGGTAGACGACCATGTATTGTAGATGTGATGTCGCCATTGCGGCTCAGTAAGCATAGGTAAGTGGGAAGAAGCTGAAAGATCTTGCTTAAAGGGAACCTGTCACCTGAATTTGGCGGGACAGGTTTGCGGTCATATGGGCGGGGTTTTTGGGTGTTTGATTCACCCTTTCCTTACCCGCTGGCTGCATGCTGGCAGCAATATTGGATTGAAGTTCATGCTGTGTCTTCCGTAGTACACGCCTGCGCAAGGCAAGATTGTCTTGTGCAGGCGTGTACTACAGAGGACACAGCATGAACTTCAATCCAATATTGCTGCCAGCATGCAGCCAGCGGGTAAGGAAAGGGTGAATCAAACACCCGAAAACCCTGCCCATATGACCGCAAACCTGTCCTGCCAAATTCAGGTGACAGGTTCCCTTTAAGTGTCAGGGAATTTAGCAGGTAAGTTTAAAGAAACACAACTTTCTAGACCTGTATCTCAACTGACAGAGGAGCTGTATTGTGTGCACACATACTAGTCAGCTGCTGGATAAGGACTGTGAAAGGAAAATACATCTTCTCCTCGGCTGACTGCGTATGGAGGACTGAGGATATTAAAAAATGCTTTGTGTTCAGTAAGTTGAGGCAAGAAGATTGAATTATTATACTGCAATAGCCATTCTCTAGAAGCTCATTGGTATTCGTGCTCCGCATTCACACTGCATGCAGGCACCAGTTTGGGGCCCCGTTGGGGCCTGTGTACGAACCCTGCACGAAACAGGATTCTACTACATCTGAGTGTCCGCCTCCAGTAGGCGTATATGGCCGAAAATGATGCATGTTAAAGGGCAAGTTCCCTCTGCTAGCAACATTATAGTCTATGGTCCGGTCAGCGCATACGTCAGAGTCCTGTTTTGCAAGGAGTTTGGACATAAGCCTCAATGGGGCCACTGAGAGTGTGCCTGAACACAATTTGACAGTACTCTAAGGCTTAAAAAGTGAGGATTGGGACAGTTATTGGACATATTAGACAGATATGTGCATCAAAAGCAGTTTTAACTTCTTGATGGGGTTAAGAGCACTAACACATTGCTTTTGCTCTGGTTTTGTGTGAAATGCCAGGTACTACTTAACTAGGGAAGTTCTGTGAGCTTGCATAACTAAAGCACAACTTTTGATGTTCTTGCATACCCTAACGTGAAAAGTTTGACAGATAACTGGCTTTTTGGCAATGTATTTTAGACAGGAACATGATCAATTATCGGAAACTACTGTACTTATAATAGAATTCATATTACATACAATTCCTCAGCACTCTTGAAATAATTCTAGCAGGCTCTTGATTCAATGTATGCCTAAAAGTAACTAATATCTGTTGCTAATTAATTATGGATTTGCAAAGTTTTTAATTTATTTAGAATGGTTGCTAATGGATTGCTTTGGAGGACAGAATATGTTATATTCTTATTCATTATCTATTTATTCATATCAGTATGGAATTAGTTAATATTACAAAATATTGCATTTATTTCCATTATTAAGTCATTTCTTTGTGACATGATCCTTAGTTTCACTGAGAAACTTCATTGAAACAGTAATCCCCTAGTGAATATGAGTTCTAAGACTCCTTATGTTACATTTACAATTATAAGTCAAGTGTTTCCAGGAGCTTTATTAGTGAAACTGTTGTTACAACAGCTCAGTAGGGAATAACATTAGTCCCAAGTTGTATAATTAAACCAACAATTTTTTTGTACAAAGAAAGTTGGTAATTACACATACTTACATTACAGCTGAGCAATGAAAAATCTTCATGATTTTAGGCAGAAAATAAAAAATGTATTGTCATCAAGGGCCAGATTAAAGAGGCTGTGCATTACTTTTATATTGATCACCTACAGTGGTGAAAAAAAGTATTTATTCAGCCACCAATTGTGCAAGTTCTCCCACTTAAAAAGATGAGAGAGGCCTGTAATTGACATCATAGGTAGACCACAATTATGAGAGTCAAAATGCGAAAACAAATCCAGAAAATCACCTTGTCTGATTTGGCAAGATTTATTTAGCAAATTATGGTGAAAAATAAGTATTTGGTCACCTAAAACATGCAAGATTTCTGGCCCTCACGGACTTGTAATTTCTTTAAGAGACTCATCTGTCCTCCACTCATTACCTGTAATAATGGCACCTGTTTGAACTTGTTATCAGTATAAAAGACACCTATCCACAACCACAACAGTCACACTCCAAACTCCACTATGGTGAAGACACACTAGAAACAAAATTGTAGCCCTGCACCTGGAAGACTGAATATGCAATAATAAGAAAATAGTAGTCATACAAGACCACTGATAATCTCCCTCGATCTGGGGCTCCACGCAAGATCTCACCCCATGGGGTCAAAATGATCACAAGAACGGCGAGCAAAAATCCCAGAACCTCACTGGGGTACCAAAGGCTACCATCAGTAACATACTACACCGCCAGGGACTCAGATCCTGCAGTGCCAGATGTGTCCCCCTGCTTAACCCAGTACATGTCGGGGCCCGTCTGAAGTTTGTTAGCATTTGGATTATCCAGAAGAGTATTGGGAGAATGTCATATGGTTTGATGAAACCAAAGTTGAACTGTTTGGTAGAAACAAAACTCCTCGTGTTTAGAGTAGACAGAATGTTGAGTTGCATCCAAAGAACACCATATCTACTGTAAAGCATGGGGGTGGCAACATCATGCTTTGGGGCTGTTTCTCTGCAAAGGAACCAGGACGACTGATCCATGTATGTGAAAGAATGAATGGGGCCATGTATTGTGAGATTTTGAGTGCAAACCTCCTTCCATCAGCAAGGACAATCTTGCCTTGCGTAGGCGTGTACTACAGAGGACACAGCATGAACGTCAATCCAATATTACGGCCAGCATGCAGCCAGCGGGTAAGGAAAGGGTGAATCAAACACCCAAAAACCCCGCCCATATGACCGCAAACCTGTCCCGCCAAATTCAGGTGACAGGTTCCCTTTAATGACCAAATACTTATTTTCCACCATAATTTGCAAAATAAATCTTGCCAAATCAGACTAGATGATTTTCTGAATTTGTTTTCTCATTTTGACTCTCATAGTTGTGGTCTACCTATGATGTCAATTACAGGCCTCTCTCATCTTTTTAAGTGGGATATCTTGCACAATTGGTGGCTGACTAAATATTTTTTTCCCCACTGTATTTGCAGGATAAATCCTCAATATCACATCAGTTGTGGTCTGACATCCTGCACTCTTGTAAGGAGGAAGACCGGGTACCTGGGTTGCGCTGGGTCTGGAACTGTCGAGGCTGCTTCCCTTATTTTCTGGGGGAAGGCAAAAAGGACTGGACCAGGGCCCTTACCCGGAAGCTGGGGGCATGGTTAAAAGGGAAAGCAAGCGCAGCGTCGGGGAGTTTCCCGCCAGCCGTGAGAGGGGCAAGGTGCGTGCGCAGAGGGGTGCGCAGCCAGGCCGCAACAACAAGTGGCTGATGCCGGAGCCCACCGCAGTAACAGGGAGAGAGCTGGGAGCCCTGATCAGCTAAGCGCTGCACGCCAGCCTAAGAGCCAGGGAAGAGTTCAGGACTGTTCTCTGCTCCCTCACAGTCGGATCGTGGTCTGCAGGATCTAGCTGGAGAAGCATCACGCCAGCTGTTGTCGGCGCTTCAGTCTTGGTGGGAACAGGCAGCGTGCAGCATAGAGAGAGAAGTGCAGCGTGCCCAGTAGCTGACAGATAGCGAGGTACCGTGTCCTTCGTGACCCTGAGTACAGCGCACGTGCCGCAAAGAGAGAACCGGGTACTGGACAGACGTTTTCAGCTCACCTTAAAATCAGACGCCTTCCTGCCTACAGAGGGCCTTGATCGTGCTGCAGCCTTGCCTGTGTTGGCCGCAGCCACTTATGGACTAGGGGCTCAGTGGAAGGTACTGGACACCGACCGCTGCCGCCAGAAGATGGACCACCGTTACCAGCTGAACCTTCTTATACCAGCATTGTGCCAGCCGTTGTTGGCGCTATTGACTCCTGCGCAGCATTCACAAGAAATGCCGTTATCTGAGTCTTTGTTCCATAACTCTGTATATCCTTTCAATTGGACTGTTATTTAATAATAATAATCTTTATATAGCACTAACATATTCTGCAGTGCTTTACAGTTTGCACACATTATCATCAATGTCCCTGTTGGGGCTCACAATCTAAATTCCAGTATGTATATATAATTACAGTATGTCTTTGGAATGTGGGAGGAAACTGGAGTACCCGGAGGAAACCCACACAAACACGGGGAGAACATACAAACTCTTTGCAGATGTTGTCCTTAGTGGGGTTTGAACCCAGGACTCCAGCGCTGCAAGGCTGCTGTGCTATCCACTGCGCCACCGTGCTGCCCTGCTCACCCCATTTAACCCTGCACCGCCCTGCAAGGAATTAACCCCCTGCTTAATGAAAACTGTTAAAATTGTTAACCCTTGCTCTGCCTCCTGTCTGTCACTGCATCCCGCAACCTGCTTACACTCTCACCAATAAGCTGTTATGTAATCCAACAGTACCACCACAATGTCTAAATAAAACTGCAGTACAGTGCTCTATTATTGCTACCATATAGTGCATATATATATATATATATATATATATATATATATATATATATATATATATATAGTACAGTTTTATAGTGTCAACAAAACACAGCTGTAGATCAAACCAAACATCAAAAAATAGAGTAATTTAGCTGTCCTGCCAATCATCTGAGCAAGATGGTGGTGTAGGCTCCAACCAAATGCAAGGTATTTCAGCGTCCCTATAAAGTGACTTTGATAATTATCTCCTCAGACTCAGTATATAAATAAGGCATGAGAGCCAAATTCATGATACAAGCCCCACCAAGTCTTACAGGCATTAGATGCTTGTCCTTATACACTGCAGTGTGACCTTAACAGTGGTGAGAGTATGCTGGGTGATATTAGTCTTCGCTATTCAGACTAGACAAGCAGATATTTATACATATATATCATCCATCTACCTGGTTCTTTGAAACTTCTAGTGGGTGAGTGATAACAAAAGGCCATGCAGTATTTTTCTCCCGACCTGATAGTCCATGGCTCTTCAATTCATTTGCTTAGAGAAGCACTAGCATATTTTTTTAATTAAGTGTCCGCATATATGGATTTAATGTAGTGTGAATATCTATAATATAACGCTGGGAGCGTCACTCTGTCCGAAGCCTTTATAGACTGCGCAAGCGCAAGCGCCGGCGCAGTCTGGACCCCACAGAGTGATGCTCCCAGGAGATCGCGGTATGCGTAAGCGCTGAACGCACACCGCGATCTCCAACGGAGAAGCAGGGACGAGCCACGGAGCCAGGAGGGTGAGTATATTTACCTGTCCTCCGTTCCACCGCTGCGCGAGCCTCCGTTCTCCACATCCTCTGTCTGAGACGTTCAGTTCAGAGGGCACGATGACGCGCTTAATGCGCGCCGCCCTCTGACTGAACAGTCACAGCCAGAGGACAGGACCCGGAAGATGGAGCCGCGCGCAGCAGGGGGACAGGTAAATATAGCAAGTGCTGGGGGCCTGAGCTAGCGGCGTCTCCGGCACCTGACCCCCACAGTGCGCTGGTGTCCCCACCTGCTCAGGCCCCCAGCACAGCCACGCACAGCCGCCCGCACTCACCAGAGCCATGCACAGCCGCCCGCACTCACCACAGCCACGCACAGCCGCCCGCACTCACCACAGCCATGCACAGCCGCCCGCACTCACCACAGCCATGCACAGCCGCCCGCACTCACCACAGCCACGCACATCCGCCCACACTCACCACAGCCACGCACAGCCGCCCGCACTCACCACAGCCACGCACAGCCGCCCGCACTCGCCAGAGCCACGCACAGCCGCCCGCACTCGCCACAGCCACGCACAGCCGCCCACACTCACCACAGCCATGCACAGCCGCCCGCACTCACCAGAGCCACGCACAGCCGCCCGCACTCACCAGAGCCACGCACAGCCGCCTGTTATGACCCCAATGGCAGAGGGTCTCAGGAATAATGCTAAGTCAGTAAATACAGAAAACCAGCTCATAGGGCAGTGGTAACTAGGCTGACCATATAACTAATCCTAGCACCACAAATACCAGCAGCTGGGGAACGTTCCTACGTTGATCCTAGACGTCTCGCGCCAGCCGGAGAGCTAACTACCCCTAGAAGGGAAAAGAAAGACCTTTCTTGCCTCCAGAGGAAATACCCCAAAAAGTTGGATAGAAGCCCCCCACAAATAATAACTGTGAGGTAAGAGGAAAAGACAAACATAAGAATGAGCTAGGAATTTAGCAAAGAGAGGCCCACTAGCTAATAGCAGAATATAGAAAGATAACTTATATGGTCAGCAAAAAATCCTATCAAAAATATCCACACTGGAAATTCAAGAACCCCCGAACCGTCTAACGGCCCGGGGGGAGAACACCAGCCCCCTAGAGCTTCCAGCAAGGTTAGGAATCACATTTAGTACAAGCTGGACAAAAATGATAGCAAACAAATAACCCAAAAAACAAAGAAGCAAGACTTAGCTTAATTTAGCACGAACCAGGACCAGCAAACAGGAGCAAACAGAATGTGTCTGATAACACCGATGCCAGGCACTGGACTAAGGTTCCAGGAGGTTTATATAGCAACACCCCTGAAGTAACG